>NC_132819.1:10942500-11256666 GCF_048594095.1 Paramormyrops kingsleyae
GCTACTGAACACAATTTACAAATTCACCTGAGATCTTTAGCTCAGTACGTATCTCAGATAAGTATGTATTCAATTTTTTCTACTAAATAATTTCAGACTGTTGAAAATTCCACTTCCCTGTGATACTTAGTTTGTACTCTGTATAGAAAGAATAAAGGAATTGTCTGATGACAAGCAAAATGAGTGCACGACACCAGGCTGACGATTGTACCTCATTGTACGCTTAATTTTTTCTGATGAAAAAATTTAACGTATTTCTAGACATAGTTTTCAACTGTTGTTTATAAGTGACTTCTATTAGCCATCAGACATTAAGCCTTTATTCAATAAAACAATGCCTTGATTAGTTAAAATGCATGACTAGAATTGTGCTGCAAAGCATTACTTATTTTGTAATAAATGTTTATTGGTTTTGTAAATACAGATCACCTCCATACAGCCCATAGATCTCACCGTACAGGCAGAACCCATAAGACCAAGGTCATAATTATGTTTTACACGTATCTAATGCTTTTATCCAAAGTAATTTAAAGTTTATATGTGCTCCCTGGGATTTGAACCTACAACCTTGACATGAGTAGCTCAGTGCTGTACTTGTTAAGCTGTTTTGTTTTATAGTGTAGCAGAGTGCATCAGTACAGTATTACTGGATATGGATCAACACAGAGTGCACTCATACACAGGACAGTGTGACACAGAATGCTGACATCCAGAGAGACGCCATCAGCTGGACCATCCACTCTGTCCCTAAGCAACAGCCACACCACCTATATACACAGTGGCAATGCATGAGTAACTGGAATATGGGCCAAGTGCACAGCCCACTTCCCTCAGCAGTCTTACCTAAGACACCAGGACAGCAGAGGTAGATGGGCAAAGTTGCCCTTCTGATTAGACCCAGACCAGAAATATTCAGCTATGTGAGCAGTTACTTGAAAGCAGAAAAAAAAAATGCAGCAAACTGCACTTCCTGCCATTAATACATGTAGACACAGAGGTGACGTTTCACTGGCTTTGCTTCTACATCTCTATTATCTACTTGGAAAGCAAGCGTCCAGTGCTATCAGGCAGTGCACACTGACAACTGGAACAGAAATGATGAAGACACCTTCATTAGTTAAGACCTGATGTACATCGTGATATGTATGCTAAGTGAAAAAGTGACTCATCTACTAAATATTCTAAATTGACCATCAGAGATAAACCTTACCTATACAGCTATACATATATTATTAAAAAGCCTATGGAAAAAAATGCATTATACGAGCAATAAAAGGCTTGTTTAGCAAATGTGGGTCGTCTGCTTAGAGGATATACGTGACCTCAGTATTAGCATGGACATTTCCTAGCAGTCTCACACTTCAATCTCTTCTAAATGGAGAGGATAATATTTCTGGATCTCTCTGAAGCTACGGGGAACCTCAGAAACTGTTAGCTACTTCCAATGAGATGATACGCAGCCTTTGCTGGTGACGCCATTGAGAATGGGCTTGACCCACAATAACACAGAGGAATTTTCTCACGTGTAATAGTACAGCAATTGATTAAACTCCTAGATGTCCTAAGATATCTTGGAACCAAAGCAAATTCATCCAGAAAGCAGAACACTTTTCACGTTAGTTTGCAATACATGCTAATGATGTGCTGTTATTTGTAAAAGTCATTCAAACGCCACACTAAAAACAAAACCAAACAGCAATGCAACATTTCCATCAATGAGGTTCATGACATGCCAGGCTGGTGTTCACCTTTAAGTCAATGATAAACAAAATGAAGGAAGACTTTAGATTTAAATGCTAAGGGAAGATTTCAAACAAGTCATTACAAGAAAATTAATCTCACTCATACTGATAAATAGTGAACAATCAGTTCAGGCAATCAGTTAATGAAGAGCCAGAGAAGACTCTTCTACCCTGTCAGCAGATCCTGTGAAGATACATAAATGGGTTCAGGAACCCATCAGACACAAACAGTAAGAACCGAGAATGGAAGATCACATTAAAAAAAAGAAACACGTGCTGTATCCCATCATGCAGCCAATCACATGCGAGTACTTATTTCGTTCTAAAAGTGAAATTGCATTTTTTTTGTGTATTAATCCCTGGGATCTTTTTGGGAGTGTTTCTTTGAGAGGATGTCAGTGTCCCGTTTCATCCTTATTTGACATTTGGCTCACTCTGGAACATACAAGAAGGTCCGATCCAGCCTTCAAAGTCTTACTGGAATCCCATGGATGTTCTGCTGCATGCGGAAGGTTCTAGGTCCACATTCTGCCATTACTGTGGTAACAACAGGGCTGCCCAGAATAACACCCTTTTGCATAAGGGAAGTTCTCTGTAGATAACACCTCAGAAAAGCAGGTGGCCACTTTTAGATCAAAGAAAAATATAATAAATTTGACATTTGCTCCCAAAAAATATTTCTGGTAATTTCTTCTATTGCAAACAAGGCATCATCTTGGATTAGTTTCCTTTCATTGTGGTGTGCGCATGCCCCACTCTATGTACTGTACAGTGAATCCCTCTGTGGCACCAAAGATGGACCGAGTCAGATTAGTCGGTGAAGACCTCAGAAGCATGAGATGCGAAGCACTGTGTTGAAGGCCAAGGTGAAACACCCCATTTTTGCGGAGAACGTTCCTGTGCTGGCATGGGGTAGGGCAGTGAGACTAATGTCACATCTCTTCCTGCTACTCTAAGTACACCACATCACACACTATTAAAATGCACCCTACAAAGAAAAAGAAACACACTGGCTCCTTCCCTCCTCTTCCTTGTCATCTTCATCACTGGAGGTTTGTGTTGTGTCTCTCTGACTCCCCCGTTCACCTTGTCACACAGCTCCGGTGCCCATCCCTCCTCCCGCCCCTCCCCACCCTTCCGGCTGTCTTTCGGTCACCGTGTGTTAAGGGCTAACCCCACTGTGAGGAAGACCCCGGTCAGCAACAGGAATGGCAGCCAAGTCTTCAGAAAGCCTGCACAGCTGAGGAGAGGGATGTGAAGAGAGGGATGTGAAGAGAGGGATGCATTATCTCACTGCACAGATTGGAGAAGAGCTACAATCACTCATTGTACTGATGTGAAGAGCAAGAAAAATTAGTTCATTGTGCAGATGCAGTGAGAGCAGTGTGCTAATGCTTTGTACTAATGTGCACAGAAGGGAAATTACCGCTGGCGAGCCCGAGAACGAGCTGGAGTGCAGTGGGATCCCCTGTGTGCCTCACCTGACATGCTTGCCGTGGATCAGGGACAGGAGGCATAGGTTCACCATGTTCCAAGAGGTGCTGTTGTCATAGCGCATCAGGTTCAGTGCCATGGCAACGTGGGAATGGCAGTTGTCACAACAAATGTTGTGCTGAAAAACATGCAATTAGATTTCAGAAAACATGAAAATTGTGTGGAAATATGCAAACAGCAGAGATCTACTGAAACACAGTTACCAATCATTAACACCATGACTGATATGATGCGTCCTACGCAATCGACTCAAATCAGGAATCATATGAAGCGCGTCCCAAGCCTCACCATCCTGTGCTTGTACTCCTCCGAGGCGTCGTGCACAGCTGTGTCCCAGGCGTTGGAGCCGCTGACATACACTTTGCTCACATCCAGTTTCCAGTACCTTCGTGACGGCAACATTACAATAATGTCACAGCAACATTACAACCAGTACAGTGTCGCATCAGTTCTTTACATGAAACACAAAAACCAGTCCCCGGCATGTTGGACAAGCGGTGGCCTTTAAAGCACTTACTTTGTTGGTCGGCCAAAAGCCATGTTATCCTCCTGAAAAAAAGAAGATAGTGGTCAAGGCAAGACGCAAGCTGCTCAGAGCTGGACCATATTCAGAGGCAGAAAACACAACGAACTGACATTCAAATGATAAATTGGGATTTAACTCCCCATAAAACTCCCCATGTTGGCACAGGATATGAGAGTGGATTTTATCTGGCACGAGGAGGTACAGTGTCTTGGCTCGCTTGTCACAAGCTGCATCATCTTCACTGCAATAGGATGCAGAGCATACGGCAGGCTGGCTGCAGTAGGACCACAGACATGACCTCCGAATGCCCCAGAGCTTGCAGTGGGACTTGCAGAAGATCCACTGGGATCTATTTTCTTCTTGGAAGTAGGAATACAGGGTGCAGGAGTGTAATATCCAAGCCAAAACCAAAGCCTGCGGACCTGGGGGCCCTGGGACTCTCCTCCTTCCGTCCAGCCCAGCAGAAGCAACTGTGGCCACCAGCTGTCCAGCATGGTGCCACGGTCCCCTGCACTGCTACAGGGACAACTCTCATTTCCATAGCTACCATTCTTGTTACTCCTGTGTGCAAAAAGCTGGGGGTCTGCACTGCCTACATTAGCCCCGGCAACCTAATGCCAGTCAGGGTAGGGGGGGGGGGGGATCGCGACCCAGGTCACCGCAGGGGGGGAGGATCCCGACCCAGGTTACCTCTATTGATGCGCAGATTGCAGTTATATCCACAGGAAGCCCTGTTACACCACAGATCAGGTGGGCAGAGTGATAAATACTAACATAGGACAGTAGTCTGATTAAATGGCGTAGTCGAGCTATAACCACAGCTCAACTCATCTGTGCATGTAAATGTACTGATTGTCTTTAATAGCTGATGGGTTGTGGTTGGGTGATATATCATATATCACGAATGACAAATATATTAATTACATCATCTAAAATGTGAAGATATTTTAAGCTTCATTTTACATCAGGTATGAATTAGCAGGGTACACTCTCGTTGCAGGGTCAATTTGTCTTAAGCAACAATGGAGGCAAAAAGCATTTGAGAGAAAAATCAAACAAAAAATTAAAAGCAAAAAAGAAGGGCAGAACCAGGACGAGTCAAGTACTGCGTACGTCATACGCAAAATAGTATCAGTATTCTTAAATGTTTGTATTTGGATATTGTATTTCCAGTGACAATTTTATTTTGAAGAGATAATTGATTACCCTCAATTTGCCAGCCTTTGTTTGGACTGATGAACTCATTACGTTTAATTGCCACCTTATTCTTTGCAGCGATCATTAGCTTTTAAAAACAGTTTGTGTTTGGCAAGTTGTAGTCTGAAGACATTAAAAATGCCAGCCTGTGTTCAGGCTGGTGTGGAAATACCTGTTGACATTTTTATTTTACCAAAAAAGCTTACATATATCCCACTGAGAAATACTGGTAATTTGTGATCAGGTGTCGGTGTCTGAATCAGAGAAAATAATTCCTTGGAGTTGGTGGTGGGTGTATGATTTGTGCGTACATGCAGTTTAGATGACGTCAGAGGTGATCTGCGCATCACTAGGCTCTGCCACCTTGTGTAAGAGCCAGGAATACCAATGAGCTCTCAGACCAGCATCAGTAATCGGAGGAAGACTGCCAGAACCTTATTCTCATTCAGCAGCAATCACAGTGAAACATTCAAAAGCGCAAGTAAATTAAGGTTTGGATGCTTGAGCATGGTGTACTCACAGAGACGAAATACGGCCCGGCGAAATCCCTGATCACACCGGAGGAAGTACAGATACCCATGTGACCGATGAATGGAAGAAACCACCTGGATGAGCGAGAGAGAGAGAACAAATGTGGCGTCACAATACAGATGTGTAATCATGCTGTAACGCACTGCAATCAAAGCTCAACTCAGCCAACACCAGGGAGGCTCAACACCTGAACATGCAGCATCATATTTCATTACATCCAGCAACCGTTACACTTTTACTGCTTCTCACACAAGAACAAAGTTAAATATACATTGACATGGATCCAAAATTAACAAAACTTGATGGCAGTCAAATGCAGTGCGATAGGCGATGGTGGAGATGTGGTCATTGAATGGTCTTATTCGGTTTTTGCGTAGCCCCTGCTACAGTACTGCTTACACTGGTACCTGGGCATTCACTGGAAGCTCAGCCTATCTGTACTTATGCCTCGACAGCCATATGTTTGTACTGTAATATTAGCCTCACTTCTATGTGACTTTGGACAAAAGCCTCTGCTAAATATGTAAAATGTTAATGTAAGTGTAATGGTTTTAGAACTATCCACCCTATAATTTTCTGTACCAAGAGAATGACATTTCTACCAAGTAGGACATGACCTGATTTGTAATGTCCTGGATATAAAAAGGTAGTGTTTTACCTGGTACAGAAATATTTAATGTTTGACAGATATAAAAATTTATAACTTTTTGTGACACAAAAGATTATATCAGTTACTTTACTTAAGCTATCTGTTTAACTCGAGTCAATGATGTTCAACCCGGCAAGCCAAGAGTTTTTGTGGCGACCTATCATTTTTCTCGAAGTGGTCAAGTCCCGCCGAGTCTTTGGCCGATTTTGTGAGTTACCACAGTATATTCATCTATTCATCACTTCACAATGCCGTCGTGATGACGCGTGTGTCCACGTGACAGAAAATAATAATTAACACCATCTATTTACTTTTTCCCAGCGGTATCATGCGGAAAAACGCCACCACTGGAAATGATAATCCGACTCATGACCAAACATCTGTTGGAGTGATGGAAAACAAGCCGGCTAACGTTAAATGGAATCTGAGCCAGTGCTGTCACACTGCGAGCTGCCTTCTTCCTACGAAAAGCATTACTAGTGCTCCAAGACACCGAGCCACGATGGAATAAAACATCACATTAGAGACAAAACTAACTTACGATAACACTGGGATAGGAGTCCAAACGATGCAGTAGGGGTAACGACTCGTATCGGCATCGATCTTCTCGAAACCCCCGTGATAATTCTTCATAGTGTCTATCTCGGCCACATCCGCCATCACCAAAAGTGAAAAATTAATTTCATCGCTTCCGCGTTCTTCTTCTGCCACTTGTTCGGATCCACTTCAGCACGCTGTCGGCTGGACAGAGGTGCGTTACTGCCACCTAGCGTCTGGGAGCTGGCGACAGGTATAAACACTGAGGATACCCCGGATAAGCCACTGGAAGATGGATGGATGGACTGATGGATGTATTCACAGCTGGGGCACGATTTCCCTTAAATAACTTAATGCATGTTTGCTCTGGATAAATGGTTGTAAGTTAGAACATTAGAACATAATAAAGTTACAAATGAGAGGAGGCGTTTCAATCCATTGAGCTTGCTTGGAGGGAATTAAACTAATAATTAAAAGTTGCCAGGATCTTGTCAAGTTTAGATTTGAAGGAATCTAGGGTCTTAGCTTGTATTACCCCCTTGGGCAGACAATTCCATACTCCAATTACACGCTGTGAGAAGAAGTTCTTTCTCAGACCCAAACTAAAGTGTCCCTCACTAATTTTTGACTGGGGCCACAAGGTCTTGAATTAGAACTTACTTTGAAGTAACAATTTGGATAAGCAGCACCTAAACCTGTTAGACTGAAATACAACACGCATCCATGATGTTTTAAGCCTGCCCATGTCTCAAGGTGGCAAAAGTGAGGGAACGTCTAGTTCAGCTCAGTGTTAGATAGACAGGCATTGTTCTAGTGGCAGAGATCACCTAATCAGCAGAAGTGACGTAGCATTGAAACACAAAGGCTGCATACAGATGTAGCTTTAGCATCCAGGAGCCAGAGGAACTCTCCCGGAAATGTCTGAGAAACGCTCCTGTTAGGGTGGTCAGGGGCTATGCTGTGGCACTGAGACTGCGTGAGCTTTAACAGGTCACACTGAAAGGTCTGACATTTAAATGTCATCCACATTTTTTAAAGTGAGACCATCTTCAGTGATCGACATGCTTTATAACAAGACTCCTCAAATCTGACCCTCAATTCCAAATCCAGGCCATGTTTTCAGTTCTCCCAGGTAGTTAGTTTAATAATTACTGATGCTGATTGGCCACAGATGCTTCACACCTGGCTCACGGGTAAAGGAAAATCAGCAGTGCTCTGCCCTTGAGGACCGTGATTTGAATAACCCTGATCTATAATGAGACACTTATCATATAAAAAAAGAAAAAGAATAAATAAATATTCCAAATTAAGGTCTTATAAAAAGGGTCTGAACAAAAACTCAGGTAGGTAAAAACTCAGGCAGCGGGGGGGGGTCTCACATGCTCATCGATGGCTGTCCCACTGCAGCTCAGGCCCATTGACTGCTCCATCTTACTGGAATTGTATTAAGAGACATTAAATACTGTCCTCATAGCCAGCAGCTAAACAGCCTCTGTTGCCCTCAGAAGTTCTTATTGAGTGGCTGGTGAAACTGCAGATCCTGCAGGGTCAAGCCTCAGTGGAATCACAGCTGCGTATAAGAGGCGTCCCGTTGAATAGGCCCATGTTTGGTAAGAGTAGCCAAAAGATCCTAATGGGTTCACAGCGCTGTAGTGAGTCGTACGGTACCACGGACAAACTAAATCTTTCACACTTTTCATAGTATTCATTTTTTTAAAGTCAACAAAATTTCTCACCTTTTCTAAATTTCACGACTGAAAAATTCCAGAAAGTAAGGCAGCAGTAATTCACTGCACAGAGACACTGACCTCTAGTGGTTATTTAAATTATTACAGGAGCAGCCAGATAGAAATGGGAATCTCACACATTTTACTATACTGCTTGAAGGCAGAGTTTATATGACGTCCACAGTCATTTTAAAGTAAATTTAAACACATATTTTTATTAAATATATTGAACTTACATAATGGTGAAAAAAAAAACACTTTGATGGGAGAATTTGCGTAGTACACAGAATAATCAGAATCAGCTTTATTGGCTAAGTATGTTTACACATACAAAAAAAAAAATCTCCGGTTTTTCGTCGCTCTCAGTTCACTTAAGAGGACAGACATACAGCAAAAAATGGGACTACAAAAAACAATTAGATACCGTTTGTACAGAAGAGATTTAAGCCAGAAGGCCATAGTGCAAAAGTGCATAGTGCAAGATGCTGGTTACTATGTATACATGAAGTACAGTGGGTACTTGGTGATAGCAGATTATTGCACAAGTATTGTCTTTGATACTTAGTGACAGCCTGGGGAAAGTAAGGCTTCATATGTCTGGTTGTTATATATAGTGCCCTGTAGCATCTGCCAGAGGGGAGGAGATTGAACAGGCTGTAACCAGTGTGTGAGGGGTCTGCAGTGATTCTGTCTGCCCGTTTCCTGTCTCTGGCCATATATAAGTCCTAAATGGAGGGCAGGTGTGCACCAATAATTTTTCTTAAAGTCCTGACTGTCCGTTGTAGTCTCTTCCTGTCCTGTTTTGTGGCCGAACCAAACCTGACCATGATGGACGTGCAGGGAACAGACTGGATTATTGTGGAGTAGAACTGAAACAGCAGCTCCTGAGGCAGGTTGAACTTCCTGAGCTGGTGCAGGAGATACATCCTCTGCTGGGCCTTTTTGGCAGTTGTGTCTATGTTAGCTGCCTACTTTAGGGAGACTGTGGATCCCAGAAACCTGAAGGCTTCCACAGGAGGCACAGTGCTGTTGCAGTAGGGTGGGAGGGGCGCTTTAAATCATGCTTTAAATAACGGAATAATAGGGGAGCAAATAAGTAATAAAAACAAGCCCAGGCGAAATGATTTTATGACACAACAAAACAACTGGTAATTATTTTCAACTTTTTTACTGGCCATTCCAATGCACTGTTAGGCCAGATCTCCTTTTTTCGGATTAGAGTTCCACAGCTCTCCCTCAGTAACCAAACTTGCTCAGAGGAATTTAATATAATTATATCTGTAACCTTTGTCTGTAACTCTCTATGAAATGTCAAATATGTAATCCTGCGAATTTCTCCAGGTTCGTTTCCTGTGCTGCCTTGCATAAACTCCAGCCCTCCCATGACCATGACCCGGATAAAGGGTTAGATGAATGGATCGCGGATACCCAAATGGTGTTAGAAAGAAGAGGCGAGAGAACGAGGGTTAATGTATCTTTCAGTGAGTTTCTGCTGTCGTAGGAGTTTTTGATTAGAACTACAATTAAGATCAGATTTAATTCCTTTATTGTCATTATACAGAGTACAACAACAGTCCAAACAGTGCATTCACAATAACGAGTAATTAAAAATGTAAATTAAGGTGTGCTGAGTAGAAGAAAAATTGACATATGAACAACTTGGACATAAGACATCATACAGGACATTACATAATTACATCATAATACACAGGCATAACTAGAGTGCAGTGTAGAAGAAAAATTGACATATGTACAATTTTGGACGTAAGACATTGCAAAGTACATAACTTAATAACACGATAAACCAAGGGCGTAACTTTGGCTGGAACATTGGGGGGGTCGAGGTCTCCACCCATTACAGGGGAAACATGATTATTGGGGGGGTTATATTGGCTGGATCTGATTATTGGGGGGGGGGGGGGGTCATGACCCCCCTAACCCCCCTGGAAATTACGCCCATGCGATAAACCCTGTATGGGAATGAAATACCACAAATAGCGCAAGGTGCAGTAAATGCAACCACCAGTGCAGTTAATACGGATAAGGCGAGGCTGGATATGAACATCCCAGTGATGTTTTAAAGTGACTGTAGTGGCAAAAATTGACATATGAATACTATTGGACATAGGACATCACACAAGACATAATAACACAACAGACCATGTATGGACATGAAGTATCATAGATAGTGAACTCTAAATGGTCACGGCAGTAGCCTATAAATATCTAAAAAAAAAAGTGTTGTATTATTCAGCTATATAAAACTACATACGCTCCTCTACTTACGAATGAGATACGTTCCGAACGGCCGTTCGTAACTTGAAATGTTCGTAAGTCGTTATTCAACATCATTTTAACGGTAGACGCAAGTAGGCCTACAAAGAACTAGGATGCTGGGAGTCCGCACGCTACGCTGCTGCGCGGCGGGAGTAGCGGCCAGAAGTCGTACTAGGCGGAACTGGCGCGCAGAAAAAAAATAAATTGATGTTACGGACAGGAAACGGGAGCCTAATCATCACAATTTGGACTTTTTGTTCGTATTTCTGAAAGTTCATAAGTAGAGGAGCGTCTGTATAGATATTTACTTAAAATGATAAACTACGCCTATAGATTTATATTATGCATTCGAGCTGAAAATATAATTTCTGATACCGATTAACAGTAAAATAAGAAAAAAAAAAATCAACGAAAGCCCACAAGCCGGCAATTAGTAGGCCTAATACAACAACAGATGCAAAGCCCGATTTTATTAACATTTAAGCTATCATTGGTTTGGGTTAAGAACTACAAAATTAGATAAAAGCAGAATACAGCAAACTTTCATGACACCACCGCCCACCCGCCCCCGGTTTTTTCGCTTTCCGGGTTGGCGGAGTGTGGAGGACATCGCGGGTTACGGTGCGACGCAGGCACGCCTACGTTTGCATTTACTTATTTATCAAAGTCTTGCAATCTGTTAAAAAGTGTTATCCGTTTCATGCCCATTGCTGCACCTTCCAGCAGCGATTTCACTGCAGCCTTGAGCAGCGGTTCACGCTGTTGAACGTCCTGTGCCCGCCCCGCTGGATGACAGTGCGGGCTGCGAGCCTGGTCCCTGGGTGGAGAGCGCAGGGCACTGCAAGCGAAGTGCGACCGCAGAGGAGCGGCTTCTTCTGCAGCATACAGCAGTACTAAGGTATAGATCGAGTTATTCATAGTACTTCAAACTTAACGGTGCCAAAATATGAATCAGCGCTTTACATATCACATTTGTCACATTTTGGGCGTGCGATTCTTTATTAGGTGGATGGCAGTGACAGATGATAGATGAATGTATAAAAGTGGCTTGACATCCCTAAGTAACCTTTAGAATTTTAGCGAATTTACATAGTTATTTTTATTTAGGCACGATACGAAGTGAACTGGATGCACGGTTTAGTTCAATTTTATAGACATTAAGTTATGTTTTGTCCTCGTCCCCTGACAAGTAAGGCAGAATTCTCAAAATCCACATTTACAATAGAAGTAGTCTATTAACGAAGCTCGTATAGATTTTGATGTATATTAGTGCCATTTATGATGCACACTAAAGAAAATTATGTT
The DNA here is from genome assembly GCF_048594095.1 of Paramormyrops kingsleyae. Lineage (NCBI taxonomy): Eukaryota > Metazoa > Chordata > Actinopteri > Osteoglossiformes > Mormyridae > Paramormyrops > Paramormyrops kingsleyae. The sequence goes on from NC_132819.1 coordinate 10,954,486, forward strand.
GAATAATAACACTCATTTTTTTCAGATTTATACACTACATGTACAACTTATATTTGTGAAATAGTCAAGAATTTAAAAATAAATTTTATTATCTGAAGGTAGAGAGGGACCGTTTTCCTCTACACCTATGTACTAATAATAAATGAGTAGAATATTCTGTGAAAGACGTCTTTACTTGCTCTTGTCTGACGTTGCACTTTGTCTGATGTTGTATCAATGCTCTGCTATCAGAAGCAATGACTCTTGAACTGGGAAACTGCACAGCTAAAGATTTCCCCTTGATAACGCTGACAAACACAGTGTCTTTCACTGCTTCAGCTTAAACATGGAAAGTATGCCGGTCTGTACAGCAGGGTTCCCTAGTTCTGGTCCTGGGGGGCCAGAATCCAGCACAGATTGCAGATTTCTTTGAAATCAGTGACAGGTTCTCAGACTGGTTGAGTGAAAAATGTTCCTTTCATGCCTTTGCTTCAGGCTCTACCATGTCAAACCTTTGAAGACACCCAATGCATAAGGTTGCTCAAATTGTGCTTCATTTTTTTCTTCACAAAACAGATTACATCTATGAATTATATTCTATAGAATAGTATGTATACATTGTGTACTTCTTAGTTATGACTTCTGCATTTTTTATTTAGGCTGAGCCCACCTGATCGAGCGGTCATGGTGACTGTTGCCATGGAGAGGAAGGGCCGTCTGCCCGTGTCCCAGCAGCAGGTGACCCACAGGCTGGTGACGGTGGTGCCCTGCCTGCCAGCCACCCTGAGGGACAGTGAGGTGCCCCACTTCTTCAGGGAGCGTCACGTCCTCACAGGCTACCGGCCACTGCACCAGGACTGGCGCTACTATCTCCTGTCCCTCTTCCGGCGCCACAACGAGACGGTCAACGTGTGGACACACCTGCTGGGGGCGCTGCTGGTCCTGGTGTGGTTCAGGGAGTTGGCAGAGGTGGTGGACTTCGCTGGCGATGCCCATTCCTGGCCTCTTCTCATCCTTCTCTTGTCCTCTTTCTGCTACATGAGCTTTAGCGCAGTCGCCCACCTCCTTGCGCCCCGCTCCGAGCTCACTCACTACGCCCTCTTCTTCCTAGACTACGTGGGCGTGGCCCTTTACCAGTACGGCAGTGCCGCGGTGCATTTCCACTACGCGGTGCCGGACGATTGGCCCCACTGGCTGCTTGGCCCGTTCATGCCAGTGGCGGCTCTGCTTTGCTGCTTCTCCTGCTTCGGCTGCTGCTTTGGAAAGTACTGCAGTCATAGCTCTCCAAGCTCCATACGCAAGCTGGGCCAGGTGCTGCCGTCTGCCTTGGCCTATGCCTGGGACACCAGCCCGGTGTTCTGGCGCCTGTGGGGTTGCCTGCCGGCGTGTGAGCAGGACCCTGCTGCCCTCTTCCACGCCGGGCAGGTGGGCTTCTTCCTGGCCAGCGCCCTCTTCTTCACTCTGCTGCTGCCTGAGCGCTGGCTGGCCGGACGCTGTGACTTCCTGGGTCAGGGCCACCAGCTCTTCCACACGCTGCTGGTCCTCTGCACCCTGTGCCAGCTGCAGGCCTCGCACCTGGACTACCGGGGCCGCCGCATGCTGTACCTTCGTCTCCATGGAGATGGGGAGCCCGCCTTTCTCGTCTGCCTGTTTGTGGCTGTGGCGCTCGTTTGCACATCCGTCGCGATCGGCATGACCAGCAAGGTGAGCCACTTGCTAAGGAGCAGAGACGGCAAACATGAGTAGTGGGGGTGTGACTCCATTGAGCCCCCTAAGGCCCCATGAACTTTCACTGGACTTTTAAAACTTTTAGAACTTTAAAAACTTAGATAAGCACTAGGTATACTAAACACCTTTGAGTCCAAAGAGCACTGTCCCTCAGTGTAAAAAAACCTTCTTCGGTGATAGCTCTGTTTGTCCTCCGTTAGCTTGAATCAATCTGTATGAGCAGATGGGCTGCTTGTGTGTCTTGTGTCATGCCATGTAGATCGTTTTTAGATGTAGAAGCTCGGGTGCTTGCTATAGACTGTCAAGGTTGCATCAGGTACCATGAGCCAACACTGAGCTTGAATCGGCAAAACATAATGTTTTTAGAAGCACACATTATCTGAGTAAAATCTATGGGGGCTGAATGCTCATTGAGCCTGGATGTGCCACTAGTCAGCTGAATGTAAACAACCACATCCTGTGATAACATCACTCAACTTTAACCGCTTCCTCCCCGGGATGTGTTTAATCAGCCATTTTGCTTTTCACAGACGTCACACCTTAATGCATCTGTTTTCCCAGCAGCGTTTGTTAAAAAGGGGTCTGGAAAAGGCCCCCTAATTGACAGCTTTTACCATTGCCAAGCCCCCTTCCCATCGTAAGGGGCCTCTGTCCCTGTTCATGTGCCTCTGTCCCTAGGCACTGTTATCTGTTCTTCATAAAGTCCATGTCACACACTGACATTGCCCGAAAGCTGATACCAATTTTGGAAGGTACAAGAGTAATAAACAAATATTGTGTGAACTCTCTGACTGTTTCTTATCAAGGGAGAGTTCAGCTGTCTGTCTCTATTCAACCTTTGCTGTGTGCTCAATTGGGCTGGTAATAGAGGCTTTGACAGTGATCTTCCAAACTCTTTGTTCAGTACGGCAGTAAATTGTGGTCTCTAAACATTGTGTCTCCCTAATGGGTTTCTTATTGGACATTTATGTATTGAATGGATTTTTTTATTCCCAGCCTGGCAGCAGTCACACAGAGCAGAACGAGGCACAAAGTCTTAAAATTATCAGTGTTTTTTATGACTATACCTTTTTCTGTATAAATCATAGTTATATAATATGCTTTATCCTGGGAATTTTGATGTAAAGATTTTCTTCCAGTGTTTATATTGTCATGCTTTTTAAACATTTATATTGAGTTTTCCAAACAAAATTAACATAAACAACAGGCAAACAGGAACACTTTTCTCCCAGGTTTGTGCTACATCAGTGGTCCATTCATTCTTATTGTATTTATATATCTCTGTGTATAAACCAAAAAGAAAAAGTTTAGGAGCCGGTAGGATTGGTTTAGATATTATTTTTCCCATCCTCCTAAAATTTTCAAATTTTTCTGAACTCCCAGACACAATAGAACAGAGTTCCTTTCACTTCATTACACATAAGACAAACATCTAGAATAATTTTATTAAATTTCTCCGGTATGACCTATGTTTCCATTAGCCAATTGTATTGCAGTAATACAACTTTAGCACAGGCGATTTTCCTCTGTAATTTCAGACTTTAAATCTTCCCTCTATACCACCAGTTTATACTGTGAATTTTCCACTGATAGAAATATTAATGAATTATAATGGTCTCATGTAATTTCTTTCCTTAAATGACCTCAACTTGTGTTGAGGTTTCTTTAGCATGTTTCTGTTTTTTGTATATATTTGTATATTGAAGATACTTGTTAAAAAGTTTATGTTTGCTTCTCAGCTCTTCACATGATATTATCTTGTCTAAATCAGTGTGATATACAGTAAATCCGTAACATATTTTGTACCTTTGGAGGCCCAAACCTTGAAAACAGGATCTGCTCTTCCAGGTGTAAACTGTTGGCGGGTGCCCCACGTAAACTTGATTTAGCCCCTCATCTTTTCAATAGCTAGAAACTTCCCTGGTCAGCTTGCTGGAATAGCAAAGTTACTGAACTGGATAGGTTGGTGACATTTTATGAACGCGAAATATGTGTTGCATACACCGATTCCAAATAAAAGTACACTATTATAGAACTGCAAAGATGCAATTCCATGCTGTAAAGTGGCTCCGGAGCTTCCCGCCATGTTGCGATGTTCTGAAGCGTCATGGAGTGGGCGTGCTCAGATGGATAAAGGCGTGTTCACTCCAAATTCCAGCTGACCAATAGACGTGTAAGCTGCTAAGGCCCGCCCACCCGTTAAAACAGTGCCAAAAGTCAGAAGCAATAAAGCATTCCAAAAGCAAAAAAAACAAAAATGAAAAGCAAAGAAAAATATTCCAGAAACAAAAAAAAATTCAAAAGCAAAGAAAAACATTCCAGAAGCAAAACAAAAGAAGAAGGAAGAAGAAGAAGGAAAAAATGCTTTTATTCGACTTTTTTGATATTTGGAATAAATATTTTCATTCTGATACTTAATAATTTGCTTGCGGTTTTCAAAATTTTGATTAATACTTTTGGCACAAAATTAACTCCGTACAGTCTGCATTATATACACCTGTGGCTATAGAAGTGATTGGAACACCTGAATTCAATGATTTGGAGGGGTGTCCCAATACTTTTGGAAATATAGTGTATACATTTTTAAATGATATATATTATACCATACCTCATCATTTATGGCTTTGTCACACCCTAGATGCCCTTTCCCCCCGTGTTCCTTGTTGTGTGGCTCTAACGAGCCTCACCTGTGCCTTGTTTAACCCTGCCTCTCGTCCATGGTGGCTCTCGTCTGCTCCCTCATCTGTGGTGTATATAGTGCCTCCTCAGAGCTCCCCAGTCCGGTCATGCTTGTGCCCCTCCGTTTGCCCTGCGCCCTTTGTATGCTCCTGGCTCGCCCTGCCTAGTTTTGACCCCTTGTCGTCCATTTTCCTTTTCCTCTACCATTGTGTTTCCCTTTAATAAAGCCCCTTGGTTTTTCCCCAGTGCCTGCCTTTGCCTCCATCCTTCCCGCATTGTGACAGGCTTGTTTACAAGCTTTGCACAAAAATAAAATGAAAGGATGGCTAGTTTATTAATAGGGTTTATTTTCTCACTGATATTATACATATTTCCCTAACTCCCAGAGGACGCTCATGTGGTGTGTTTTATTATAACATTGTAATCAACCAAAAAGCCAATATTAATGAAAAATCCGAGGGACATAACTAAATAGATGTAATATTCAGATGTCAACATAATTAATCCAATCCGATGAGAATGTCAACTGCCAAAGTGACAACACCACAGCGACCAATCAAGGCAGTCATCAACACGCAGCATTCACCAGAGGTGGAGATTTCAGGTCCTGAGAGTACAAATCCAGACCAAGATTTTGTTTCAGCCAGCCAGTTGAGTACTCTGTGACTATGACTCTTTATACTAAACTGTTTGGTTGAAACAAAATCTTGATCTGGATTTGTACTCTCGGGACCTGAAAACTCCACTTTTGGCATTCACAGAACCTCCATCCAAATCCATGCAATTTCATTTTTTGACAGGCATGTGGAGAACTCAAAACTGAAACATTTTGGTGAACTGCTTTGAAGTTGATTCTCAATTCCTAGCTGCCTGGGATCAGGGAGCTGATTCTTTTTGGAATCGATTCCCAGCCCTTCTCCACCTGATTACCTGTTCCACAGTGTATTTACATCTCTGTATCCTAGCTTCCATTTGCTAGACATATGCCAAGCATATGTTACTTTGTGCTCCTATTCTTGTCTTGACCCTTGCATGTTTTCCTGTTTCTGGTTTTTGCCCTGCGTTCTGGATCCCTTTGCCTCCTGGGTAATGACTGCCTACTGACCCCCCCTTTGCCTCCTGGGTAATGACTGCCTACTGACTCCCCCTTTGCCTCCTGGGTAATGACTGCCTACTGACTCACCCTTTGCCTCTTGGGTAATGACTGCCTACTGACTCCCCCTTTGCCTCCTGGGTAATGACTGCTTACTGACTCCCCCTTTGCCTCCTGGGTAATGACTGCTTACTGACTCCCCCTTTGCCTCCTGGGTAATGACTGCCTACTGACTCCCCCTTTGCCTCCTGGGTAATGACTGCCTACTGACTCCCCCTTTGCCTCCTGGGTAATGACTGCTTACTGACTCCCCCTTTGCCTCCTGGGTAATGACTGCTTACTGACTCCCCCTTTGCCTCCTGGGTAATGACTGCCTACTGACTCCCCCTTTGCCTCCTGGGTAATGACTGCCTACTGACTCCCCCTTTGCCTCCTGGGTAATGACTGCTTACTGACTCCCCCTTTGCCTCCTGGGTAATGACTGCCTACTGACTCCCCCTTTGCCTCCTGGGTAATGACTGCCTACTGACTCCCCCTTTGCCTCCTGGGTAATGACTGCTTACTGACTCCCCCTTTGCCTCCTGGGTAATGACTGCTTACTGACTCCCCCTTTGCCTCCTGGGTAATGACTGCTTACTGACTCCCCCTTTGCCTCCTGGGTAATGACTGCCTACTGACTCCCCCTTTGCCTCTCTGGGTAATGACTGCCTACTGACTCCCCCTTTGCCTCCTGGGTAATGACTGCCTACTGACTCCCCCTTTGCCTCCTGGGTAATGACTGCTTACTGACTCCCCCTTTGCCTCTCTGGGTAATGACTGCCTACTGACTCCCCCTTTGCCTCCTGGGTAATGACTGCCTACTGACTCCCCCTTTGCCTCCTGGGTAATGACTGCTTACTGACTCCCCCTTTGCCTCCTGGGTAATGACTGCCTACTGACCCCTCCTTTGCCTCCTGGGTAATGACTGCCTACTGACTCCCCCTTTGCCTCCTGGGTAATGACTGCCTACTGACTCCCCCTTTGCCTCCTGGGTAATGACTGCTTACTGACTCCCCCTTTGCCTCCTGGGTAATGACTGCCTATTGACCCCCCCTTTGCCTCCTGGGTAATGACTGCCTACTGACCACCCCTTTGCCTCCTGGGTAATGACTGCCTACTGACTCCCCCTTTGCCTCCTGGGTAATGACTGCCTACTGACCCCCCCTTTGCCTCCTGGGTAATGACTGCCTACTGACCCCCCCTTTGCCTCCTGGGTAATGACTGCCTACTGACCCCCCCTTTGCCTCCTGGGTAATGACTGCCTACTGACCCCCCCTTTGCCTCCTGGGTAATGACTGCCTACTGACTCCCCCTTTGCCTCCTGGGTAATGACTGCCTACTGACTCCCCCTTTGCCTCCTGGGTAATGACTGCCTACTGACCCCCCCTTTGCCTCCTGGGTAATGACTGCCTACTGACTCCCCCTTTGCCTCCTGGGTAATGACTGCCTACTGACCCCCCCTTTGCCTCCTGGGTAATGACTGCTTACTGACCCCCCCTTTGCCTCCTGGGTAATGACTGCCTACTGACCCCCCCTTTGCCTCCTGGGTAATGACTGCCTACTGACCCCCCCTTTGCCTCCTGGGTAATGACTGCCTACTGACCCCCCCTTTGCCTCCTGGGTAATGACTGCCTACTGACTCCCCCTTTGCCTCCTGGGTAATGACTGCCTACTGACTCCCCCTTTGCCTCCTGGGTAATGACTGCTTACTGACTCCCCCTTTGCCTCCTGGGTAATGACTGCCTACTGACTCCCCCTTTGCCTCTCTGGGTAATGACTGCCTACTGACTCCCCCTTTGCCTCCTGGATAATGACTGCTTACTGACTCCCCCTTTGCCTCTCTGGGTAATGACTGCCTACTGACTCCCCCTTTGCCTCCTGGGTAATGACTGCCTACTGACTCCCCCTTTGCCTCCTGGGTAATGACTGCTTACTGACTCACCCTTTGCCTCCTGGGTAATGACTGCCTACTGACTCCCCCTTTGCCTCCTGGGTAATGACTGCTTACTGACTCCCCCTTTGCCTCCTGGGTAATGACTGCCTACTGACTCCCCCTTTGCCTCCTGGGTAATGACTGCCTACTGACTCCCCCTTTGCCTCTCTGGGTAATGACTGCTTACTGACTCCCCCTTTGCCTCCTGGGTAATGACTGATTACTGACTCCCCCTTTGCCTCCTGGGTAATGACTGCCTACTGACTCCCCCTTTGCCTCTCTGGGTAATGACTGCCTACTGACTCCCCCTTTGCCTCCTGGGTAATGACTGCCTACTGACTCCCCCTTTGCCTCCTGGGTAATGACTGCTTACTGACTCCCCCTTTGCCTCCTGGGTAATGACTGCCTACTGACCCCCCCTTTGCCTCCTGGGTAATGACTGCCTACTGACTCCCCCTTTGCCTCCTGGGTAATGACTGCCTACTGACTCACCCTTTGCCTCTTGGGTAATGACTGCCTACTGACTCCCCCTTTGCCTCCTGGGTAATGACTGCTTACTGACTCCCCCTTTGCCTCCTGGGTAATGACTGCTTACTGACTCCCCCTTTGCCTCCTGGGTAATGACTGCCTACTGACTCCCCCTTTGCCTCCTGGGTAATGACTGCCTACTGACTCCCCCTTTGCCTCCTGGGTAATGACTGCTTACTGACTCCCCCTTTGCCTCCTGGGTAATGACTGCTTACTGACTCCCCCTTTGCCTCCTGGGTAATGACTGCCTACTGACTCCCCCTTTGCCTCCTGGGTAATGACTGCCTACTGACTCCCCCTTTGCCTCCTGGGTAATGACTGCTTACTGACTCCCCCTTTGCCTCCTGGGTAATGACTGCCTACTGACTCCCCCTTTGCCTCCTGGGTAATGACTGCCTACTGACTCCCCCTTTGCCTCCTGGGTAATGACTGCTTACTGACTCCCCCTTTGCCTCCTGGGTAATGACTGCTTACTGACTCCCCCTTTGCCTCCTGGGTAATGACTGCTTACTGACTCCCCCTTTGCCTCCTGGGTAATGACTGCCTACTGACTCCCCCTTTGCCTCTCTGGGTAATGACTGCCTACTGACTCCCCCTTTGCCTCCTGGGTAATGACTGCCTACTGACTCCCCCTTTGCCTCCTGGGTAATGACTGCTTACTGACTCCCCCTTTGCCTCTCTGGGTAATGACTGCCTACTGACTCCCCCTTTGCCTCCTGGGTAATGACTGCCTACTGACTCCCCCTTTGCCTCCTGGGTAATGACTGCTTACTGACTCCCCCTTTGCCTCCTGGGTAATGACTGCCTACTGACCCCTCCTTTGCCTCCTGGGTAATGACTGCCTACTGACTCCCCCTTTGCCTCCTGGGTAATGACTGCCTACTGACTCCCCCTTTGCCTCCTGGGTAATGACTGCTTACTGACTCCCCCTTTGCCTCCTGGGTAATGACTGCCTATTGACCCCCCCTTTGCCTCCTGGGTAATGACTGCCTACTGACCACCCCTTTGCCTCCTGGGTAATGACTGCCTACTGACTCCCCCTTTGCCTCCTGGGTAATGACTGCCTACTGACCCCCCCTTTGCCTCCTGGGTAATGACTGCCTACTGACCCCCCCTTTGCCTCCTGGGTAATGACTGCCTACTGACCCCCCCTTTGCCTCCTGGGTAATGACTGCCTACTGACCCCCCCTTTGCCTCCTGGGTAATGACTGCCTACTGACTCCCCCTTTGCCTCCTGGGTAATGACTGCCTACTGACTCCCCCTTTGCCTCCTGGGTAATGACTGCCTACTGACTCCCCCTTTGCCTCCTGGGTAATGACTGCCTACTGACTCCCCCTTTGCCTCCTGGGTAATGACTGCCTACTGACTCCCCCTTTGCCTCTCTGGGTAATGACTGCTTACTGACTCCCCCTTTGCCTCCTGGGTAATGACTGATTACTGACTCCCCCTTTGCCTCCTGGGTAATGACTGCCTACTGACTCCCCCTTTGCCTCTCTGGGTAATGACTGCCTACTGACTCCCCCTTTGCCTCCTGGGTAATGACTGCCTACTGACTCCCCCTTTGCCTCCTGGGTAATGACTGCTTACTGACTCCCCCTTTGCCTCCTGGGTAATGACTGTCTACTGACCCCCCCTTTGCCTCCTGGGTAATGACTGCCTACTGACTCCCCCTTTGCCTCCTGGGTAATGACTGCCTACTGACCCCCCCTTTGCCTCCTGGGTAATGACTGCCTACTGACTCCCCCTTTGCCTCCTGGGTAATGACTGCCTACTGACCCCCCCTTTGCCTCCTGGGTAATGACTGCCTACTGACTCCCCCTTTGCCTCCTGGGTAATGACTGCCTACTGACTCCCCCTTTGCCTCCTGGGTAATGACTGCTTACTGACTCCCCCTTTGCCTCCTGGGTAATGACTGCCTACTGACTCCCCCTTTGCCTCCTGGGTAATGACTGCCTACTGACCCCCCCTTTGCCTCCTGGGTAATGACTGCCTACTGACTCCCCCTTTGCCTCCTGGGTAATGACTGCCTACTGACCCCCCCTTTGCCTCCTGGGTAATGACTGCCTACTGACTCCCCCTTTGCCTCCTGGGTAATGACTGCCTACTGACTCCCCCTTTGCCTCCTGGGTAATGACTGCCTACTGACTCCCCCTTTGCCTCCTGGGTAATGACTGCTTACTGACTCCCCCTTTGCCTCCTGGGTAATGACTGCCTACTGACTCCCCCTTTGCCTCCTGGGTAATGACTGCCTACTGACTCCCCTTTGCCTCTCTGGACTCTTTGCCTCAGTCCTATTTGAAGATTCTGGTGTTTTTAAGCCTCTTCCTGGATTTTCCCTTTGCTTGCTCCTTCTGCTTTGTTGTCTGTTTTCTTTTTTTGGCCCCATGATAGCAGCTTAAGAAGAATGAGGGTCCTATGGCCAGTTCCATTGTATACCGAGTATTGTGAGGGTTGTTGGAATGTAAGGTATTTATTAAGGTATAAATATTAAATGTTTTTGACTGTTCTGTTTCTTATGTGTCGCTTGATGGTGTTTGCTTATTTAAATTTAAATTGAAACAAGAACAACTTCGACTTCTTATACAGCACGTATAATGAGCTGTTTTTGAAGAAACTATTTTGAGAATGAAACAAATCATGACGCATAACAATTTAACCTCACCTAGTAGCAAGCCACTTTGGGATAAATAAACTACTGCTAGAATTGCAACTGTTGAGAACCGTTGGATGTTCCTTTTGACAGATGTCCAATATGAGATTAGATGCACCAGGCTGACACAATGTTGATAATGAAAAACACAAGAAAATCATACAAATGATGCGTAAATTTCCATGTTTATTGACCTAAATATTTTTTTTATCAATGCATCATTCTAAGAATTAAATTAAAAATCTATCATTAACTTTGGGTAAATATAAGAACTTCTCTTACTTTTCCAGCAGATATTTACTCAACACAAAACTGCTCATAGTTGTTTGAAAGTGGAAACAAAAAGTAGTATGTTTGATTATTTTAAAAGAAAGTGAATTTGGACTAATACAAAGGTCCACAGATAACCACAGGGGTTAGATTACATTTTACACTCTTAAAAGAACAGATGAAAAGAATAAATTTATGCAAAAAAGAAAAGCAGAGAACATCAGTGGTATTCCAGTGAATGTGGATGACTGGCTAGCAGAAGGACTTGCAGTGCCAGTAAGAGCTGCAGTGCCAGTAACAGCTGCAGTGCCAGTCCCGACCCTGAAGGATCTAGATTCAGTGCTCACTTCATTCAGAATAAAGTACATTTTCAGGCCGATACCTAAAGACATGAAAATGCAAGTGTTTGTGTTAATCTTCTACCAGACTGTCAGAATACATGCACTTTATTGGGCAGTGAAGTCTAAAAATATGTATAAATCCGCATAATAAGGGTGGGACAGTGAAAAGAGGACACATACCCTCAGCACTGATGGAAAGGTCAGTGTAGTTCGCCCAGCAGCCATCAAAGGGGATGGTTGTGTTCCCCATAAGTCCCTCTATGTTGCTGCCACTGGAGTTTTTCAGTGATGCTGTAAGCATGAGCGATGTGATCCCCAAAGACACACAGTTTCCCTGCAGGGGAACCACAGATAGTGTTGGCCGACAGGCTGCTGAGGAAAACTAAATTCTAAATTCCTGCACCTTTCAGTTCCCCCACCTGCCGGATTGCTTCTGCTAGTGAAGTGCTCTTTAACTGTATTGTACTTTAATGGAAAGCCCTAGTTCATTTCTTAATTTTTATATGGCCTTTGCTTTAATTCTGCCCATTATTTCTGTATTTTTTTAATTCTGTAATGTTTTTGGTGGGGGTGGGTGAAGGACAGACAAAAATTTAAGAAAGAAATTATTTTTTGGTTCTTGAAACAGTATAATTTCCATGATAAATTGATGTTTAAAACTGTCTAACATCTGTCAACATTATGACTCGTGCTTACTTGAGGCAGGCTAATATGCCTTATTTGGACTGAAGTCTGCTGACCTGTACATCGATGGCCATGATGGAGGGCTGCTGAAGAAGGGGGCCATTAAACTCCCCAGCCTCAGGCTGCACCATCACCTTTAGTGAGTCCACTCTGGTCACAAAGAGCGCAGTGGGAGCCTCCCTGGTGACTTGCTGAGTGGCCACCTAACAAATGGGAATCCAGTGACAATCCTTCATCTATCTTTTCAGCTGAACACAAGAGTGCTGGAAGTTGATAGCTTCCTCTACTTCTAAAGGTGTTTTGAGAAATGACCAATACAGACCATAGCACTTAGTAACTTTCTAAAATGTTACTAGAAAAAATATTTAAAGCATAAAAGCCAAAAAAGTATCAACCACAAAATTAATTCATGCAATGGAGCAAACAGTGGAATTCAAGTTTTGTGTTCAAAGAAGGCATTTTCTGTTATACTTGATGCAGCTTTGTGTGAGTGTGTGCTTTTAATAAGTTAGGAATATAGATAGAATTAGTTGATATATAGTTTATAGAGCACTTTCAAAGTTTAGCTGCTGCTAAGTGGATGCTGCTTGTTTATTGCTCTGCATACGCACTTTAAACATCAAAACTCCTACACCGTCAAATTACACACAAAGGGGAGTCTTACCCAACCAGCCATCTTACCTCAGCCCAAGTTGGGTCAGAAGGTGGAGGATTTGGAGGAATGAACCCAAGAGCCCCAACGTTGATCCCAATTAATTTGCTTAGATTGCCAGAAGCAGAGGCTTGGCCCAAATTATTAGCAATGTTCATCAAATCCTTGTAGGCTTGCGCTTCTGTGAGCACATAATTCAGCTGTCATTATACAGTAGATTCTCATATTGTCAGTGAAGCCACTAAAATTTAAAGTGTTTAGTACAAATACTATACATTACATCCATATATAATTCTTGTTAACTAAAATTAAGTGAGGAAGATCGAGTCCGTCACAAAACAAAGCGTATTGGTAATCTAAAAAGCTTATACATTCAGCCCTCCATATCCACAGGAGCTTGATTCCAGGACCTTCTGCAGATCTCCAGATGCTATAAGCCCCTTATATAAAAAAGCACAGTATTTGCTTATAACCTACGCACATTCTCGCATATACAATAAATCTTCTCTAGATTACTTATAATACCTAATACACTGCAAATAACAAGGGAAAATACAGCCTTCACTCTAAAGACTCTGGATCATATACTGAATTATAACCAGCCTCTTTCATTATTAGCACAATAAAGCAGTTTGGGTAAACAACAAAGGACCAGATCTCTGGCATTCAGTCTCACCAGAACCGCAAACCAGAACGTTAGCAGTGGAAAAAAATGAATGAAGCCACGTTACTTTTTAGTCGCCCCAGCATCTAACTAAATACTATGACAGTCTACCCAAATTTCACTTTCAGTGTAGTGCTCAGAACATAGCAAATTCAGGTTTAGTTTTTGGAACTTTCTGATTTTTTTCTTGAATAATTTCAATCCACGGTTGTTTGAATCTGCAGATGCGTAACTGCAGATACGGAGTGCAAACTGTCGAAAGAAGCTAAGTAGAATGAGTGAGGTTATATTCATTGGGCCAATAAAATAGTCATTTTGGTTTTTTTTATTAGTTTCTTAGTATCTATTTCAGGTCAGGGCACAGCTAATGCGACAAAGTGGCAAAGCAAGCCCATTTACACATTGTCTTGGCATTATTTGAAGGAGAAAACTGGGATTCTTTCCTGCACAGGGTGTCCAACGGTCTTTAAAAAAGACTGAAAAAGCAATTCAGCAAAAATTACGGGCTTAAATGGCATTTAACGTCTAAAGTACGATTACCAGCTATTTAACCTGTATAACATTTGAGTACAGTACTGTATATAGCAACTTACTTTATTGTCCTGACTGATTCTGATGGTAACAAACATCAGTGCAATATTGCTAGTAAAATTCAAATGAAATTAACGAAACATAAGAAGTTGTAGAATTCAATCCTACAGACTGGTGCCTTCTTCATTTTTATAGAGAAGGCGTATAAAACAAAAGCTCTACATATTGTACAGTATTGTACAAATAATTTTTTTGGGGAAACTGCAATTTTTGTGCAGCTTACAATTGAGCTATTATCATAAACATTTGAAAATAGTATAGAGTAAAGAAGATTAAAAAACTATAATAACCCTTGTTAGATTTATCCAAAAATATCTGGGTTTGTAGCCTGTAGCAATGTAATGAGCAATTGTGTAGAATCACTACTCTCACCATTGGTTGTGTTGGTGGCTTGTTGTACAGGAGGTTGGCTAATCACCACCACCGCAGTCAAGCCAGTAGCCCGTCGTCTCCGTTGCTGGCCTTCACGTACTACCTTGGTGACCCGAATCATACTAGGAGAGATCTTTAGGAACAGGGCCAGGTTCTTCACCAGATTGTCACCAAAGAACTCCTCCTCTGTCATGGCAGGTAGCTGGAAGGAAATGAAGAGCAGCGGCGAGGTACGAATCTCCACAGGGGTGGAGCCTCTCACCAGGATGTTCAACATTTTGTAAGTACTCTCGAAGAAGTTTGACCCAGCAGCATCTGATTCTAGCTTTGGAATAAATTGTCCTGGAAGAAGTCAGAGAAGAAAGGTATTTCAGCACATCAGCCTTGTTTGGTTTCTCCCTAGTTGTCTCACTTCTACATTACAGCCATTCATCACAAACATTGCCTGGTAGTGGTTTTTAAACATCTTACCTTTGAAAGTGGGCTCCTTAAGAGTGAAGTCTGTTTTATCACTGTTCCAGATTGCGTTGGTAGGAGCAACCAAACTTTTGTTAACATAGACATCTAAACGTTGAGGTTTGGAGTAAAAAATAGCCACCCGGACAGCCTGTGTAAAGATTAATTCACCATCCTGATCATCATTATTCTCAAGTCCTACAACACAACAAAATTCTGCAAAATCTTTATTAAAACAAAAAAGTTTTTACATAATTGTATAATTTTCACATAGTAAGACTGAAAATGAAGGACACAGGGGTGGATCTGAGTCTGTGTCACACTGCTCTGCTCTTCAGGGTCTATATAGGGTCAGCTTGGTGTATTCAGGGCTTATTTTAGTTCTATGAAAGAAAGACTGTGGTGCCACAACATCACCTGCAGAACCCAGAAACCACAGCTGCTGCAGCCAAAATGCAGGTAGCTGCCAACTTCAGTCAGCACCAAAATTTCAGCACCATTGTTTCGAACCAGCTGTCAAAAGTCACCCTAACCCTCCTGGCCTGGCTTCCCCTAATGACCCCAGCTGGCACACATTTGGGAAGGCGCCAAAACTAAAACCCAGTGCAGTGTAGGCCATGCTGATGGCTGATGGCCATGCTGATGCCCATCAGATGGGCCCAAAGCCACACCCTGACTGAGATGAACAACTCTGCTGGACCTTCCAGACCATGCAGCCCTTCCACATTTCGTCCACCCTTGTTCTCGCTGTCCATAATAAACCTGCATGCTGGGAGCATTTTTTCTGAACTCATGTTTATCTGTATGCTTCTGTTCCTATACCTGCTACAGTGTACATGGATTTTTTTTGTGTCTGTGTTATGATATTTTTTTCAGAACTTTTTTATTCTTGATACTCAAAGACGACCATTTTTTTTTTTTGACCTGTGTATCTTTCCGGTAGTGAGGCACATTATTGTGTTATACCTTGCCACAGTTATTGTAACATTCAATTGCCTTAAGTGAAAGGAACTTACCCTTGAGTTGTCGGCATTGAGCAACATCAGACGCAGTTTCTGAGGTGAAGTGCTAGTGAAGAACACATCAAAGGACTTGTTTGTGGCCACAATGCTGTGAAACAGAGACACTCTCCTGCGGCATGTGTAGCCTGAACACCAGCCATGGTCCTGGGGACCTGTCCCAATAAACACATCAGTGGATGTTTTTTAAAATAACTTCACACTGGATGTTGTTTCTATATTTCAGCATTTACATTTGAAAACAAATCATATAACAGCATGGATAGTGATGCCATCAAAGTATTACAGTGTCTGTTTTCTAAATGCATGTTAATTATTTTCTGATTGTTCATTAAGACTAGATAGACTGTTTCTGTGTGAAAACACCAAACCGTTTAGTAGGTCCACATAGCGATCCCCCAGCAAAGCTACTGGAGACAGCCGTCTGGTCTCTGTGTCTGCGTCAAGACTCTCAATCGCCAGCATCTCATAATTCAGGCCAAAGCATTTGTAACTTTGCCATGCATTCATGTACGTGCAGCTAGAATCTCGGATGATTCCTGTATAGATTGGTCAAAACAGACTGGTCGTTATTTTTCTTCTCAGTGGTCAACTGTGAATAAATCATAAACATATGACTGTGAAACGGTTGACCAAAAATCAGAGACAAGGCACAGAAAGGAAAATGTGAGCCACTTGCCTTTATAGGGGGCAATTTGGTCCACTGGGATGCGACTCCCATTGAGGTAAGTGAGCATGACTTTGGGGATTCGGTAATCACCCAGGCCCCGGCGCTTGTCTCCATTCCACTCAAACTCAGACTGTGGCACCACGTGCCCAACAGCTCCCAGAAAGGAGCCGTCCAGGTCCTTGAGCAGAGCTTTCTTCTTGGCATCACAGTCCATGTCCAGACACTTGGCAGGATTGACCATCCTATTATGGAGAAAAAGGTTGGACTGCCCTGAGACAGTTTCAAGGTAGAGAATGATGATGAAGTGTACAGGAAAGAATCATATTCCTTCCCAAGCAGTGACACGACTGGCATCTTGTGAGCTTTTCCTGACCTCACATCTGGCCTGTGGATGAACACTTTTGCATCCTCTGTGCTGTCCACTACAGTCACCCTCTTAACCTGAAGTGGGTGCTGCATATCTTCATTCTTTGGGTTGGTCATGAAGATAACAGATGTTTGCTTAGAGCAAGTGCTTCCAAATCCCACAAACACCGTATCTAGAAACAGCAAATACACAATGTTCAGAATATTTAATTCCAAAACCGGACAAATCAAACCTCATGTTGAATAACTCTAAAGTCATAAAGGGAACTTTTGTTAAAGTAAAATTCCCAGCGATGTTCTGCTTTAGGCAGCTGTCAGAACAGAGAATAGGCAGACACTAACCAGTAACTGTCATGAGCCCACTGATAGCGTTGTAGCTCGTGATTCCATGATGAGGTTCCTCAGGTGCATGATTGTGATCTGATTCAAAAGTTGGCCAGCAGATTCCACTCCTTCCACCTGCCATGTTCACAGCCCCAAGGCAGTATTAAGACTTATTAGCATTAGAGATAAATAACATCAACAGGGATTGTTAACATCAAGAAAAATTTTATTACCGTTGTTTGGCCTGGGAGCTCTGTGTTCGGAGCTAAACTGGACATTAGCATCAGTGGATGGAAGAATCTCTGAGCAGTCCAGACTAGGGCTACTGCCAACAATCAGCGCATGCTAAAGGAAAAAACAGGTGGATTATCGCCTTGTCATCTTGTGAGAGGCTGTTACATCATTGGAGCTTCCATTTGAGGAACAAAGAAAGTTCTGGTTGTGCTCACCTGAATAAGAACTTTTTTGTTGGAATACTCATGTGAGACAGATGGAGGTGAGTAGATGATGGACATAACTCCCATTCCGTTGTCCACCAGTGTGACATTGGAGATCAGGACAGTCATGGAAGCCTGTCAAAGTTTAAAAATGCATATAAGATTATTAAACATAGATACATTTTCCATCCATCTTTCTGTTTATTATATCTGATTATTTAATTCACTAGCTCACTAGGAAACGGAAATCTATCAAATAAAACACAGGGCACAAGGCAGATTAAACCTGTGGAAACCATGTATCTGGGTAGACTTGGTTCCTGTGACTAACTTCAGCTTTTTATGGGTACAGTAAAATCCCGTTATAGTGGACTCGCTTATAACGGAATATCGTCTACAACGGACGAGGTCCGCTGGTCCCAACCGTGCGCCTTTACGAACATGCAGAAAACGCATTGGATGTAGCGGACTGGGCATACAGCAACTCTGGACATAACGGACCTTGGATATAATAGACTCTTTTGCCTGGTCCCTTGAAGATCGTTATAGCTGGATTTTACTGTATTCCTGACTGGGCTGGTGATGATACAAGTATGAGGTGTAAATTCCCAGGGAGAATTGTAATAAATTTTATTATCCATAATTCCTGTCTTGGTTTATACCGTGCATGGCCAACTTTCTTGATTAAAAAAGACATTGGTGATTATTGGTGAAATTGCCAGAATGGTTCAGCCCCACGTTATATTTTACCTGAACATAAATGCCATAGTCAAAGCTTCTCCACACAAAGAAATTCTGAATGAGGGAACAGAAAGGTAGCCCATCTTTGTTCATGTATACTCCATAAAGGCCTCCATGAGCTTCATTCTGCTGCCAAGTCTCCACTGCATTTGGCGTGCCTACAGAACCAGTCTATGTAAGTGATTTTGTTTGGACAAATGGCACTGAAGTTTTTTTTCATACATTTTATTAAGTATGAACCAAGTATGCTTTTGATGGACATTTTGTTGTACTGGTTGTCCTCCAAGATCACTGTTACCTGGGCAAGGTTCTCCGTTGATGCGATATGCCACTCTCTCATAACCAGCCACAATGTTATCTTGGAGAACCACATGCGTGCCTTCGTTTACCTGACCATGAAAGAACCACAAATAATCAGAGAACCTGAAAACAGGAGGACTGACAGCTACTGTGTGTTTGTTGCATATTATAGCTGGTTGTGAGTATAAACACACCCAAAAATTATGGTTTTGCTTTGGCTCCAGAGAGGCAAGTTATTCTGCACAACCCCAGGAAAAGCAGGGTAAAGAGAGAGATAAAAATTAGTGGCATCGTTTGTGTAGATTTTCAGTTTCTTCCTGTCGTGCACATTTCTGGTAAGTATTTTGGTTTTCTCTCATAGTGGGAAGGCAAACAGTTAAAATTGTAGTGTGTGTATGTGTGTGTGTGTGACCCTCTGCCTATACTGGATAAGCATATGGAAGGTGGATGGAGTTTCAATATGACTGACCTCAATAGCAGCATTCCAGTTGAAGTTAGTCTCCTCTCCTCTGTCCTGATAGGTTCCAGGCCACACGGACATCGTTACCAGGTTCCTCCGAACCCTGCAGTGTTTACCCCATACTCGAATGCCTTGTTCAAGAGAACAACAATCACAAGTTCAGTCGCATCAAAAATTCTATGTCCTTGGTTTTCATCAAATCAATTTTTGTGACACACCGTAATGATATGTATTCCCATGTTGAAGATAAGAGTGCTATCTACCTTCTCCAACTGTGAAATATATGATGTTGTCATCAATGCCTAAGCCATTGGTTCCAAACACACCAATAGCAGGAGAATAGCCGTGATGGAAGGAACAGCCCTGGATGTAGGACTCATTCGCTGCCACCTTTACAGAACAGGAGGCAGAAGTAAAAACCACAGCATTAGTTCGTCACAACTTCTGCTGCACAACATGAAGGGCTAAGTGAAGGCAATCAGCTTATGAGCAAACCTCTCCCAGGTTGAGGAAAGCCACAGAGTAGCGAGGGTCTTCGGGGTCTGGGTAGCCATACTGTCCACTTCGGTAGAACTCAACATTCCTAATCTGTGCTTGCCCTAAGACACCCACAAGAAAGAGCAGAGTAAAACCGCCCTTGAGGTTAAAAGCTAAGGAAAATCTTATCAGAAAACTGTTCCTTCTTGTTACTTTACTCATCTATCATAGTTTCCATCGCATCTGACAAAACCTTTCTTGATTGTCAACTTATTTTCATTTCAGATTGACTTTTTGTCATGCACCTGACAATTTGCATTCGTATTTACACAATTTGCTTGAATTGGTCGGATAGGGTAATAGTAATCAATTATCAGAACAAGAAAATTCATGATAGAAGCCCATTCTATCTCTAAGCCAATAAGCATAGCACCTCTGTATGTGATCCCTCCACTGGAGAAAGAGCCAACCAGCACTCTGCCTCCAAATGACTCCTTGGCCCAGCCTGGATATTCCTCACCGATGATCTTGATGTTCCTGCTCAGCAGGCCTACATCCCCAGCCAGAGTGTAGTTCTGCTTAGTTTCATAAACAGTGAAGTTTTCACCTATGGATGGGCCAGAAAAAAAAGCAACACTCATTAAGTGCTGCTAATGAGATACCAACCCTCTGATCTCTGTCCTGCAGAAGACTCACCACTATGATTGTAGAAAAGGGATTGGTTGAGTGTTAGTATCTTCCCAGTGGCTGAAATCGACAAAATCTTCCGGACCTCTGTGTGCCATGGGTTGTAGCTGGTGGTTGAGATGACAATCTCATCACCTGCCTAGGGCAGAATGGAGCACAGCAACATGCTACCTTAGCCATGACCAGATGGCATATGAAGTGCATTAGAATATGCATGAAGTTGCTGGTTCGGTACAGAAGATAATCACTCGTGTAATATTTCATTGCTTTGAAACAAGAAATGCCTGTAGTCACACAGGTGTAAACATGCTAACCTGCCAGTCCACAGCATCCTGCAGAGTGATGGTGCTGGTACCTGCTGGTGCCGTGCTGGCCAGCTTGGTACGGGACATATTGTGGGGCTTTCCATACAAGTCCAAGATCCCAAACACACCTGTAAAATAGTATCCAAACTCCAAAGTCAATAGTTAACAGATACATTTAAACTTTTCATCCAGGTTGACACTTGTAGTCATTCTAAAGTATCCATACCTATCACCTTGGCTCCCTGATTTAGGTCACTGGGTAAAGGCCACTCTGGAGTAAAGTGATTCCCTTTAAGGACTATGCTCAGTTCTCCCTTAAATGGATTGTCTGGCCACCCTGCAATGAGCCGTCCACCCTGCAAGACAGACTTAACTATAGGATTATATTAAGACAGACATGCAGGTAGCACAGTATTGGTAGCAGTGCTAACCTGAATAGAGATGTAGGTCACATTAATAATCAAATTTCTATACTGTCCTCCTGGGTTCAGTGTTTTGTTCATTGTGTCAGGGATTTCCAGAACTCCAAGCACCAAAATTTTGTTCAGTGATGGGATGTCAATATCCATGACCATCCAAATGGCTGTGCAAAAAGGCAGAAACAATAGAGATAAACAATAATAAATTCTTTACATAATCACATGCATTTTCACAGAAACACAAAACATTTTCATGAGAGCATTGCTATTAGAAATGTTAGCATAGGTTTTGTTACCTGAAGGAATAACAACATCGTCTCCATCAGTTGGAACTTTGAAATTGTTTTCTGGAGATGACTTCCAGAAAGTTTCATTGGACCACAAGCTACAGTCACATAAATAGAAATGACAGATTTAGAACAGCATCTCTTCTTACCTCTGTTATTTTAAAGGTTTTTTACTGCTCCTCCTAACATCATTTTCTTTCCATACTATTAATTTGCTGTGGAAACTCACATGAGGTTAGATTTGGAAGATTGTTGATGGTCGAGCCCTGGAGGAAGGGGGATGCCAGGGGAGCCAGGGATGCCAGGACTCGGTGCCACACAGCCCTTGTAGAAACAGTGCTCCACTTGGAAGTTGACTTGGATGTCTGCTACTTGTGGGTCAGCACTGCCACTCCTCCATTTGGGTGCCCCCTTTCCAGACACTGGATGTGAAAGAGTATAAGACTGAGACAAGACTACATGTGGGGATGTTCAACGGACCCCCTCCCAGAAACAGACAGGGGCAGGAAAATAGTTACATGCAGCCCACAGAACCATACATAGAGGTTGCATGGTTTGCCCAAAACCAAACTCCTGGCCTAAAAACACCGGTGAAGTTGCTGCACTTACCCATGTAGTAGAGACTCTTTGTGGTCTCATTGAAGTACCAGTCACCATGTACATTTCTGCTGAAATTCAAAGGAAGCACTGAAGCATTTCTCTTATCAACAATCTGGAACCTGTCGGGGATTTGGGTCAGATTATGATTGATAATGATGTAATCTTCTTCCTGAAGAGAGGAGGCAAGCAGAAATGGCAAACTGGTGTACTTGTGTTAAAGGTAAATATGTCAACCTGCATTTATTAATAATACACGCATTATATTAAGAGTTTCTGTTATGTCTGTTTCATGTTTTACCAGCAAAGAAATACAATAATAACACTGAAAGTTCCTTTACCTTGAACCCATAGAACATAGCACCATATGATATGTATGTGATGTAATCTGCATCTTTAAAGTAGCAGTTATACGTTTCTGAGTCAGGAAGCATTGCCAGCCAACCCCAATAGTGGGTGACCATGTATGTCAGAAACGTGAGTGAGGTTTTTCCTATAAGTAGTGCAGAGAATAAGAACAATTATTATTTCATTCATTCATTCACATGTACTGCCTGAAATAATGTGAAAAAAACCTCGAAATTATTAAAAAGCGTAAAATCTGCATGTCTTACCAAACGAGTTGGTAAGTATGAGCTCCTTATACCAGAGAGAGTAAGGCTGTGGGTAAGTGATGATGAGCCGGTGGAATCTGACCGTTTCATCACACACAGATGCCTGATAGGCAGCACTCCACTCCACTGAGACTGCGCAGTGGTCTGGGTCCAGTAGAGCACTGTGCGGCACAACCGTGTGACCAGTGCTTCCTGCCGAGGGAAAGTCCAGTGAGTCTGAGCCCGAACAAGACGAAATGCCAAATTTGTGTTTCCCCTCAATATTTCGAAAGACATTAAACTAAGGTATATATCCACTGACAATTCAATCACTTTATTGTAATAAAACAGTATTCAGGTATCCCCCGCTTTGTGAAAGTAGAGCGTTCCTATGAAACCTTTTGTGAGCCGTAATGGCATAAACTGAAGAAGCGATTACGACTTATTTATATGGGAGTGAAAAAATAACCTACCAAATCATACCAGAGAGTGTAACACGTAAAACTACAGTGTAGTTTCACCAGAATCAATAGTCATGTGTCGCGTAACAACAGGGATACATTATGAGAAATGCATCGTTAGGCAACTTCGCGTGACTATATATCTATAATTGGATTTCTTTCAGTCAGCAAAAACAGATCTTTCATAAAGACGAAGTGGCATAAAGCAAACATTTGTAAAGCAGGGGAAACCCGTGGCAAGTTAAATATACTATTTCAGCGTGAGGTCATTTGCAATACATACATTTAAAAAAAATAATTTTTCATTTTGTAATTAAACTTGAAATTACCATAAAATGTTTATTGTATGACTAAATATTTACATTTTAAAAAAAGTAATCCACGCTAATAAAATAAATGTTACACAGTAATGAGCCCAGCAGTGATGGATTATAGTCACTGCACTA
Organism: Paramormyrops kingsleyae; assembly: GCF_048594095.1. Taxonomy (NCBI): domain Eukaryota; kingdom Metazoa; phylum Chordata; class Actinopteri; order Osteoglossiformes; family Mormyridae; genus Paramormyrops; species Paramormyrops kingsleyae. The sequence goes on from NC_132819.1 coordinate 10,977,735, forward strand.
GAATGCATGTTGACAGATGTGAAAGTGGGCTGGATTCAACATTCAGCTGATATTTCCTGTCAGTTTTCTCTTCATGTTGATATTAGATTGTATATTGTGATATTTTTAAATCTAACATCTCAACATTTGCACTTAATTTCTTATATTTGTTGCTTTACAAATTGTCACATGTATGTGGAAGGACTTTTAATCTCCACTGCATTGCCATAGACCCACGTTCAAACAGAATTGTTCAGTTTATGAAATAGACAATATAGAGGGAAACAATTCACCTTAGTCTTGTGTGTTGATCAAAATTGTAATTAAAGGTCTGGGTAGGGCCACAGAAGATTTTCAGATTTTAAAGTGGGCCACGGCATTCTTAAGTTATCGGTAAAAGATCAAGTAAACTTGAATAAGCTTGTTTCTGTAATTTCTGATTAGTGAGACAAGCGTGTTTTACTTCCTGACCTATTAAGACAAATGTTTAAATGTCATATATCACGCATTGTTTTTTCTGATATCTAAGCATTCCACTGTCATAGTCTGTACTCAAAGCTGCTCCATGATTTCTTTTTATTTTGTATGAGATTCCATTATTTAGAAAGTGGTATCGTATGTAGCTGGGTATGCTGGTTACAGTGTACTTGGGGATGATGATATTGACATGCATCTGTAGAATGATTTTATTATTATTTTTGTTATATTATTATTTTAAATGTATAGCCTTTATATAAGATCATGAAGATATATTGCTAATTTTTTAGTTGCTTCTCACATATTGTTTTTAGCAGGACTACTAATGTAAAAGGCATGCTGGACCCCACGTGACCCTGGATAGGATAATCGTATACAGTTTATAGATTGTCAGTTTCATCCTGAACTGCTTGTAAATTCATTGTTTTCACCATGGTCTGTGCATCAATGTCATTGTGAAGGAATCTTTTTGAGTGGTAGGTCTTCAATGGCAACACTACCAACACTTTCTGTTTTATTCATCACTTCATGACAAATTTTCTGACTAATATTTGTTGTGAAATGGTGGCAGAGACTGATGGAGTTCACCTGTGAGAGAGCCATCCATGTCGATGAGGGCCACCTCATGCTCCCACTTGAAGGCCGCCTTTTTGGGACAGGTGTGGAACTGGATTCCACTGAACCTGGAACTCCAGCCTCCGCAGTGGTCAGTGCAGACTCCAGTAACTATTGCCACTGCGATGGCAGCGCAGGACGGGCGGTCAAAGTTCACAAAAGCTGTGGACATGACGCTCATGCCATCGTCCAATGGCAGGGTGATCCCTTGAGCAGTGCAATATTTAGAGCCGAGACCCAGCACATCGACGTGGCCCACAATAGTGCTGTTCATCACCAATGCCCCACCGTCCTTTCCCCAGCCTCTGATAGTCCAGGGCATGATGCGCTTGCACTCAATTCCAGCTACCTCATTGTTGACCATCATAAAATCACTGAATTGAACTGCACCCACATTTACCCACTCTGCTCCCTTCTCACAGTTCCAAGTAGTCAGTGATCTGAAGAGGGCAGGCTGTGGATCTGATGAATAGCACATGCCATACCTAGTAGGGTAGTACTCCTCAAAGATCCAGAGGCCAAACCAGCCTTGGGAGTGGACAGTATTGTTGAAGAACTCTCCAAGTGGCACTCTCTTTGGACAGATACTGGGGTTATATGATGGGGTATCGGGGTTATCATGCATTCGATACCAGAATCCAAAGTGGGTTCCACCAGCAGCAGCATTGTGCCTGATAATGTTGTTGGGGTTAGTGACCCAATAAGCGGCTGGGGTGATGTCGTCATTGAGCAGGCTGGTGCTTTGCTTGACAAACACAGCCAGGTTATACTGCAGGATGTTACCAGTCTCTATGCCATCCTCGATGAAGAAGCCTCCTCCCATAATGTCATAGATGACATTGTGCTCTACTAACAGATTGTGGGTATTTTGGATGGAGATAGCCCGGTTATAAGCCTGGTGAATGGAACAGCCACGAATGTATGATTTTTGATGAACATCTCCCACCAGGTGCCAATGGATGGGGCTTCGCCCGAGCTGGAATGCTTGGCCAACATGAAAGACCTGAGAACAGAATAAATATAATAAGCATGAGGTCCTGCATTGCAGTTCACATTTAATGAATAAGACTAATGCTGCTTTTCCACTGCCACCAAGAACCAAGCCATACCCAAGCTGAACAATAAATAGATGGTTTTCTATTGTAAATTATGCAAGCTGTGCCCGACTAGTACCCGTGCTGATATGGGCCTGTTTACTAACAGAGCTGAAAGCATGACTAAACCAAGATCTTTGTGTCACCACCATCTGATTGGTCAAAATGCACTAAATTATTCATTGTTAGTAGTATTGCACATTGTAATCCTAATAACTCAGAACTTGAAAATTTCCAACCTCTTACTTGAAAAAGTAGGACCAAACGGCTGATGTGAGTGGATTCGTAATGCAAATTTACACAAGCAAATGCTGATTCTGCTAGTTTGATGCTGACATAACACGTAATTCTGACAGATGTGTTAGAGGAATTTAGTACATAGTAAATCATGATGTACACTGTGTGGACAGTATACAGTATATGCATCTCTTTGGTTTCACGTCACTGTCACTCTCCAAACCTGTTAACGCCTTTACCAAGCTGACCCTTCTGCAGTAGAAAATCGAAGCAAGCTGGAACTGAGCTGTAACTAGTGTCTCTTTGTTGTACAGGTCGGTATGGCCTGGTTCCTGTATGCCAGTGGAAAACCACCATATCGTGCACTATTAGATAAAACAGGCTGTTCCATCTATCAATCCATGAATTCATCCATTTTCCACCGTTTATGTGGGTCCCAGTCACGAAGGGTGCAGTCTGAGCAGAGATGCCCAGACCTCCCTCTCTCAAGCTACCTCCTCCAGCTCTTCCAGGGAATACCCTGGCCCTTCCAATCCAGCCGAGAGATATAATCTCTCCAGCAAATCCATGTCCCTAAAGCGTACTGTATATTGGTAGATGATGATTGGTCCACCAAGGCCCCTGCCTTTGACTGCTACCCGATTCACAATGCATGGGACCCTTATCGCTCTTCCTGCTGGTGGTGGGCTCACATGAAAATGGTCCCACATGGTTCAATTGGGCTGTGCCTGGCCAGGCCCCATATGTCAAGGCCTGTCCATCAGGCACTCGCTGACAAGCTCCCCCCCAGGCATGGCTCCTAGGCAGGGTCCCAGCATTGCTTTCCTGGGAAAGGATTCTGGTTCCTTGTTTTGTACCTCAAAGTTGAATTACCCTGGTCCTTTGCCATGGGAGACACTACCAGGGGCAATTGCCCCTGACAACATTTAATGATAAACCTGTGACTGATCACATAATTAGGACATGTAAGCCAGCAAGGTGGTGATTCATAGAGGCTGTAACAACAGACCCAAAAATCAACTCATATTTTCAGTTCTCTCATTGATAATATGTGAAACTGAAGTTGTTTTATATATCAGTTCAGTTGATGATTTACCTCAACATACTCAAGTCTTCCAATTGCCAAATTCTGGTCTGGCTTTGGGGCATGGAACATAATGCAGCCCCCAAACTGGTTACTTCCTATTTCTTCCCCAAACCTTCCTTGGAAGCAGGTCTGGGTTGCAAATTCCCCTGTAGTAAGAAAAAAAAAGCTTTTTGGACCAACAAAAATGGAATGAGACCGTGGGGCAGATGTACGTACTTTAGGGAGTGCAGCGTAAACAGTGCCTTGGCCGGTCCTCAGATAGCACAAGCCATACCCTTTCATTTAAAATCGCATGTATGAAACCTGCAGCTGATCACATAATCAGTGGATGTCATTGCCCTCACTTGGCCAGTCCACAGATAGCACACGCTGTGCTGTGTCATTAAAGGTCGGACATAGTAAACCTATGGCTGATTGCATGATTGGGGCAGGTCAGACTCCCAGCATCCTAGTTCTTAGTACTATTCCTTCCGGATATTTCCCTATTTACAAACACGTTAGTACATCTGCCCATGTTTTTTGTTTTAATGTTTTTAATTAGGGAAGACATAATATAAATAAATCACATAATGGAGAAGATTATAATAAGCTGCTCATTCTAAGGAGCTCTGCTTATTACCTATGTCAAATCCATCTGGACAGGCCTCTATCTTATCATTCCATTCGATGTTGTTGGAGCCTCTGATGACAATGTTTCTGGTGAGGAGGCCCACTTCAGCCCTCCCCTCAAACACCTTTCCATTGGGTAGTGTGACGCTCACCCCGAGGTGAGTGTACTTAAGAGGCTGCGATAGGTTCAGGGTCCTTCCATTGTCCAACACCGAAGCTATTGTTAGCATCTCATTTTCCATCTGGCTGTGCCTAGTTCATAAAAAGTGAAAGGTTGAGAAGAATAGTGAAAACATTAAGATAAATAATAAACTTGTCCTTTCTAGTTAAACTGGAACATGTAAGGTTAACTTAAATATTAGGCAAAGTACGCTTCTTCTTTGTAATCACCCAAGAAAAAAAAATGATAGCTACCTGTCACCAGTTGAAGCAATGGCAATCTGGTCCCCAGCTTTCCATGTCACTGCCTGCTTCAGAGTCAGAGTGGAAGAGCCAGCGGGAGCCGTCTCATTCAAATGCGTCCAAGTGGTGGGAATTGGAATACCTAGGACAGCACGGTCATGCTCTTCATGACAATTATCACCAACAGCCATTAATGTTTCTGACATTTAACCTGATACTCTGGCATGAATTAAAATGCAAAATGGCATTTGCGATATGTCTATTCAAACCAGCATTGAATATTAAAAGGAGAAATGGCTACCACAATGCATACACATTCATAAATCGAGTAACTAGCTGACGTAACATTTTACTTAGTGCTACACTCCACTGAAATATGTATATATATTACGCAACAGAATGTGCATAAGAAGGTATTATCACAGTAACCAAATGTGTTGTTCTTAAGTGAAACAGAGGCAAACATATCTATTGTAAAGAAAATATTCAGTTGGGGTGGGGGTGTTGTCCAAGGTAGGAAAGGGGTCCAGACACACCATGCAGGTCCAGTACTCCCTGGCGGACCCCCAGGGTCTTGCTGCCATAGATGGGCAGCTCCTGAGAGCGCAGGTGCCCATGCAGCGTGATAATGGCCTTGTGCTGGAACGGTGCAGCCTCCGTGCCTATCTGTTTTTACAGGAAAACTGGGTTTTACTATGTGGACTGTTTCCTTCTCGGAACCAACATGCCTGCTAAATGGACTTAAATCTGGTACCTGAAGGACTCCTCCATCTGTTAGCAGGATATTCTCTGCTTGTAGCTCAATATCTATTTCATCAAACACCAGGGTCCCACCTAAACACAAAATCCAGAGGCACTTACAGAGAATTATGTAATTTAATTATATGGATCCAAATACTTGGAAACATAATGAATTATCCAACTATATCAATGAGCAGTGTAAAATACATTTTGAATATAATTTAAATTGCCCACATAATGGTTTGAACCAACTAAAAACACTGGTGGACATGCATGGAATGGCTGTACCCTGAATCAGGAGCATCTTCAGCACAGGGGTAGTCATATCCAGCAGGATGGTCTGACCCTTTGTAATGACTACAAACATGCCTGTTTCTGGGGGAGACTGGCCTCCCCATGTATACGTGGAGGACCAGACATCAATGTAAAAGAAATCGGCATTGCCCTGTATATAGACAGAGTTAAGCAGATTACAGTTAATTCTCAGATATAGGAATTCAAATCTGTACAGTGCCATTCGCAATACAGTGTCCACAAGGATTACTGAAAAAGTTTTACTTAACAGCAGTCCCGAAACCAATAAACACTGTCATTATTAGAAATGCACGAATTCCTAAAAAGTACAAGTGAAAAAACAGAAGGTGAAGCACATAAGATGTTAAGGGTTAATGTTAATGTCAAGGACACATGATGAGCACTGACCGTCTTTGCAATGCCTCTGTTCCCAATGCTGATGCGGACCATGGCTTTCTGGGACTGTGGCTGAGCATTTGTGATGCAGATGATGTGGGTGCTGTTGGTAGACTCAACGTCACACACAGATCCAGCAATGGTCACGCTTACCTCACTGATGTTCATGCTGTGGGAAGAAGAGTGGAAGAGTGTTTTTTTAACGGAGCCTTATTGAAAAAATACCTCTTGCCATATTACAATGAAGCCCACTAAGGGGACACAAGGAATAAATTCAGGATTTATAAAGACGAAGTGTAACTTGAGGACAGCTTAATCATCCAATAGCATACGTTTATATAGGTTTTGAAAATGGTCTGTGGTTTGGATAATCAGGGATGACAATGAATATTTATATTTGCATTATTTGAGTTCTGTAGGCAACCTGAAATTGGAACCGGTGATTGTGAGCTTTGTGCCTCCAGCAGTTCCTCCTCTATGAGGGGAGACTGTTGTTATAAACGGTGTAAGACTGGTGTTGTAGGAGAAGGCATCCACTATTTTCACTGAGCTGTTGCCATTCTGCACCTCGACTGTGCAAAATTGTTGTAGTGCTGTACCTGTAATTAAAGGTCAGAAAAATGGGTGTTCAGTCTCATATTCATTTTATTCATTGGGAACTTTGACTTTGATGATATTTCATCCAAGTTCTACAGTTACCCTCAATGCTTTACTGCCATGATTACTGTATCACTAAACGTACTGTAGATAAAGCAAAAAAAACACAGGAACACAGGAACATTCACACGCTGAATTTGATCGAGAGGTACTGTGAGACTGACAGCAATTCATGGGTATCAGCATCCCAGTAGGTCTGTTTGCCTTAGTTTCAGCCCATCAGATAAGTGTCTCAAGCTGCACAAGTTTTAGCAGGTCTGTTTTGTTCTGTCGTGTTCCGAGTTTTTGGTTGAGTCGCGGCTAGATTTTTCTCGACCAAACTGTTCGAGGTCCGAATTGGTGTTGGAGTTGAATGTGTCTCAAGTTCCAAGATTTTGGTCGAGGTACAAGCGGAAAAAAATTCAATAGACCCATTCAATGTCTGAGTTCCAAGGTTCTACCATATTCATAAAAATAATTTGGTCTCACGAGGAGGAAAATTAGAGATTGGTAACTGTAAATAATTCTGACAAAACCGCTAGACAAATTGTATAATAGAAGCATCATTCACTCTTCTAGAAACATTAAACTATGGTTCCATGTTGGAAAGTCAACAAAAAGCCAGGTTGTCGTGCACTGAAATTAAGAGTGCCATTTCATCCCAGATTTTAAAAGGACGTATTTTCAAAGTCGTATTCTTACTGTTGCTTTCAGGAATCTCACAATACAGGCTGGTGAATGTGGACCTTAGTCTCTGCACCTTGCATTCCCTGCCACAGACCATCACTCTGGAGAAGTCAGGGTCAAATCCAGTTCCTTGAACAGTCAATATGTTACCACCACCATGGCCCCCTAGATGACAGAAAAAGCAGACTGATTTACAGTGACGGATCAAGTATTTGTCATTGACTCTACAATGCAGCAAAGCAATAGTAGAAAATTATTAACTTTTGAAGTATATGTTATCCCTTCCACCATTTTCTCTTCTTTACAGAGGCTAATTGATACTGTAAGTATGACATTACCTGCATGAGGTTCAACATCATTCACCAGGAACTCATAGCTGAAATCGACCAAAGATGACGCATAGCCTTTGATTTTGTGGTGGAACACTATGCGAAAAGTTCCTCCAGCATGTGCTCCTACAGTGCACTGGACAGTGGTATCATTGATAGCAGTCACACTGCATCGTGTACCACCTATGCTAACTTCAACCAGCTGGGCATCTGTGCCAAATCCTGACCCTGCAATAGTTATAGCTGTCCCACGGTGACCTATTATGAAGAAACAGGAGGGGTAAATCAATCCCACTGCTGATTCCCTAAGCAAACTATTGTTCTAGGTTTCATACCAACACTTCTGATTTCTTACTCTTTACAGTATAACAATACAGTATTAGGTGTAAATCAAGGTAGTTAATAATAACGAGGATTCAAAAGTAGATCAGTGTTTGGTTTAGCCTAAGAATATATAGTCTTGATTGGGTAACGCTTTACATTAAGTGCACCTTCATAATGCATTCATAGAACATTCAGTGCACCTTCATAATGCATTCATAAGCAGCATGCAAGTATACCTTAACATCCTAACATCCCTTAACACCTTTAATATACATTAATAACAAACATTACACAATTCTACAATTATGTTTGTTATTATGTATATTACAGCTGTTAAGAGACGTTAGGATGTTAAGGTATACATACATGATGTTTACTTAATGAATACATTATGAAGGTGTACTGAATGTTTTATGAACGCTATATAAAAGCATTATGAAGGTGCACTTAATGTAAAGCATTACCATACATTGATGTACTTAATAAATAACTCTTTTTATTAGCTGCTGCTTCACATTAATCCACATACCTGTGGCAGGGTTCACTGCTGTGATGATCGGGGTGTCGTTCAATGAATATTTGAAAGTCATAGTTGGGTACATCACAGATAGAACTTGTATCCTCACTTGTACGCTGCCCTCCGCATTGGCAGCTGTCAGACAGCGCACTTCGTTAGGCCTCACACTTTGAGGCAAGCACAGCGACCCCCCCACAGTTACAGAGGTGTTCCCCTCCAAAAAGCCATTGCCTGTGATTAGGAGGGGTGTGCCACCCTGGGTGCTGCCAGTGACTGGGCTGAGTGTAGCGATGGCAAGGCTGCTGAGAGTGACCTCACCTTCGGCCAGGCCCTTGGTCAGGATCACTACCCTTAGGATATGATGGCCAGCAGGCAGTGAGTCTACCATGAGGGTTATGTTACTGTCTGTGACCTCCAAAACCTCCAAGGCTGTGTAACCTGCATAGGCAACCACATCATCCACCCGGTCTCCAAACCCTGCACCCATGACAGTGATAGTGGTGAAGTTCCCACTGATGTTGCTTGGGGAGACACCGGTGATGCGGGGGACGAACTGTGGAGAGTACTCATACTGACAGTCACCAAGGCAGGAAGCAGTGATGGGTCCCACCCTGACCTCAACATCTCCAGTAAGTGCGGAAGCAGAGGAGGTGTCACAGATGATGGTAGTGTAGTTCATGGAGAAGATGGTACAGGGCTCACCCACCACACTGACTGTGGGTACCAGGCCAGCCAAGAACCCTGAGCCCCAGATAATGATGCGGGTTTGTCCAGTGGTGCCTCCGGCTTTGGGTGTTACAGATTTCATCACAGGCAGGACGACAAATCGTCGACCGAACTCGCCGATCATCGATGTGATTGCCATGCCCAAGTTATTCACCTGCACTGAAACAGGATGGGCAATCCCAACTTCCAGGCCGCTCTCAGAGCCAAGCTGACAGTTGATATATGTTGTGGTGCTATTTATCACATGACAAGTCCGGTCCCCGATATTAACCTATAATCATGAGAGAAAAGTAAGTGCATCTCTTGGAATGTTTAAATATATTTAGACATGGATATTTGATACTCATTTGAATGCTATCAATGAGTTAAGCACATCTGACAAATCACAGCTATTTCCTCCTCTGCAATTATTTTCTTTACAAATTTGATAGATGTGAAATCACAGCTTTTAAGTAGTGTATCTCATGCTAATGTTTTACCTCATTAGCACAGCTGGTGTTGCTGAAGCCACTGCCTTCGATGTGGATGATAGTGTCACCTGTGCCATTGTTAGGCATGATGCAGCTGACAGAAGGTGAGACACATGCCAGGAAGCTAAAGTAGAATCCACTGGTGAGATCCACATTTTGGAAGCACTGAGGCTCTGAGGTGCGCTCAGATGTTGACTCATTAGAGAGCTGATAGTCTGCAGAAACACAGGACCATGTATATAGAATGGAACAAAAATTTTATACCTCTGAACTTATCAGAAGCTAATCACAGTTGCACGTCGTAATTCACACTGTAATTCACAGTTGTTACAGAAGGTTTTGTATGTTTACCTGGCTGATAATTAGCCTCAAATCCTCCCACGGTAAGGTTCAGCCTGCTGTCTCTGTCCTGCAGAGACTGAACTTTTACCACACCTTGCATGAACCTCTGCATTCCTACATCGACGTAGCCACTGCTGTAGTAGTAGGTACCAGGAGCTGTGAAACGGTAGCTAAAGAACCCTGATTAAAATATCAAAAAAAAAAGATTGATACATTTTTCAGAAGGTAGGCTTAAAGAACATTTCAGATCCATTAGATTTGCACTAATCAGTATGGTTAACATCAGAGATGGGCACTCCAGTCGCTCCTAAATTGACTCAGTTTAACAAACATTACATGATTATACAATTATAATATTTGTTATTATTATGTAATGTTTGTTATTGTATATTACAGCTGTTAAGGGATGTTTGCATGTTAAGGTGTACTTGCATGATATTTATAAATGTTTTATGAATACTTAATGAATACATTATGAAGGTGTACTGAACGTTTTATGAATGCAATATAAAAGCATTATGAAGGTGCAGTTAATGTAAAGCGTTACCAAATATTTTATTGCTTCAAAGGCATTTGAAATACCAATTACGTTGAAAATGTATATAAACCTAAGGAAGTATGAGACATGCAGTTTTTGAACTGTTCAAGTGTTGATTCCCATTTAGTCACACCATTTACTACTAGAAAAAAAAAACAAATAGTCAGTTAAATTTTTGGTAAATAATAATTTTAAGTTGGAACCATGATGGAGACCTGAGACTTGACTTGGACTAATTTTGTTACTCATGAACATCTCAGGTTAAAACTGAACTTCGTTTTGATGTTAGCCATGTTCATCCTTCGGAGGGTCATACCAGACTTCGTTTTGATGTCCCCACTGGTGAAGCCCGCACCATCATAACTGGTGCTGCTGGGACTGGAGACACTGAAAACCCTGTAACCGACTCCAGAGATGAAAGGGGGCACCTCCCAGCGCCAGACCACAGTGTCGCCAACTTGAGCAGTCATGGAAGAGGGACTCCACATGTACCCTATCCCATAATCTTGAAATAAAGAGCGAGACATTGATGCTGTCAGTCAGCTGTTACATTCCTGAGAGAATGCTCAAGAAGGAAGTTACATGTAAACAAACCAGCCTACTTCAAAGAAATATGTAATGTCTGGTAGTGTGACTTTTTAGTCGGGTTGAATTTTTTCGGGGGAGAGTCCAGGACCCCTTACCAGGATGGATTCCCTTATTTGTCACAGTGTAGGTTTTTTCACTTGACTGTACGATGCACTCTATGTTGTGTTCTGAAGCTGAGATGACTTCACACCTGACATCTCCTGAAAAGCCAAATTCCAGCCTGTTACATCAAAGCTTAAGATAAACGGGCTGCCTATAAAGTTCTTTGACTAAGAGTAGTCAGGGAACTTACCTAGTGAGACCAGGTTCTGAGATATGTTGGAACTGAACCCGGAACCAGTCACTGTGAGCCTTGTGCCCCCATACAGAGAGCCCTGTGTTGGGTGGATGCTTGTCACCTTCAGCACATACTCAATGGTGGCATTCTCTTTCATGCTGATCCAGGTGGAAAGCAAAATTAGAATTGTCAATTATTGGGTACAAGATCCAATTGTCCTAACATACATACATTTTTACATTAGAAACAATATTCCAGCATTTTCTTAATAATACTCATTCAATCATCTTAGTCTTAGTACTCCTACCACAATACATTCAAAGGAATTAATTTTTTGCAACTCTGTCAGATGTTGCCTAAACAGACTGTAATTTTCATTATAAATCCATCAGTATCACACTAGTGAGTGTACCTCGCCTTAGCACAGCCCCAACTCTCAGTTTGGACTTGCACGCTGTAGAGGGCAGGAGGAAGCTGGGGCAGAAGGCAGGTGATGTTGCTGGAGAACCAGTGGATGATTCGGCATTCCTCAGCCCCGATAAGGACCCTACTGTGGTTGCCTTGGTCTTGAAATTTCACACCCAGGATAGTGAGTATTTGATGTCCTAAAGCAAGCAAGAGTTAACAAGAGAAAACAGTCTGTACCCATTCTCATAGCTGCAGCTATGAATCAACACCCTTCAGTATCGAGAATTCAATAGTGCAGTGGTACAGTGAGGGAAATAATTATATGGCCCTCTATTGAATTCCTAACTAGGTCCATTTATTAAAAAAATGAGAAGTCTTTCATTTCAATGGTAGGTGTATTTAAATGTCAAAAGACAGATCTTCAACAAAATAAGAAAAAATCATTATGTAACAGGTCCAAATCAATTTGTCATTTATCTAGGGAAATAAGCATTTGATCCCCTACAAGTCAGCAAGAAATTAGGTCAAGTACATGTGCATTAACACAACACAAGTAGTACTTAATCAAGTATTAACAGATACCAAGCCAGCATTCACATTTAATGGCATTACTTTGTTTAAAGAGTATTCTTTGGTCACTAACCTTTCTAGATCTTCAATCTTATCACCATGGGAGACACTAGAGAGCTGTCTAAGGATGTCAGAGACAAGCCTGTTGACCTTGACAAAGGCGGAATGGGCTACATGACCATCAGCAAGCAGCTTGGTGAGAAAGTGACAACTGTTGGTGGAATTATTTGCAAATGAAAGAAAGACAGAATAACTGTCAATCACCCTGGATCTCAGGCCCCAAGGAAGATTTCGTCTTGTGCGGCATCAATTATCTTAAGAACAGTGAGGGCTAACCCCAGAACTACACGGGAGGAGCTCGTTAATGATCTCAAAGCAGCAGGGACCTCAGTCGCCAAGAAAACCATTGGTAACACAATAGGCAGGTATAGTTTGAAATCCTGCAGTGCTCACAATGTACCCCTGTTCATGAGGGCCCATGTTCAGAGAACTTCAGACCCATCTGAAGTATGCCAGTGAACACCTGAATAATTCCAATGAGGCTTGGAAGAATGTAATGTGGTCAGATGAGACCAAAATCAAGCTGTTTGGCATCAACTCTACTCGCTGTGTTTGGAGGGAAAAGAATGCTGACTGTAACCCCAGGAACACCATCCCTACTGTCAAACACAGAGGTGGAAGCATTATGCTTTGGGGGTGTTTTTCTGCCAAGGGTACAGGGCGGCTGCACTGCATCGAAGAAAAGATGGATGGGGCCATGTAGCGTAAAATCTTGGAAGAGAACCTCCTTCCTTCAGCCAGGCCACTGGAAATGCATTGTGGGGGGGGGGGGGGGGTCTTCCAGCAAGACAAGAACCCTAAGCTGCTTCAAGAAGGAGAAGAGTGCCCTAGCCAGTCCCTGGACCTTAATCCCATAGAAAACCTATGGAGGGAACTCAAGCTTCATGTGTCCAAGTGACGGCCTAAAAACCATAAAGATTTGGAGGAGATCTGCCAAGAGGAGTGGATGAAAATTCCTGCTGAGCTGTGTGCAAACCTGGTGACCAACTACAGGAAACATCTGATAGTTGTGCTTGCCAACAATGGTTACTCCAAGTACTAAAGCATGTGTTCCAAGGGATCAAATACTTATTTCCCTGAATAAATGACAAATTGGTTTGTAACAGCTACATAATGATTTTTCTTGCTTGTTTTGTTGATCTATCTATCTTTTGCTGTTGAAATAAACCTACCAGTGAAGTTACAGAGGTAAGGTTTTTTAGAATAACATTGCCCAATTCCATACAATATTCGCCTATTTCTGTCTAAAAGCCTGTATAAGGCCAAGAATCCATATTGCCAGGTTCCGAGCTCACCTGTCACATTGACTGTTCGTGGCCACAAGTCCGTCATCAATGGAATCAGTGTTTCATCATAGGTGAAGGATTCATTTAAAAGCACAGTACCTCCCTCCATTTGCAAAGACACGGGAAGGGTCCCAGCTGCCCCCTTAAAAAGAACCAGGTAGTCTGGAATAACTCACAGAGTCTGGAATAACTCACAGAGTCTGGAATAACTCACAGTCCAGCATGGTCACAGCATGTGCTTTGCTGCGTCATGGTTTCATCTGTTTAAGTGCTTGTCGTGCTCACCGGTGGTGTTATGCACATCAGCTGTTCCAGGAAGACTGAGACAACAGTGCAACTTCTTGTGCCAATCATGACGACGATTCCCTCAGCAAATCCAAAGCCCAACACAGTAAGCAGTGTGCCCCCTTCAGAACAGGGAAGTGTCCAGCATTAGAAAGAGTGAGCAATGGCTACTTATCAATACTTCCCTTTCATCCATGGCAAATCTTTCTGTTCCAAGGTATACCTTCTATACTCCCGGAAGATGGTGAGATGGAGGAGACTCCCATCTGATTGGTAAAATTGAATGAGTTCCTTCCTATGTGCTGTGCATTGCCCAGGGAGGAGAAGCTCAGGAAGACAGGGTGCGTTCCTGCACTGGCTTGGCCAACTTTGCAGGTCAGCATAACGCCTGCAAAATAAGAGCACAATGCACTGCAAATCAGTCCTTATAACTGTCTCAGTCTGTCCTGGTCAATAAAAATGACTGGTGACATTTTACCTTCATAATGCATTATAAAATAAACACAGCTATAACTATTTATAAAAAGGCAAAGCACATTATAGCCATGTTTATTATGCATTATGAATGCTCTATGGAGCTCTCATGTTTAGTGAACTATAAATAGTTTCATAATACATTATAATGGCTTATTTTGACCATTATAATGCAATATGAAGGTATGTATAATGCATTATGATGACTAGTTTAAGTGAAATGTTACCAGATTATCTTTGCTGGCAGTGAATTTCTGACTGTGCACACTGCACTGGTCAAATAGATATGAATGTTTGAGTTTTTCACTTACTGCTCAAATGCAGAACAGAACATTCCACATCTCCCACCAATACTGTGACATTTTCACTGGCAAATCCTGACCCAGAAATGGTGATGATGGTGCCTAGAGCATAAGAACCTACCAAAACACACATGAAATGATCATTTTTCTTCTGAAACTGAGGCCTTCCAGCTTCTTAAAAGATCATTCTCAAGTATGTTACTACAGTAATGAAACATAGCAGAATTGTCACTCTGGGTGGTCTGCTTGCCTTCACTGGGACTGATCCCTGTCATTTTTGGTGTGTTTGAGTCCAGCCACTCAAACCCACAGTCACCGGAGCATTTTGATGGAATTCTGTTGATCAAGACTTGTACCTAAAAAAGGACACAGGCAGGATTCCTACATGTACTGCTCACCAGTCACTGACGCGGCCATCCTCACAAACTCTCCATAAATCATACAGTTCTGAATCATTTACCTTATATTGGTAGGCAGACAAGAATCAAATATATGGAAGTACATTAATGAAAAAAATCTAAATAAAAAAGTATTGATGATGCTTGAATTTTGGGGGGGCTGTAATTTAATGTGAATGTTTATTTAAACACTAAATTTCAACTGAAAACATTTCAATTGTGATTTCATTGTTAAAATGATACAAAATATTCTGCTTCCACAATTCAGTTCCAAAATATACCATTTTCAAATCGCATCTTTATAATTCAGTTACCTGAATTCAGTTCATTTACTTTCGCCTCCAAATACATTTAAAAAGAACAAATTCAACTGGAAACATTCTATGTGTTTTAATCACAGCTACATTATGAAAAATGGTAATATTCAGTCCTATTATATTTGCTTTACAAATATGCTGTTACAGTTTCCATGGTTTAAAATATGGTTCAACTTTCAACCTCAACTCTGCATCCAGGATTGGCAGGAGTCTTTCAGTGCTGGTACAGTTCTCGTCTGGATTATGTAGCATTTACAGGACAGAAGAGTTTCTTTGGTTGTGTCATCACAGATGGAATATGTATGGTATATTTTTGAGTTGATCCATTTATCGAATGTTTTCAGCTGAAATATTCAGTGTTTACATGTATATTTACATTAAATTATAGCCCCCCAAAATTCGAGTATTATGAATGCAATGGATTTTTATTCAATTAGTGTAATGAAACATTTTCTGGTGACCTTAAGAAAGAACAGTAGAGTACAAAGCTTACAAATAACAGAATGTCTTCCTAAGAGAACAAAATAATTAAAACAAAAGCAAAAACACAGTGACTGAAGAATATCTACTCTACTAAGAAAAATTTACTTTTCATACCTGGGGTCTGTCTTCCGGCACTCTCAAAAAGTCTCCCATAATCCTTGATTTGAATAAGCCTCCTTTAGTCTGAACAAATGCTGTAACTTTGGGATTAACTCCCTTAACAGATGAACTGTTGATCTTTGGAGGAGCACAGAGTTGACATCAAGGAAACAAAGACGAATGTGTTATTTAGTTATTAATGCACAATCAAATGTGTTATACAGTAAGGACACAAAGGAAAATCAAGGTGTAGAAGCAACCACTGACCAACCTGAATGAGTGGCTGGCTCCCCGGGTTGGACCGCCATTCCACCTGCCAGTCATAGCTATGGCAGCTTCCAGAATGAGTCACTTGCAGCTGTCCAGCCGCTGGTACCCCCTGCATTGCATACCTGAGGTCCTCTGCCGTCACGTCGACAGCCAGACCTGGACAGAGGGTGCTCATTCATAATCTGCATTGTGCTACATTTAATATTACATGGGTTAAAACACTGATTATTATGTAATTCCTAGTAATGGCGATTTCTGCCATTTTAGGCTGATTTGAGACTGTTTAGAGCATAGCAATCAACTTGCAAATTTCCTAATTTGCTGCATTCCACACTGCAGAGTGATAAACTTCTTTACCTTGCAAGCGATTGCCATTGATCTCCAAGTCAAAAGTTCCTGACAGTGGAGGGCTTGCCCTTGAAAGTCTGGTCACAGTGACACTTGCATTTCCATCCTCAAATTTAGCCATATCTTCACTGTGATTGGTGACCTTTTTCAGGGCAGATGCTGAGCGTGAATGGGCTGTAGTCTCACTAAACGCAGTAGTGCCTTATCTGGCAAATATAACCAGTTAACGATTGCTACATGCTGATATGTCTGTTTACTCACCTGGAGGAACTCAGCAGCTAGTAGGGGAACGTTATGGCCACAGTTGAAGGGAGCAGCTGTGATCTCATAGCTTATATGTGAGGTTTGCATGCTCTGGAGTTTGTGCACTGATACCCACTGGAGGAAAAGGCCCTGGCGAGCCAAAGCTGGAGGTCTTCGCATTGCTGTAACAGCTGTAGGAGACCAAGAAATATTGACATCAAGAGTGAATTTAGTGTTACTTATTATAGTATCGATTTCCAAGTTTTGCGCAATCAGTTATAATTTTTACTTTCGATCAATATTTGACGTTCAGTTAGACGTTAGTCTGAATTTAATGTATATATGAACTACAGACGCTCCTCTTCTTACAAACTTGCAATTTACGAACTTTCAAAGATACGAACGAAGAGGACTGTAAGTCCAAATTGTGTTCCTTAGGCTCCCGTTTCCTGTCTGCAACATCAATTTTTCTTTCTGCGCGCCAATTCCGCCTAATACGACGCAGCATCGTAGCTTGCAAATATATAAATAAATAAATAATAATAATAAAAAAATTATGTTGAATAACGACTTATGAACATTTCAAGTTACGAACGGCTGTTTAGAACATAACTCATTCGTAAGTAGAGGAGTGTCTCTACGTCGCTCAGATAAAGTTATTGCTAGAAAAACACTTGTGTACCATTGCTATCTGACACTAGCGGCAAGTATTTAAAAACCTTAAAATTAACATAATTATGACTAAGTATGTGTTGTTTTATTTTAGATATAACTTACGTTTCCCCTCCTTGAATGTCTGCTGGGAGCATATATATTAACTGGTTTTGGCCATTGCTGTTTACATATGTAAACTCTACTCCAATCTCCCTTTTCAGCTGTCCTTTGTAGGCAAAGCAGAGCTGTGGAAAAAAAGCAGTAGAATGTGGTTGCATCATTTTTATATGTGTTCTGCAATAAGGAATTTCTAGCAAGTATCTTGTACAGGAGACTTCCACCCAAAAAATAAATATTTTCATCAGCATAAAATGTTACGTAAAACCAAAGGTTTGTGTATTAAAGGTACATAAAAAACTGATGATTCTCCTGGAATATTGTTAGGATGCACTGACAGCCCGGGTTTGGTAAGGTGTAGGGTTTTATTTCATTTTCCTGGGGGTGAAAGTTTCTCACAAAATGCATGTAGATATGCAAGTGAGAAGAAAAAAGAATAACAAAAATAATAATGCAAGAACGTTATGCAACAAATATCTAAAACCATTAATCTACTCAATAATGTAGAAGATGAATTTGTATATACAAGAAGACACAAATATACAAGAAGAACCAAGCATAAAAATACTAATAATTCTAGACATAGTTCATTGAGCAATCTGAGCCTATGATAAAGTCTTTGAACAGCTAAAGAATTTATCTCTTGATAAAACAGGAGCAGTAAGACTGATGGGAACTGCAATTCTGTAATACTGCAATTCCCCTATTGTCAAATAAAGTCTCTTCATACTGTAAACCTTAAAAATGTATTATTAAAGCCACCCTCAGCTAACAATACTGAACAAACAGTGAATTTTGGTCCAGTGACTCACCGTGCTGTACCTCTTCAGTGAGACAGATCCATAGGGGCTCCCCGTGTTCTTTGTATTGTAATACAGGAACAAGTAATCGGGGTTCATAAGTGAGTATTTGCCACAGAACGCCTCTGTATCAAAGACACGTATCCCATTCACTGAATCAGGAACCTACAAGAAAACAGAATTAGTATAGAAATTTGCAGCTGCCTAAATCAGTTGTGTCCATTGGAGATGAACTGAGTATATGGAAGCTTGGGTCCATTTTCTGCTTATCCTAAAGGTGTCCACCTCGTAGTCTTTGAAAAATGCCACTTCATTGTTCTCCACAGGCAAGATCTTTTTGGCACAATCTGCCATCAACATGGCCTCCACTGCTGACTGCACCTTCAGAGGAAGGACACACATGTCTCCTTCAAGGCACTGAAGACGGACACTGGCATTTAGTTCTGCTGGGGGAATGGAAGCCACTACCTCTGACTCAGGTGCACTGATGTTAATTGGTCTGGATAAGATGCCGCCCCACTGCAGAGTGAAAGTTTCCAGGCTGGGCTTTCCTTTGGTGAGCTCGGTCACTGTAATGCTGACATCCAACTCAGGAGTTTCATAATTAATGCTCTGGAAAGCACCTGTAATAAATATCATTCTGGTTCATTGTGCCATTCTAATTACAGTTTTTGATGACAAACAGCATCACCTGGAAATTAAACTGGAATTTAACAAATGCAGTGAACACAAGTGCCTTGCAGCACAGGTATATGGTTCACAAAATAAACTGCAATATAAATTCAGTCAAATAGTTTTCTCATTAGTTCACCTTGCATACTCCCGGTATAATTACCTCTTTTTGAGTTGAAAGTCACGTGGTAAATAGACCTTTCACTGTCGTCCACTTTTACCACCTGGACCATGTCTGGCTTTATCGACCACAGACTGTTTAGGGCGTTCTGCACTTCTACTGCTGAGGCACTCACAGCAATAGGAACTACAAAACATGCCATCAGTCTCTTTAGGTCAACTTTTTATTATAAAGGAGTTCATGTTTTACCAATAAGGGGGTAATGGAGTTCATATTTTATATGTAATATTATTCTGCTTAATAGCTGGAAACTAATCTTAAAAACACTGACAGTTAAACATGCAACAAAGAGGAATATCAAATTATCCATCTAAATTACTTATTTGTTTATAAGTAAGAATACACTTTCACCTTGGGAGAGGATGGATTAAGGAAAGATTGTTCAGCACTGAGTTAACAGCAAAATATACCATTTCATTAAGAAAGCCTAATACCAAGAGAGAACTCTTGCCTGTTTTCTCAGAGTTGTAGATGAGTATGTAGTAAGTGCTCTCACAGGTGTCCAGCTCAAAACATCTACTGCTGATATTCACACTCTGAACCTCACTGATTGGTTGTGCAACGGTCCAGTTTTCAAAGGTGAGCACCTTCGTTTAAAGATAAAACATAATAAAACAGGTCATATTGCAGGAATTGAAGGTGTGCGGCTTTGCAGGTTCGGACATAAGGACCTGTGTGATGTCACTAAGATGACCCCCGGCATGACTCAGAAAAAGGGGACACCCATAAATGTTGAGCCTGGGGAAGGCGGTTAGGGGGGAGGGAAAAAGGAGGACAAGGGGGCTAAAAGGAGGGCACCCCACTTCAGTACGTACTTCAGAGTGCTGGGAAACCGCACTGTCTGGATAAAATCAGGACGAGTGGCCACCTAGATTGAACCCTTTAGCGAGGCCCAAAGCCCTTATTTAGCTTCTGCTAAATAAGTGTAATATGATGTAAAGTAATTGCAGCTTAATCAATTTTGGAGTAGGACTGTGCAATATGACGAGATAAAAATATCCATTGCTTCATATCATGCTTTATTGTATATTTCGTATGTACCATGATCCACAAATATTTAACTATCCACAAATATGTATTTTTAAATTTGTGTTGTGTAAAATCATATCCAGAAAAATACGGGGCCATTTGTAGACGTGAAATGTGTTTTGCACATTTGTGGATCACTTCCTGTCTGTTTGTGGACCATATTACATTTGTGACTTCCCTCCTATTTATTTATGGATTTTTGTCCAGTTCGTACAGTTACGCAGCCCCTCGCCGATCTGGGTGGGAAAATATTTTTTACAGAGTTTTCTGTTCACAATAGTTTTATGATCCCAGTAGTCTATTATAGTCTACTTGCCCACTTGCTATTTGCTGCAACGTAAAACTAAATAATACAGACTTGTCCTGTAAAGTGTGCTTTAAGCATTAAATTATGGGGACAATGTATACCATGTAACTTTAATATTATGTGCTTTTATATGTATTTATTAATAATTGCACTGTGTCCATTCACCGCCAATGACTTTAAGCAAGACAGCCGGGCTACTAAACATGAAGTTTACACATACAAATCAAATATAATTCCTGAAAAACCTTAAATATAATTCAAACATTGAAACAGATTACAGCCGAAAAAACTGCATATAAAACTGATTTTACAATGGTGTTGGAACTTGAACCAACAGTGGTTACTCCACCAAGTACTAAAGCATGTGTTCCAAGGGATCAAATACTTATTTCCCTCGCTAAATGACAAATTGATTTGTAACTGTTACAAAATGATTTTTTCTTGTTCGTTTTTTCGAAAATCTATCTTCTGATATTGAAATAAACATACCATTGAAATTATAGACTTCTCATTTCTTTATAAATGGGTGAACTTAAGAATTCAATGGGGGGGTCAAATAATTATGATTATCATGCTTTATTAAACACAGAGACACTGAAGCAAACTTACCAGACGATGAGGTAGACCCATATTTATAGTCATAAAATGTAAATTAATAATTAAATAATGTGGTTCTTTGTCAATTTAACTTTTTTTAATTCTACTGACTTCTATCAGATTGGAGAATATTGTATCGACGACAAGATCTGATCACAGGTAGTGTTAAAGCAGTGCACACATTTAGCACACTGACACTGTGCAAGAGAAGCATAATGGGGGCATTAGTCGCTTTTATTTTGCTTCAGTGTCAACTACAAGGCTTGAAAAACCAGGCAATTAACGATATTGTCATAAATGGCAGCGAGCGGCTCATAACCATTTTGCTTTCAGTGTCTATGGGTCTCATCCAATAATATCTGTGTTACCTTAATATAGTTAATTTTTTATTTGCTTTTAAATAACATTTATATAATGTTATTTCACGTCACCATATGCCATGCACTGAATATGACTGGTGACAATAAGGCCCTAATTGTCTTAACTTGCATTAACTTGCTCCGGCCAGTGAGAGCCGACTGTGCAATGAATTGCAACTCTCCTACAAACAGAGAATGCATGAAGCATTCAGGGAGGATCATGAGGTTCAGTCAGTGTTGGACAAAATTTCAAACTTTTTACATGCTTACTTGTCTTTCTTCCACAATGTCAGAGGTGGCTCGGATAACTTGGACTTCATTGATAGCTTCTGCTGTTTGCTGTGATGTGAAAATGCTCTTTTCCTTAAAGAGGCCAACATCCACCGAAGCAACCCATGAATATTCCTGCAAAAGGGCTTCTACATAGTACCTGTGTAAAGAGAAGCGATAATTTGATTATTCTTGTTGCTTAGATACATTAGGCTCTGTAGGAACGGACATCACCGCCATCATCACTGCTGATACAGGAAGACTCACGGTTTTCCTGCTTCTAGATGAATGCTGTCGGATTTCTGTGTGCTGAATGCGAAAAAGCTGACTGTTTGAAAATCTGTGTAGGCAATCTTCACCTGTACACATTTCAGACACCAGAGGAAGAAGAAAAGAACACTATTTAATATAAAGTCAAAACTTGATAGACCAGTCTGTGTGAAAATCAGACCATGCCACTCTCCCAAAGCAAACCTTATCTTGAGGGTTCCCAGTATGGCTGAAGTAGAGAGCTGTGCGGTCATCTCCCTTGATGTAGAAGGTGTAGTTGTCTGTCTCAGTTGGAACAAAGAATCCGCTCAGTCTTCCAACAAAGTAATCTATTTCTTGTTGCCAGGTGTAGGATAGTGAGTCCGTCCAGTTTGTGGAGTATCCCGACGTATTCTCATTGTAGCTCAGCGCCTCCTCTAGCCTAGCTGGGCTGGTGTTGGTCCACATCTCCATTTTCACACCCCTACCACCTGCAGCAATTGCATTTAAGTGCATGACATATGAAAATTGTGAGGTGAGTCTTTCATCAAGAGGAAGTTGTTTTTATGTATATTTCAAATGAAAAACAGACTTTTCAATGTTGTTTTTTGTGAGGAGCAAGGCACATTTAGATTTTTTTATATCATTGTGTGTCTTAATTAAGTATTAGAAATGGTAATAATTAATCACTACACAAAATTCTGACACAAATCTTTAGCTGATAAAAATAAAATTACACTCACCTACATATAGGTTAAGTAAATTCTAAGTAAAATGCTTTCAACATGTTGATCCTATTTGCAGATTTTGAGCTGGAGAAGAAGTGAAATGTGATAATTCATAAAAGCACTGATATGCCTCACCTGGAAAGATTGTTGCATTCTGTTGCTGGAACTTGGGACTCTTGCATGTAATTCTATGGTCGAATAAGCTCTGAATGTCACATTTCATCCCTTCAAAATCAAAAAAAGATCACTATGTGAACTCATGTAACAAACATGCTGTAGCATGTCCACTTTTAGCAATTGACACATGAACTCACTGTATTCATAGAAGGACTTCTCTCCAAACCCCCTTTTGAAGGGTTACAAATCTGGTTTCCTATCCAAAGGTCTTTTCAATTTTTGAAATATATCATGTCTGTTTTATACAGTGCTTTTGACCATCTCGTCTAGTGATAATTTCAATATTTAAATATATTAGTTTTATCATTATAATATCAATCATGCCAGTTCTGGAAAAATCCTACAGTGTAATACACTTTACAGAATGTATGTATGTCTATAATGTAGGTATATCTATCATGTGTATTCCTCTTGTCTGGATCTTGACTATACTTTATAATTTAATAGTTTGATATCCGTTTAGACTTTGTGAACTCTACAGACTGTAATGATATTCTAAAATACATATTTAGTGAACAATTACATAATAAAAGTTAAGTATTAAATGTTTTTGATATTTTTAACCACATTGGTAACACTTTCCTTGATAGGGCATAAATAATATAGTATTATACTGTTACTTATGTAATAACCACAAACTAAATCTTAGTTATATACTGATCTATTGTTTGTCCATCTTAAATGAAATGCAATGCATTTCATAGCTCAAGTAGTGACTATATTCATTCAGTATTTGTTCATGATTTGTACTCCAGTAGTAACTTTAAGCAGTAGTACATTGAAGCAATTTCCTCCGGGATCAATAAAGTTTTCTGATTCTGATTACTAAGTATGTGTGCCCTGTGAAGTAAAGTGTTACCAGGGAAATTATCCACTAAAAATATTACCTGCAATAAGAACTGTGGCAGGATAATCTGTTTGGTCAAAGAAGTTTCCAGAAATAGTCAGAACAGTTCCACCTTCTAGGCTTCCCACTGCTGGAGAAATCCCAGATACCTCTGAAATTAAAGCAATTAAACATGTAAAATAAACAGCAAATGCTCGTGTCTCATCCTTTGAATTTGAAAAATATGATTGAGTTGATATATATTCAGTTATTTACCAGCATATGTCTGGAACATAGCCAGCTTGTTCAATGATGAAACAGAATAAACTGCGCGATCACCTAAACTCCTGTAACAGATCATGCATATGAATTCGAACACATGCAAAGATTAAAGCATAAGAAAAACAACACACAAAAGTTACAACAGACACACCTTCCATATTCACCACTAATAATGAAGGTAAGGTTGTGATGCCCTGAAAAAAAGAATATGAAGATTCTTAGCAATTCTTTGTCCACCAAACGAAGCACTAAATATCAGAAATGACAATCCTTACCAACATATTTCCCAGTCATTTTGCAAGACATTCTTCCATAGGTATACCAATTTATCCTGAGCTCAAACCTGAAGCAAAATTGAAGAACTGTAGGATTTATAGCATAAAGCAGTACAGGATACAAACAGAAGTAAACAGAAGTTTTTTCAACTAGATAAGAGACTTACGGGAGATCGGAGTTGGCTTTCAGAAGCTCACAAGGCATCCCTCCCATGTAAGACCTAGGATGCACATTAAGTTAACTGACAGGTATCCATTTAATTGTGCAAAAAAAGAACAGTTTTGACATCTGTGGTATAACTATGTTTCTATTAACAGTTGTCTACAGGGGGATTTGTCAGTAATAAACCCTTTCCAGTGAAATACCATAGAGCTAAACCAGGCCTGGTGAAGGGCAGGTCCATGGACATGGACTCAGCAGTAATTTGACAGCTGCCTATTTGTGCATTACCTCAAGAACCAGACGTTCAGGCCATTTGAACTTCTGAGCCAATTCGTCCCATACATGTCCGTAAAGATGTTTCCTTCCATTGTAATTAGGGTCCCTGTTGATTTAAAGTATTGTCTATGGTAAGATTACACAGGGGAAATGTTTCCCTTCTGTAACAAGACAATTATTTTATGGTTTAAGATCCACAAATGTAACATCTTTGTCAATCAAATGATGAAAATGAACCTGGAGGAGCATACCTGGTAAACCAGAAATTGACAGAAGGCTATTGACTGTAGGAGTGTTGGAGAGTCTAGCCTGTAATGAAATAATAGAAAAAGTGATCTTTCAGTATTAAAACAGGTCATTGCATTTAACCTTGTTCATTTATAATACTCAACATTGCTATAACTTACTTCAAATCCTTAATTGCTAACACTTTACTTGATGGAGCAAAAATAATGTGGTATTAAGCTCTAACTTATATATTAACCACAGGTATGGTATCTGATCTAATGTTTGGTCATTATCAATGAATTGTAACGCAACTTTTATCTCAAGCAGTTACTATGTTTTGTCTGTTAATTCTGTGAACCTTTGTGAACTACTGAAAGGCACAAGTCCAGAATAACATAATTGTAATACTGATCTCATTTTCCTCATCATTCAGGAATCATAACAAATAGTTTATATCAAGTAGTGACTATATTTGGTCATGATTTGTACTTTACTAGTAACTGAAACACTTCTAAGTATTTGTGTCCCCTCAGTGTAACCAGTTCATTTTGTTACTTTAAATACAAATGGAAAATAAGTTGGGTTTTTTTCTGGGTCCTGTTTATTCCTACAAGAATATATTCTAGGCTTTTGGTATACTCAGCAGTCGTGGGCACATCTAACCAAAAATTGTTAGCTTTGATAAGCACTAATCCACTAAATCCAAAGATAAATATACGAGAACGCTAAACCGATTAACCACTAAAACATCCTGTGGAAGCTAACAATAACTGCTAACAGCTAACTTTAATTACAGATGCTCCTCTACTTACGAACTTTCAACTTACAAACTTTCAGACATACGAACAAAGTGGACTGTGAGACCAAATTATGTTCGTTGGGCTCCCGTTTCCTGTCCGCAACATAATTTTTTTTAAAGGACTCATTAGTTATTGAAATATTCATTCATTCATACATAGATATTTATTGATTTCATTTTGAGTATTATGGCGTTCATTACAAACGTCTTAGGCAGTTTGGTTATCCTAGAATGCGCCAATACCTTTTCCCGGTGTGAACGGGGCCAAAGTTGGTGGAAACTCTAATCTGCTAAGGAAAAAGTTAGCTTCGCCAATTAGCAGTTAGCGGATTAGCAGAACCCTGCCCACCACTGGCACCCATGGAGTAATTATGACATTTTTATATTGATATTAGATGATGCTATTCTGGTAAGCTTATGTGCCAAATGGCCCCAAAGATGTCTTCCAATTAAAAAGCATAAAATGTATTGTTTTTGTAATTGTGGTCTTTGATATGCTGATGGAAATTATCACTCACATGGAAGGAACACCAGTAAGATCTGCTGTCCCCATAGCAGATGTTTTCTTCAGGAACCGGCACGCCATCCACACTGACGCGCACCACGTAACCATCCTCCGGCATTGCTCTGTTAATTAAGCGTTTCTCATTACGTTTATCATTTACATATTGTAGATTGAATGATTGAAAAAAATATCTAGCAGGAAGCCTTACCTGGTGTAGCAAAGTATTAGTCTGCTATGGCTGGAGGCCTTTTGCACATCACAGGGAAAAGATCTTGTGTCGGACACCAGCTGGACATTGTTCCCAAGGTCATTACTGTCACTGCTGAGGCTGAATTGGGTTTCTTGGGCAAATCCTTAAAAATAAATCAGTCTGTTAGAAAAGATGGCCCATCCATCCATCCATCCATCCATAACTGCTTATCTATACTGAGTTGAAGTGAACCTGAAGAAAAAAATCCCCTACCACCTTTTATACTGCCCACTAAGCCATATGGGACAGATACCTTCTCCTTGAATCGTAAGGCTTGTTCCTCCATTTAGGCTTCCTTCATTTGGCATCACTCTTCTGATTACTTGTGCATCTAGGAAACATAAATGAGAGACACATAAAACAGATTAAAAGGTAAGATGTACTGTAGGGGCCATTAAAAGGCTCTCTAGAGTTAAAGAATATTGCAAAGAAAAAGGAGATTATAAATAATCGAGGCAAATGTATGTGTAGTGGGTGACCTACCTGAGAAGCAACAAAGTGAAATAAGCACCGTGATTTGAGTTAGTTTGAGCTGCTGCAGACGCCTCATCCTCTTAATGCTTTAAGACGCAGCACAATGCAGCTTGTCAGTCTAAAGCATCGGGCTGCAGAAGGGAAGCAATAATATACAATGTACTGTAGATTAAACTGCTGATTCAAAAAATAAAGCAGGTACATTTTACAGTACAATCAAACATCAAGAATAATTAAATAAAATAGAAAAACGAATGCAGTAATTAAACACTTCAGAAATACACAATTACAAAGAGATTCATGACATATTTCAACTTCATTCAGGTGAATCAGAATGATATTCCTTATTACCATCATTTAAGCTACAGTTTAAAATCATACCGTGCTGTATCGTGCAGGTCAGATATCCTGGACTATGTCGGGGGCTTTTTGTAGAAGTACTGGGGTGAGTCCTGGATACCAGGCTGTGTACCTGCATTGTGGAGATAACACACCTTTGGCATAGCAACATTCTGCAGTCATCACCCTGTAATTATCTGTCCCAAGATCCTATTATATTTTTTGTTAGGTAACTATTAATCTGGTTTCTATGATCAACATGTTGCCTATTCACAGAGCAATCATTTCCCTTCAGTAGATAAATATTTCCTGAAATACTGAACAGTTGTTTCCTGGTCCTCATTAGCACCAATTTGAATATTAAGCTACATACTAACAATGGTAAGATTAACTGATTCGTGAATGTTCATAATGCAACTGCCCCGATTATAGAAGTGTGCACCAGATGCTATTTGGGATGAACTCACGATACATCACTTCTGATTTTCTTTGCATTGGTAAAATACAATTTATTAATATTTAATTATTAGTAGAAGCCTTATTCCTTTATTGTTTAGAAATATGACCAACAATTTTTGATGAATAATTCTATAGATAAATAATTCAGTAGAAATGAGTTCTGTGGAGCGACAAATAAGGCTTCTCTGTCTGGCAGTCTGATGGATGAGTCGGGGTTTGGCAGATGCCAGGAGAACGTTACCTGCCTGACTGCATTGTGCCGACTGTAAAGATTGGTAGAGGAGGGATAATGGTATGGGGTTGTTTTTCAGGGGTGTTCCAGTACTTTTGTCCATATAGTGTATGTTGGACCTCCTTCAGGACAACTGGAAGAGCATCTCAGGAGGCCACCTTATGAAAATGATGTAGAGCATAGAGAAAGTAGGATCAGCAAGTCCCTGGTGCAATTGAGCTTAAAGGCTTTGCTCAAAGGCCTAATGGTGAGATCACTCTGCTGACCAAGGGATTTGAAACAGTAACTTTATGAGTCCCAACTGATCAAAATATTGCTTTTTGTTTAATACTTTTTTGGTCATTGCATAATCCATATGTATGTTATTTTATAGTTTTAATGTCTTCGTAATTATTGTAAAACATATCCTCCTGAGACCCGACCTATTCATTTATGTCCATTGTAGTGGACATTGTATTTTTGCATTTAGTTTTTCACTGATGTCAGGAAACATATTTATTCCTGTTGTGCACTAAAGAGGACATGCTGCAAAATTAAAAATAAAAATAAATTGGAAAAAATTTAATTGTAAGATGTCTTATTTCCTCCAAAGACAAATAACCTACAATTGAAGGACACTTTTTTCCTTGGGTCTCAGGAGGATATAGTACAAATAAACCTTTCTCTGGGTAGGTGTGGAGAGCAGATATTTTAGGGGGCAGTGAGTGACTCAGTGG
This sequence comes from Paramormyrops kingsleyae, assembly GCF_048594095.1. NCBI lineage: Eukaryota > Metazoa > Chordata > Actinopteri > Osteoglossiformes > Mormyridae > Paramormyrops > Paramormyrops kingsleyae. The sequence continues at coordinate 11,006,607 of NC_132819.1, forward strand.
GTTAGGTCTCTGTGCCTGGGATCAGGAGGTTGCTGGTTCAAGCCCTAGCCTTGGCAGAACAGTCATATGTCCATGGGCCTGTGAGCAAGTTCCTTAACCCCAGCTTCACTGCATAATAGCTCACTCTGCAAAGCCTACCCCCCCCCCCCCCAAGCTATGGAGTCAGCAGAAATAAAGCTTGTGTGTGTATATGCATGTAGATGTGTTTTCTGAGCTGCATGATCACATCCATCTATTTTTTGATCATTTAAGGCATTGTGTTAACATTTGACCCTTGAGCATGGCAATGACGTAAAATGGTTGCTGAAATTACATTCCACTCCACCCCTTGGCGTGTCTGTTGGTGTCAGTTTCCAAATCTGAAGGGTCCCAGTGGTTCTATAATGACTGCCTTCAGCCTACCAACATGTATGCCTGTTAGGCACCTGGGTGTGTACCTGGGCAACCAGCTGGAGTGGACTCTTAACACAGTGTGTAAAAAGGCTCTACTGCCTACGGATTCTCACCTCCTTTGAAGTTTGCAGGATGATCCTGGAAAAGGAGCTGTCAGGCTTCTGGGTGTGTGAAAACCCTAACAACGCTATGTTTTGGTCCCATTTTGAAGTTCTTATTGGCAACCTGATAGATACTAGGGGAGCTCAAAAAGTGGTCTGGTTTCTGGTGAGAGAGAACTGTACACAGTGAATGACAAAGCTGAATGCTATCAAGTCCATGTTATTAATTATGGAGTTAATTTTGTGCCACAGGTATTAAACGAAATTCTGAAAACTGCAAGCAAATTATTATCAGAATGAAAATCTACATTGTAAACAATAATTGAATAATATATATATTTTTTTTTTTCCTTTCATACATTAACATTTTTGGAAAAAGAAATTAAGCCAGCACAGACCTTACTGATATTTGCTAGCTAAAGAATTAGATACCTGATCTATCCATTGAAAATAGGGCTTCACCCATATACTAGCTGGGCAATAAAATTGGCTGATAAAGCTTCCATGAGTTTTTCATGGAAGAAAAAAAAAAACGGTGACACTCTACTTGATGGGGCATAAATAATATAGTATTATCCTAATTAACCACACACTAAATCTTAGTTACATACTGATATCATTCATTATTAATGATGCAACTTTTATCTCAAGCAATTACTATATTTGTTATATCTGTTAACTCTGTGAACCTTTATGAACTACTGAAGGGACAAGTGATGAATAACACGTTAAATTCTGGCCTCATGTTTGTTCATCATTAATGAATCATGATGCATCTTTTATCCCATGCACATACTATATTTGTCACTATGTCTGTTAATTCTGAAACCCCCTGTGTAAATAGTTGAAGGAATAATTAATGACTAACACAAGTGAAATACTGATCTCATGTCTGTTCATCATTACTGAATCATGACATATTTTCTCTAGTAGTGACTGTATTTGTTGATGATTTGTACTTCAGTAGTAACTGAGTTATTACTAAGTACCTGTGCCTTTTAAAGTGTTACCAAAACACCTTGCTCATCAAGCACCGGTAACATGTATTTAAACATTTCTGATCAGAAAATGAGTTCTCTCACTGAAAAAAATTCTGAGACTCTGTGATTCCTGCAGCGTACTGCTTGTGAGTTTTTCCTGTTTGGGTTTAACTCATTGACAATAATAAGTCTTAAAGTATACAACTTAAAAATGTATGTACTGAGTGCATGAGCAAGATATATAATAATAAAATAAAATAATAATAATAATAATGACACTTTATTGATCCCTGTGGGGAAATTCTCTTTCTGCCTACATCTCTCTCTCCATGACACACAGTCACATATGTAGGTGAGAGCGAGCTTGGCAGTGAAGGGCAGCCACCTGCAGCACCAGCCATGGAGCTGGGGGTTGAGGGCCTCGCTCAAGGGCCCACAGATATGCGACTATTTTGCCGAGGTCGGGCTCAAACCAGCGGACATCGGATCACAGACACAGAGGCTTAGTCCGCTGAGTTTACAACTGTATCCCCCACTCAGTATTTAAGACAGATATATCTTAAAAACCATGAAGTACTTGTATTAACAATGGCCTGAGATTGAGAAAATAGCACCCAGACAGCTCACGGGATTTCAACTGGAAAAAAAAGGTTACAGTGACCTTATTTATGAATTAGTCCCAAATAATAAGCTTATGTTATAAAGTGATACTTGCTCATACAGGAGAAAGCGTTAATGTTGGAGAGTAGGGCATGCTTACAGACACCGGCCTGGTCAGATTTATATACCCAAAGTATTTAGTAAAATGACAATATAAAATGTATCTTTTAATGTATTTTATTTGAACATATCCTGAACAGCAAATGGTTTTTAAAAAAAAGTTATCTAAAACATTTAAAAAAACTGCCAGGGAAAAATAGCTGCAAAAGAAATACATACATGAATTGTGATACGTTTAGAAAAGAAGAGATGAACAGCTCCGTGGTCAGATTCACAAGGTTGAATGCTGAGCTAGGAAAGCCCTTATTCTCTGCAGGAGCTCCTTTTTCACACTGTCTGGTACAAGAGCTGCAAGGGAAAAGAGTCACTACAGATGATCACATCACATTCTCATCAATATTAACATTCCAACTGGTCATTGATAATTAATGAATAGTATGCATTTCTATTAACTAGGAAAATGCATTACAATTAATAATAAACTAAATACCTCTTCCTTTTGGTGTGATTTCAGCAACCAGGTCCTCCACTGTCACGTGCTCCAAGCCCTTCTCTCTGATCACATCTGCAAACCACACAGCATCTATCAGATATGAACCTGGGATTCTACAAGTTGCTACCGATGACTTGTTTAACAAGGGTTCACAAAAAAAAAACATGGAAATGGCTTTGAATCAGTAACCTTCTGATTACAAAGTCCCACCCCACCACCCACCACCGGGAACTTATTGCATCCATTTACTCCAGGTCTCACAATCGCCTCACCTTTGCAGTGTGCCTTCAACTCATCCTTCCACCCACATTCAGTGAGTTTTGCCCTTAGCAACTCTTTCAGACTGAGGTTGAGGGAAACCAAAGAATAAAACAAAGAGATGATTAATTAGCCATATCGTTAGCGTAGTACCACTGAATTACTTTTGAAACTTGCAGACTACATGTTCTCCTTGTGTCATGTGCATTTGCTCTGGGTTCCCCCCACAGTCCAAACACAAGATAAAACAGGATGAAATATTCATCCTAAGGGAAATTATTGTGTCAAGGCCAGGGTTGGGGCCATTCCAGAATGCATTGAACAATTCCAGTCCAAATCAGGAAATGGAACTGGAGTTGGAACTTAAATCTCCCTGAAATTCAAATTCAACTCCAATTCTGTTCCCCGTAGTTTTTTTCCCCCAATCCCAGCTCCACTTTAGCAAATGTAAAAAATATGATACCAAATAATAAAGAATACAAGTATAAAGACAAACTTAGCTAAAAAAAAGATGGGGTACGCATGCAGTTCGGTTAACTGGTGTCTTTACACTTCCCATAGTATGTGATTGTGTGCATGTGTTTGCACTCTGTGATGGACTGGCATCCCATAGACTGTCTCACCCCACCTTGTGCCCTATGCTGCTTGAGATGCAAAGCTGGATGACTATTTATATAGATTCTCTCATATTAAATGTAAGGACTAACTGATGGGACATTTTCCAAACAGCATGGAGTTGTTCTGTAAAAATACATGTATGATAAATATTAATGATGTCCTACTAAACGATTAATTGATGTAACCGGAATGAATTTTCACGTGGATGAACATGTAATCTGGACAACAGTGATTTCCATATAAACATAATTTAAATGTGTGAACTGATCACATTTTAACCAGTAATTAATTTTAAATGCACTTTTAAAGTTATGAAGTACAGATAACCATTTTGACCCACGTTAAGCAAAACATACTTGAAAGTTGAACTTACCGCTCCCGTTCACCCATCTCTATCAACTTTTGATTAATCGCAGCTCTCATTTGTAAATCTTTACTCATTTTTTCCTATTGAAAATGAAAAAGTAATAATCCATTTGGGGAACATATCGCAGCTCCCTACCCAAAACAGACTAAGTATGTTTATGGTGCAAAAACAAACAAAAATACTAATACGTATACCTCTCGGTATTATAGAGTACTATAGATGAAGAAAGACAATTCACGTAGTGTTAAGTCAGAAACAGTTTTTTTCAGATCAACAATCAATAGATTAAAATCAGTACATGCCCAATATCCAGTCACCTAAAGTTCATAAATGCATATTGATTAGTAAATAGCGTAAACATGAAGTGCATGCACACTAATAGTTCTAATTCCCTTTTTCAAGCAATTAAACTTCTTAACGTTATTTCAAGTATCAACAACAATGTCTGAGTTTGCTCCGCAATTCTCAGTTCACCAAAATACTATTTAAAATAGCCAGATTTATTCAAACCACCGACGAATTATACATTTCTAGTTATTTACATAAGATAAAGATTAATATCTAAATGCATCAGATATCCAGGTTAAATACAGCATTTTAACAATTCTAACGTTAGTTGCCTTGCTTAAATTATTATAGCGAAACATTTACTGTGCCAAGATGATAGCAGCTGGCCAGTAACCACGCCGTATACTCTTAAAGTTACTTAACGAAATATAAGTTGCAGCGTTATTTCCTGTAAATCGTGCTTATTTATTCTGTGTCGTCTCTACCTACCAAACAGGTTCCGCTTACTAAAAGACAACAACCATTTATACTTCACTATTTCAGTACGCCTGTTTGTCTTGTTTGAAACATTGCTTTAGGGTCAGTTTATGCGCACAAAACATTATCTTTACCCATTGTGACCAAATTAAGAAACTGATCCAGAATCAGTTATTTGCTAACAGTGTCTCACTACCGTCACGTAAAAGTAACCGGTACTTTGCCATCCCGGTAACATTAAAATTCCGTAATGCAACATAGACAAATACATAGTTCCTATGTGTACTTATGTAGCAGACTGCTACCAGTATAATATAGTCCTACGACTCATGGTGTTAATGCTGCGTGTGAAATTGTGATCCTCAATTTTTAAACAAAAAATTCACTTCGTTTTCAATCTATGCATACATATGCTTTATAAGATGCACCGTTTTTGATAAAGATTAGAAAAAAGTTAATGTGTTGAGAATTCATGTATTACAACATACATAAAGTATTTTTCTCCGTGACTTTTTAATTTAATGATTTCTTACGTAATATATTGAATTTTTCTCAGTTGTATTGTTTGATCGTTCTCTTAAAAAGGCAATCTATTCTATTTTGTTTCAAGTGTGGCTCTTTGATCATGGTGTCACTTCCTTCTTTAGTCGGGTCGGTCCTTCGAAAAATTCCGGGGTAATACAAACAGGAAACACGTTGCATGTGCTATTCTGAATGTTGATGTTTTGAGTAATACATTTAGAATTATATTAAAATACTACCAATTTCAATTCGTTTTATTTTATAGATGTGAAAATGGCTGCTTCAAATTATTCCCTGAAGGTCAACAGACAACTACTGGACCCAAATTTTGAAAGTTATAGATTGTCTTTGGACCCCATACCAACTTACACGATTGAGCTAGATGCAGGTGAGTCAATGGAAGCAAGGATGCTTTTTTCTTCCCGAAATCTTGCTTTAATTTTTTCACTTCTGGTGTTTCATGTGAATACGATTCACATCGTTTTTGGTTGGCTAGTTAAAGATGCTTTGGAGGTACGGACATCCAGCTTACATAAGTTTACGTTGCCCAACATTAGTATTAAGGGAGTACTATATTTACAGTCTAATATGCCAGTCTACGTGATTTTTTTCTGCAGAGTTCAGAACCACAGAGGTGTTGTGGTTCATAGATAAATCGTGCCTTTAATTGCAGTTTCAGGTTCTTCTAAGGTCCAATGTACGAGACAACATAACAGAATATTTCACATTTTGTCATCGCCTATCGTATCAAACAGACATTTAATTACACCTGCCATATGAACTCTTAAAATAAAGGAGAACAGTCTGTGATATGTGTTTGAACCGAAACAACATTTAAAAAAATCTGGTCGGAAGGAATGCTAAGGATGTACTTTCAGTTAAATGGACTAATGTGATAATCAATACCAACACAACCAATTAAAAATCTCATCAAGGGTCATTTTTTAAAAGTACAAAGATTGAGATATGAATAGCAGTGTATATCTTACATTTTTCAATTATGTTATGCAAATGAATTCCTCAAGTCTTCCACTAGGTGGCAGGCGTCCGTCGCCGGTAATCTGAGCGCTTTACGAATTATTACGCAACTCAATATTACTAGAAATGTTTTGTTCTGCATTACAGCGCTCTACCTAAAGGTCACTGTGAAGTGTCCATTTATTTTCTCACAGTAGCCTCTGTTTCAGGTGTGCTTGCTTGGCTGGAAAAAAGAACACTTTACGTCTGTGTTTTTTTTGGTATATTAATGGCTAATACACGAAAAGAAAAAACGAACACTGTCATTGCTGTAACAATTTTGATTTGCTTTTTTTTCCTGCTCCTTTTGTAACAGATTGTAAATAAACTTAATTGCATAATCAGAAATGGAAAAAATAATTAGTGTCACCTCAGGTTTTTGCTACCTTCCCGCTAATTACTGCAGAGTTGAGTGCTAGTTAAAGAGTGCAGGTGACTCACTGTAGAACTACGACTAAACTGTGCACGTAGCTCCCCTGCTTAGTGTGTAAGAGATCTGAACAACAACATCCAGTACAATTGCTGTACTATAGCAGAATACTTTTATGTGCTTTAATGTGTGAGTAAGTCAGCATTGCGTTGTAGAGTGTCACACGCGTCATGCCGCACTGTGGCGTTCTCCTCTGTTCTGTCCATCTTCTCCAGCCGTGGCGGAGGTCAAGCTCAGAGACAGCCAGTACACCCTAGACCATGTGCGGGCATTTGGCATGTACAACTACTTACATGGGGACCCCTGGTACCAGGACAGCGTCTACTTTGTGGACTGCAAGGGACGCGTGCTGAACCTCACCGTCACGCTGGTAAGCCCACTGGGTCACGGGGGTGCAGACTGTGCTCCCCCACACCGGAAAGTCGGAGGCTGGAAGGAAGATGGATGGAGTAGCTTTGTGTCTCCAAAAGTGTCAAAGAACAGCAGTTGAACAGAGCAGCCGAGTCTTTTTGATGGCTTAGGCTCGTGTAAATTCCTAATCTTATTAAGCTCTGATCTGCTCATATTGGTGTAATGACTCAGCCTGAAGCCCCCTGGGCTGCATCCTGATGACATTCATGAGGACTCTGTCCTTCTCATGAGAAGAATTCTCCACCTTCTCTGCCTGCTTTATGGGGGCGATATGTGGCTCAGCACCTTAGGACACTGTGCTCGCGACCGGAAGGTTGTTGGTTCAAACCCTGTGGTCAGTAATGTGAGTTCACAGTTTGGCCCTTTGCCAAGGCCCTTAACTCCCCTTGCTTCAGGGACTGTCTGACCCTGCTTTCCCAAAATGTACATCAATTTGGATTAAAATGTCTGATAAATGAATAAAATGTAAAACATGTATTATTCCCCTGCACTTAATCTGCTCTGTTTATTTTATGGTTGCTACATTGAAGTCTTTTTTTAATTTATCTCCTGTACTCTTTCTCTTCTGTACTCTTTCTCTTCTGTACTCTTTCTCTTCTGTACCCCACACTTCACTCAGAGTTAGAAGCTTTTTCAGTGCATTTAAAATGCAAGCACACCTTTCGTGTCCTTAAGCCAGTCTGTATCCTGCCTTTTTCATGGTGTCCCTTGTGGACCGTGATACTGCACTGGACTTACCTCCTGTCATTTATGCTACATGTTCAGTGAAAAAGCCCAGCTAAACCAGTTTAGATGCATGTGCCATTGCCTCAGTTAAAATGTGGTGAAAATCATCGGTACACTTAAGAGTTCCGCTTGGCAGTTACACCCGCAGTCGAGGATGTCACATCATGCCGTGTGTCATTCTGTTTTTCACTCCGCCTACTCCATCATTCCTGACCGTGTTCTCCTGATGTGTGTTGTTAAAAGGCATACTGGAGAAGACATCTGTCAGACTATGGGTGATCTTTTGACACCAGTAAAGTTTGGTGCCTTGAGCGAGAATAAAAAAAGAAGAGTACAGTACACACTGGGTATGGTGAATGTGGTGTATTCTCGTGCAAAAGTACTTGTGTAACAATGCATAACTACTGGCTGAAAATTTGTACCTGGAACAATCTGCATGTTGGTATAGCGCTGTAATTATGGCAGAAGCTTATAGTAATTATCACTTTGGGTGGCAGGGGTGGCTGCATTGTTAATCAAAGTATAACATTTCGCATGGTGGGGGGTGGTTAAGGATTCTTCAAGAGAAGTCAGTGCTAATGGTATTGTGGTAATGGAGACATGCAGAGCCATGGCAACAGAGCACCAGAAAGAGGCTGACTGACACACTCACGCCTGGGGCGGCTGCCATTCTCACAACCCAGACCTGCGTGTCTCTCGTCTGTATGCCTGAGAAACAGCATTCACACAGTGTCTGATCTACCTCCGTGCCAGAAGAATGTGGGAGTTCAGTGCTCATTCCTTTTTGTGGTCGAGGACCCAGTAGGTGCTGGTGTTCTGACCCAAACACGGGCAGAATTGAGACTCGGTGACCACTTTTGCTGGCATCGTGACTTTAGGTAAATTGTTGAAGGTTTCCTTCTCTATCCAAAGCATGACCTCGATGAGGTCAGTGTCCTAATCACCCTCTCTGTCGTTGTAGGACACAGCCTTGGGGAAGCCTAGGGAGGTCTTCCACCTGCCTGAGGAGCTTGGCCCGTGCGAGAACCGCCTATGTGCTTCACTCAGTCTCACCTCAGCCACCTGGGCTATGCTCTCGGATGGCATTGGCACGCTGTACCTCCTCAGGACCGGCAAGAGGGGCGAGAGCGCATTCGCCAAGTGGGAGGTAAGGGCGCGGCTCCGTCGTCGTGACTCTCTCTCTCCCAGCTTGCGGCACAGACCAGATGTTAAATAAGCTGGTAACCATTGTAGTCATAATCGGAATTTATCGTAGTAAATCATGGAATGTTTTTGTTTTTACATCTGATGGAATAACCTACGGCAGCAGCCTTTTATGTCTTCATGAAACATGAAGATTTTCATAGGTCTGGACCTTAACAGACACAAGACTCAAAAGCTGTAATGACGGTCGCTTTGTACCCCATGAGAGATTGTGCTGGAGCACAAACATAAGCAGAGGGTTCTGGCACATTGGGCCCGTTTGTACCAGCCGATAGATCAGGCATCCAGCCACGCCCACACACCACCTCCAAGGATGGCATTAATAAGGGAAGGTGTGAAGAGCAGTTACACCCACCTCAAACCTGTGCTGTTACCCACTCCAAATGCCATACAGCACATGATACTGCCCCCCGTGGCAGGGGGCTCCCAGTGTAAGGAAACACACACGTGCGACCTTAGGATATGCTATACAGGATGTAGGAGAGCATTACTGTGAGAATGACGCGCTGCAGTTCACAAACACGTCTCCCCAGCAATGACTGCTGTTTGCTCGCTGCTTATGTTACCGATGTCAATATGTCACATGATTTCCTCATTATAAACTTCTAACAATGGAAGGATTACCATGGGTTTGTTGTTTGCATTCCCTGGACTTTGGGGAATACATATAGCACCAGTCCAATGCTACCATCAGATGCTTTGCTTGTTAAGATGATAACTCAAAAACTGTTTTACAGATGTGTAAAGAGGCATTGTAGGGGTCAGGAGCTCAAAGTAGTTAACGTTGGAAACTGAGCATCCAAAAATTGAAGCAGTATCACATAGTGATAGTGAAAAAAGGCCAGTTCTAACACTTGATCCCATAGCTCAAAAACTATAGGATGGATCTTTTTCAAACTTTTCAGAGGAATTGCTTGGCTGTCCATCTAGAACTGATTACGTGTTACCAATCACCCCAAAAATAAAGCAACGCCACTTTGTGGCGGCAACGGGAAAGGTGAAAGCAATGTGATGTCCATCAAACGTTTTTTTTTTGGGTTTTACACGTGGTTTCATTTTCAGACAAATTCCCCAAAACAATTAGATAAGAGGTTTACCCTTCTGAATAAGAATACTCTGTTATTATTGCTCAGATACAGTAAATTGAGTTTTGATGGATCTTTTTAGTACTTTACAAAAACAACATTATATCAATGAAAATCTACACTTGAAAATCTTCTTCAAGATAGACCTCACATCAATCCAAAATTAGAATTACAGCGACAGGAGGCATCCAAGGCCAAAAACTGAGGCTGCAGCTGCCATCTTGTAAACACAGCTATTTGCCATCTAAATGTGTTCTGTGGATCTTTTTGCACACTTCCTTGGAACATTGTAAAGGTCAGCGATTCTAAAACTGTGGAGCACAAGATGATTTTCTGAATATTCTGTAATAAAGTTTATATTGATTTTTCGGCCCTAGCCTTGTTCGGCATGTCCTCTTCAACCATTTGCTGAAGCAAATATCTAATCGGCCAATCGTGTCACCCTGTATAAAGTCATGCAGATGCAGGTCAGGAGCTTCAGTTACTGTTCACATCAAACACCAGAATGAGGAAGAAAGGTGATTTAAGTGCTTTATCTGACTTTGAACGTGCCATGGTTGTTGGTGCCAGACGGACTGGTATGAGTATTTCAGAAACTGCTGATCTACTGGGATTTTCATGCACAAGAGAATGGGCCAAAAAGGAAAAGACATCTTCTGAGTGGTAGATGTCTGGGCAAAAATGTTTTGTTGATGTTAGAGGTAAGTGAAGAATGACAGAGGACAGGACATTCCCAAAGAATGTTGTATGTTTCCCACGTATCAGCATCCACTAGACAGCACTTAACAATAACAACAGATCTGTTATTTCATCTTTATTGTAATCCATCCGTCATATTTATCTTGGTCAGGATTGCAGGGGCTCATGGTTGTAATGCAATAAGTAATCGTACTAAAGTGGGCAAATACGGGGGTTGGACAATGAAACTGAAACAGCTGGTCTTAGACCACAATAATTTATTACTATAGTGTAGGTCCTCCTTTTGCGGCCAGAACAGCATCCATTAATCTTGGGAATGACATATAAGTCCAGCACACTGTCCAAAGGGATTTTGAGCCGTTCCTCTTGCAGAAATGGCCAGGTCACTATGTGATGCTGGGGGAGGAAAGTGTTTCCTGACTCGCTCCTCCAAAAACACCCCAAAGTGGCTCAATAATATTCAGATCTGGTGACTGTGCAGGTCATGGGAGATGTTCAACTTCACCTTCATGCTCATCATAGACCTCTGTCATCAGTGCATTATCATCCTAATACACAGCACCACCTTCAGGGTACAATGTTCGAACCATTTGGTGAACATGGTCCTCCAGAATGATTCAGAAGTCCCTGGCGGTGACGGGCCCATTTAGAACAAGTAGAAGCCCAAACCATCACTGATCCTCCCCCGTGCTGCATTTTGGGTTCGGGTGGTAAGACTTTTTGGGACTTCTGCACACTGTAACTCTCTCGGATGTGGGAAAGATAGTGCAGGTCAACTCTTCAGAGAACAATACATGTGTCACATTATCCACAGCCCAAGATTTGCCCTGCTGGCACCATTGAGACCAACATTTGCCATTTGGCATGAGTGACCAAAGGTTTGGCTATAGTAGCCTGACCATGAATACTGACCCTGTGTAGCTCCTGACTAACAGTTTTGGCAGAAACAGGAGAGTCAAGGTTCTCATTTAATTCTTGTTTAGTTGAGCAGCTGTGGTTTTATGTTTCTTGGATACAATCCGGGGTAGTGCCCAGACATCCCTGTCAGACAGCTTCCTCGTGCATCCACAGTTACTCCTGCTGGATGTGGTCCGTCCTTCGTGGTGGTATGCAGACATTACCCTGGATACCGTGGCTCTCTCTACACCACAAAGGCTTGCTGTGCTGGTCACAGATGCACCCAAGATGCACACTGACAATTTGTCTTCTTTTGATCTCTGATATGTCTCCCATTATGTTGTGTGCATTGCAATATTTTATGCACAGCTGTGCTACTGTCCTGCTAATTCAACCGTCCGACTGGTCTTACTGTTGTAATGTGCAATCAGTGAATATTGGCCACCATGCTGCACATATATTGGCGTGACACATCAAACACCAGTTTGGCCAGTGTTTCAGTTTCATTGTCCAACTCCTGGTCGTGGTCAGTATATAGTGTGATTGTGTTCCTTCTGATCTCCCTTTGTGATGGACCTTCTCTGCCTCCTAGCCGCTGTTCAGCCGTCACCTGAGGGATCCTTTCATCATCCTGCACAGCGTGTCCTACGTGACGGGCGGCACCCTGTCCGTCGACGTGCTGCTGCTGCGCGTCCAGCCAGACCCGACCGACACCAAGGGGAGCGGATTCTCCGTCTCCCTGGAGTGGCTGACCTTAGCTGGGGAGAGCGGGAAGGGTGAGCGGTCGCCATGGAAGCGTTGGGCGTATGATATGGTGACCAGACCTAGAAGACTTTCTGTCCCTGTTCTGGTGACCCACTTCCTGAGGTCTTAGAAAGTGGCGTTAGGAGAAAGACCCATCGTAAGCTATGTTTGTTCTCCTGCATTCATTTCTTGCACATTAAAATGTGGCTTAATTTTGTGAACAATTAAATGAAAATGATCGTAATTATAAAATATATGAACCTTAACATCAATTTCAGTGAAAATAATATAGCACACACTCTCCCGTCAAGGGGTCAGACTTGTTCAGGACTAAAATGGGCCACTAAAATGAACATGATTCTTCACTGCATGCACTGGAGAAGCTTTACCTGATGGAGCAGTGCTCACTGGATGCTGCCCAGGGTAGTGATCTGTCTGCATAAGTATCAAATCAAATTTATTTATATAAAGCAGGTTTAAAAACAACCAATGCCGTACAATCATAAAATGTGTGAAATATAACATGTTAACATTAATAGCTATCATAAAAAATAAGTTGATACATGCACCGTAGGTTCACACATACATAAAAGAGCCAGTGTTGAATCAGACTGCAATAAAACGAAAGCGAAGGAATGTTTCTCTCTAATCTTTGTTCAAAAGCCAGTGTGAAAAAAGTAAGTTTTCAATAACGATTGGACTGCAAAAAATGATTGTTTTGATAATCGAATAATCAAATAATAATGTGATCAGGTGATCAGCTAATCCACTAGTTGGGCCAAAAGTGCAAATGCTTTATTTAAAAAATATGAAAGTATTTTTTTATTTCACAGTTGTTATAAAAACATTATACAGTGTAGAGAATATATTTAAAGTTTTAATGGTTGTGCTTTATACCGTAGATTACAGAATTTTGATGGTATTTTCAAAAGCAATGATATTCCAGCATTTTAAAATCCTGGCGATAAAATTTGCTGAATGCCTGGCGAAGCCCCGACTAATCTTCTTGCCGAAATCTCATGATATCACATATACTATATTACTGTAATACCACCCAAGCCTAGTAACAAATTTAAAACAGTTCATAAAAGTTTACCCATTTCACTACACTGCTTATATTTGTGTTTGTTGGAATACGTCTGCCCTCTGCTGGTCTGGTAGAATATTGCTGTGTGCATGCTCCGACTGCCACCCTCTTGTGTTCATATCATATTTGTCCATGAACGCAAAATCCACACGCCCCAACCATTCATGGACCGTAAGGGCACATAGAAAAGTGAAGTATAACCTAAGCTTAACACCGCAACTAATCTAGGATAAAATGTCAGCTTTTTTATTACCAAGTATAATTGATGTTAACGATTAGTTTTTGCAGCCCTACACACAAATCTGACCTATTAGCAGATATGTAGGAATGAACCTCTGTATGTGTCCGTACATGCATACATATATATGCGTGCATGTGCGTGTACATACATCATACACCCACGCAAACATCAGACCTCCAGTACCAGGATGTAGAAACACAGATCTATGAAGTCAGCTCGTGTGAAGTGACTCGTCCATGAGTGATATGCACATACTATACAGGCCGTTCCATTCAGAAGCCTGATCCCACTCAGGCCTGATTCTTAAAGCTGGTGGGTAAAGTCACGGGTCTGGCTGCACCAGGGGACCGTTTAAGATTAGAAGCCACCTTCACTCCATCTGCCCGGGGAGGGTCATCCACTCTAATTGCTGGAAGCAGTTCTGTGCTCTGTCACTGAGCCCGGCAAACCCAGTGAGCACTCTCTTAATTTGCTCAAAGGCTGTATTTTTCTTCAGCGGCTTGTACTCTTTGCTTATATCATTTTTTTTTCTTTTTTCTTTTCTTTTTTTGCGGAGGCTGTAATAATTTCTGGTCAATAGACAGTTATTTCTAATTTTGAGTATATATGTGTGCTATATCACACTAAATTCCAAATGACTTAATTTTTCGAAGTCCCATAGCAATGTTGTAATTTTAAAGGGAGCGTGACAACACTACTGTGACTGCATTTTGCCCCATGTGTAGAAGACTAATGAGTTTAATGATTTACAGGAACTGATTCTTCAGTACAGAAAGACTGAATTAGTATTTTTTAATGAAGGGTAAAAATGTGTCATGCATCTTTAAATTTGATGTATCTCCATATGATTTGCTTGTTAGAATTATTCATGTAATGGTCCCATACTTATTTATTTTTTTGTTACAATTTGCTTCATAACCCTGTATATATTTGAATGTTATTTTGGCTATAGCCCCAGTAAGTCCTTGATTATTTCCTTGTCAACAGTTATATTTAGACTTTCACAGTGCATGAATATTCCTGTGAAAATGGTCAACATTTTTCAAGCTTGGGTTTAAGTTTTTAAGATATTCTTTTGTGCATAAATACAGATAGATTTGAGAGGGCACACGGGGAGAAAAGTTACAGGGCACAAAGAGCATACAAAGCAAAAGAAGGAAGAGTACATGTAGTTAGTACTATAGAAAATGATAAAAAATATTACTTTAGGTGTGTAATGAGGACCCTGTATTCAGTTCATTACTAGGAAACCATCTACAAACTTCCCTTTGAGAAAGAAATGTACTCACTCTATTCTAAAACAATAAAAACATGTAAGGTTTATTCCTGGAGACGTTTGGAATGTCAACAAAAAGCAGAACTTTATTGGAGGGTGTTTAAAGAAACCCCTCTCTTAGGCTGTGAAGATTCAGGCAGTTGAGGTCCCATGACTGACCTGTGCCCCCCCTTCAGGACAGGAGAGGGTGTACGAGGTGCGGAGGAGCCGGATGCTGCACGGGAAGTCGGTGCCCCACTACGCGGCCGTGGAACCGCGAGGGCGTGGCCTGATGCTCGCCTCAGAGAAGCCTTTCAGGTTCACGCACGTGGACGGCCAGCCGCTGGAGGACCCTGTGCCAGAGGCCATGGAGGTGGAGGAGAAAGCCGGTCAGTGAGCTGTCCAGGTCTAAGTCACCTACACTAGTCTTGTTAACCTTTGCTTCAACTGGTTATAAGCATCGTGCATTATTGAACTGCTATTCTGAGGCAGGGTTCTTCAACTCTGGACCTCGATTCCAAATCCAGGCCGTGTTTTCAGTTCTCCCAGGTAGTTGTTTAATAATTACTGATTCTGATTGGTCAGAGGCTTCACACCTGACTGACAGGTAAAGGAAGGCTGGAAAACCAACAGTGCTCGGACCTCGAGGACCATGAGTTTAATAACCCTGGTCTAAGGTGTATATTTTTTTTAAAGGTTGGTATATAGAATCTCTGAGGAAGAGAAGGAGGAGCAAGAATAGTTTGTGTGCGTTTTATATATATAATTTATCCAACTTGCCATTCTTAAGGGCTTCTATGAAGAAATTCTTCCATAAAATATGTCAGCTTGCCAGGTCTTAAGGTTCATAGATAATCACGTCGTCTGGAAAGAGACACTTCACGTCGTATTGTTGAGAAACCAGCCATCCACTTATTCTTAACAGGTTTGTCTTGGAGCCGTCGCAGGTCAGCGTGCTCCTGTGTTTTGTATCTATGACATGTCCCTTCACAAAGTGCATACACAGTGAAACGGGTACTTCACAAATCTCTGCACATTGCCGCTTAACAGAAAGCACTGGTTTTAATTAATCTGGTGATGTCATACAATGAAGACTGTGATTGATTAAAGAAGTGAAACACAAGCCCCTCCCTCGTTGGTCGCGCAATGCTTGAACTCGATGAAAATCAGGACATGCGTGCTGGCCTGCCTCGCCCCTCAGAGCAGCGTGACGCCTCCGTCGGTCCTGCAAGCTCACCTTTTTGACTAGCAAGTCTGCTGGGGGCCAAAATATAACTAATAAGACTTCTGTGAACCAGTAAGACTCCTTCTGCGGCGGAAGAGCACTGGTGCCCGGTGTAGCCCAGCATACAACCCCGCTAGCGCACTTCCATTAGCGCCGCAGTGTCATTAACGTCGGACTTGGGGGTGGCCGTTCGTTATTCTGCTAGAAAACAACTATGTTTGCGAGATCACAGCAAGCGGCTGTCATGGCGATTGCAGCTGCAGGTGTGTGCGTGCCCTGGCAGCGGAGCAGCCCTCCGCCACTTCCCCACATGCCTGGCCGCTCGCGTCCATCCATCCGCAGATCCTTAAGGGGAAAGTGCAGCTCCAGCTGCAGGGATAAATGAATCCGCCGCTGCGCCTTGTCACTTTGCAGTTTGCTGACATTTACATCTGCAGGATGTGTATAAAAGAGCTATTTGGAGCTATTTAGACTCTGAAGTTGTCAGCTGTGGTCCTGTGGATATATGTATTTTGTAAGTATATGTAACAGTGTTACATATAAAACGTACAGTCTTAGAAAGACTATATATTAATGAATCTTTTTGGTCTGATTATCTGACGTTATACTCATTTGAATGAGTATATCTCTTCAAGGTGATTCAGGATTAGTTTTGATTGCATCCTTTAATATATGTTGTGTAACTGTGTTTGATTAATGTTTTGCGGGCTTGGCTGTGTATTCCAGTGTTTTTTTTGTTTTGTTTGTTTTTTTAGGAGTAACGTGCTGCATTACAGTCTTTCCACTTGAGTGGCTGCATTCAGCCGGAGCTCTTCTTGCATTTATATGTCATATTCATTCATCTCACTCCCTCCTTTTGACCCCAGGAAGCTCAGAGGCGTTCCACGGCGCGTCGTAACCATAGAAACCCCGGCAATGGTAATCCAAATGGAGTACCTCAGAAAGGATGTTGCCTAGCAGGGAGGATGGGGCTGACCGCGCTCTTGCCACGCTTGTGTTACCCTCCTTTCACCATCTGCTTATTCCCTGGGAAGTATTGAAAGGTGTCTCCGAACACCAAGAAGCAGTAAGTTCAGGGGAAAAGAGAACAGAGCTGTAAGCTCATTTTATCTGGACTTCATACAAGAGTCTCACAAATGCTTTTATGTGATGCATATCGTCGTTCTGCATTGAAATACATTTGACAGTTTCAAATACATATGGATAGTCCAGGGTGGCCCAGTGGGCAGCACTGCGGTCTGACACCCTGTAGTTTGTGGGTTTGAACTCCACTGCAGCTCTCTTGGTGCCATTAACATGTTCTTTACTGTTAGGTATGCGTGTGGGTGGATGGGTTATGTATATATTACATTATGGGAACCAAATGTCCCCACAATGTCATACAAACCTGTTGTTTTGATGTTGTGGGGACCTTTTCGGTCCCCACAAGGGGCAGCTCAATTTTTATAAAGATCTGTGACTGGAATCAGAAGACTAAAGTTGCTAAAAGTCTTAAAGGCAGTTAATTTCTGTGGACTCATTTCGTTTGGTTACTTGTGGTTAAGGTTATCGCTGTGTAGTTGTCATTGCTGGGATTAGGGTGCTGGTGAATCACCTGATAGAACCCTGTCCACACCAGCTGCAAAACCCAAAAGGATCCGTCAGGCTCAGTCGTATGCCGTTGTCTTTCAGCACCTGGCTGTTAAACATTATGTACTTTGTAGTTTATTGTAAACAGGACCTGTAATGCATTTCTTTGCTGTACTGTAGTGTATCACTGGAATGTTTTTTATTTCCTTCCTCGATGTATTATTATTATTATTATGTTTTTGTCCGTGTTGCAGGCTTTATAAGAGGTAGGAAGCTTCACAGTCACATGGACACGGGTCTCCTGGTGTCCTGGTGGAGTGTGGTGACACCCAAGCCTGGGTTGACAAGGGGTTGTAATGAATGTATGTGAGCTTTCTTGGAAGAGGCAGGACTTCCTTCATACTTTCTGAATGTTACAAATTGCACCAGGTGCTGGTGCTCCAGTCTGTGAATGATATGAAAATTTGTTTGGTTTGCTAATAAGGTTCTTGGCAGTGGAGAGAGGAGTACGCGGGTTTAAGTTCATAGCAGCCCTGCCTCACCTGGCCGTATGCGCACACTTGGCTTCTGGGAGTATATATGTACTGGTCTGGTGTCACTGGGTTTCACTGGTTTTTGTGAGTGGTCCTGGATGAGGAGCAGTCTGTGTCCCTCTTGTAAAGGGGGTGGTTCCCGTCACCTCTCTGGCCAATCCTGGGGCACCTTGTCGCTTGCCTCATACTCTTAGGTCCACAGAGATACGTTTTTTTCCAAGGTAAAATGTACACCCTTGTCCAAATCAATTGAGATTTGTCACATCTATATGGAGACTGACTGACCACAATTAAGACAGACATCACAGTCACATTAGCCTCGAGCAAAGGAGACTAAGGGGGGACATGATCCAGGTATATAAGATTCTAACAGGTCTGGATGCTGTTCAGCCAAATGGCAACTTCAATATTAGTTTAAATACTAGAACTCGTGGCCATAAGTGGAAATTAGCGGGAGAACACTAATTTAAACTGAATTTGAGGAAGCACTTCTTTACACAGTGTGTAGTTAGAGTATGGAATAGTCTTCCTGCTAGTGTAGCGGAAGCTAAAACCCTGGGTTCCTTTAAATCAGAGCTAAATAAGGTTTTAACAACTCTGAGCTATTAGTTCAGTTCTTCCCAAATGAGCTTGATGGGCTGAATGGCCTCCTCTCGTTTGTAAATTTCTTATGTTCTTATGTTATTCTTAATCCATACTTATTGCCTTGGGTCCAGATTTAGGACCTGGTGGATTGCTGAAGCACAGTCCTACCACCCAGCTCTAACTCCACCCGAGCAGGCCTGCCAGTCTGTGGGCACAGTGCCACCTCTGTCCATCCATTCAGCACATCCTCTGCCCTGTTGGCTCTGCAAACCAGCAGGTCCCAGGTCTCTGCATGCATGTCTGTGTGACAACTTGTTTCAATTAATCTGCACAAGGGTGTGAATACTCTACTTATGCCATTTGTACAACTGAACTGATTTATTTTTAAACAGCAGAATGCATAAACCTTAAAGGCATGTAAGTTTATGACAATGACAGCTCAGTGACATGTTTTCTTATCACAATCTGCAACAGACTTCTGATTGCCGTAAAGACGGTTGGCACCGATCCAGTCCAATTTAAACCTGAAAGATCCAGCTTCTGCTGGTTCCGTGCGGCTTCCTGCTCTGTTATTACAGAGCACCTACCCGGCTGTCTGTTCGACTCGCTAAATGAGGCTCCAATTGTACTTCAAAGCCAAAACGAATCGTGCATGAAGCAGTGGGTCTCGTTATACCCAGGCTGCGTCCAAGGACATGGATGCCGGTCGTTAGCCGCCCGCGGACGGCCGCCAGTGCAGCTTTGTTTGGATGGGCATGATGCCCACGCACACACAGTTGCCACACTCCGCTTGGAGCACGATGATGATGATGTCAGCACACGCACAAACATAATGCAAAAGATCATTAAAACAACAAAAAAAATCCTTAAAGAAAAAATCTACTACTACTGAATATGGATTGGATAAAGTGGATTGGATAGCTAAGAAAGGCTGACATTCATTTTTTCCTCACGGTTAATATCCTTAATATGAATTTTCTGAAGTGAGAAATGCTTTGCCTTGAATGAAGCAGCACTGCTCAGACCCAGATAAACAGCACATCTGATCATGTTTTTGTGTGAATTACCGCAATACTTAGAGGTTCCCTGCTGCAAAACCCCATCCACCAAAATCTGGTTATATATTATGCAGAAAATTTACTGTTGACTGAATCTGAAAGACTTTACCTAAATGGCAGTGCTTCTGGTAGAGGTGGATAGGACTGTTCGCTAAAGTGTTATAATGTAAGTGTATTTTTTTTCTTTCCAAGTTTTAATATTCCAAAAACCATTAAAGGCTCCTTTACTCCTTTAAAAAATCTTTGTTATACACACATACACACTTTGTCTTTTCATTTAAACACTGTACACCAGGCAACCTTTTACCATCACAAGGTTTCCTTTTAGAGGCAACCATTCTTCTTTGTTTTAGAAATACTTTTTTCCGCACTTGGCTCTTTTTCTACAGGTCCAGCTTACTGCTGGTACCAGACCCCAGAAGACATCACAGTGTCCATACAACTGCCCAAAGGCACCTCAAAGGAGGACGTCCTGTTCCAGATATCCAGCGAGCTCCTCAGGGTCGGGGTGAGAGACCGTGCCCCCCTCATCGACGGGCAGCTGCACTCGCTGGTGGATCCTGAATCCAGTACCTGGATCCTGAAGGAAGACGCAAGGTGAGCCGGGCCATAGATGCCACCAGAACCAGGCAGGGATTGGCGTTTGGTTTGCAAACGGTCGGCAGCGATTCTGTTCTAGGCGTTCCTGGTCACGGGAAGCTGTTCAAGTCTCGCCTCCTGTGGCGCTTTGATGAAGATCGACCATCCGGAAGGTGTTCGGAAGGCATCCGCTGGTGCCTGTACCTGTCCTGTGTGTCTGGGTGGGGGGGCTGTGTAAAAGAGCGCCCCCCCTCTGTTTATTCACACTTAATAGTTATCTATTTGGCTGCAGGGTCAGTCGCTTTTCTGCATGAGATGTCTGACGTGTGTGTGTATGTGTGTGTGTGTGTGTGTGTGTGTGCGTGTGTGTGTGTGTGTGTGTGTGTGTGTGTGTGTGTGTGTGTGTGTGTGTGTGGGGGGGGGGGGCACACATTCCTCTTGTCAGATAAGCAGTGACAGAGAGCAGTGTGATGACTGTTTTTTTCTCTGCACCCGGCGTTCAGGTTACATCTAGAACAGTCTGTCAAGCAGTGGCTGCTGGACCAGCAATTTCTTGACAACCTGCATGACAATTTAGACAAAGAAACATGCAGAAGTAATAGAAGAAAATGACGTCCCACAAAGAATGTTTGACCGCTGTATTTTAATGGTGGTGCTTTGGGTTTGTACACATTGTGCAGAACTTCACAGTTTGTATTTACAGGCATATTTATCAATATTTATCAAGCCCAGACATTTATAACCTTTCTCCTATAACAGTTAACTAGTAATTATACAAACCAATTTCCTGGGGTGTAATATAGATTTCTCTTGCTTTCCAAGCAGTGGCTGTCAATTCTCACCTGCTATTTCAGCAGCTGATGTCCTTCTTCCTTGTAATCTCCCTTCAAAATGTGTGAGGCCTTATGATTCAGGAAAAAGATACAAAGAAAGCGACTAAAGCAGATGTCATAAACAGAAATGAAAGCCTTTGATTTTTTTGTATACTAGTTCACTAAATGTTCTTTCCTACCAAAGCTATTTAGCTTTTATCCGGTCATACAGCTGCCAGTATCATCGGCATGATTAGGGTTTTGTATGCTGTTGAGAGTTTTGATACCAGCACACAGTGGTGCCCCCCCCCTCCCCCCACCCCCAGCTTGGAGGTCTCCCTGCAGAAGAGCAGTGAGGGGACCGTGTGGCCAGAGCTCATTACGGGGGACTGCAGAGGAGAGCAGCTGATGAGCAAGGAGCAGGCCGCACTTCTCCACGAGAGGCTGGCCCACCTGACGGCGGAGGACGGGGTGAGCCGGAGCGGGGGGACCTTAGGGGGTGGGGAAGGAGCGGGGGGGCCTTAGGGGGTGGGGAAGGAGCCCGCTCACGGGGAACCTTGGAGGTCAACGTCGCATCATTGGTGTATATGTTAAACCGGATTATTATCATTTTCCTAGTTCTCAGTTAATGCTTGTTTTTAACAGTACTAATGCTTCACAATGGTCAGGTTAAGAATTAATAAAGCATTTCAGCATCTTCCTTTGACAGCCATAAGGCATTATCGTGTTGATTATGATCTTTCATAAGCTCCAATGAAGCTCTCAGCTATAATGCGCTGTAGGTACCTTCATAATGCATCATAGTGGTCAGAATAAGAATGAAAAATGTTGTGTACTGCATTATGAAGGTACCTATAGTGCATTATAGCTGAGAGCGTTGAAGGCATTCATAATGTATAATCCACATGGCTATAATGTCTTTTTTTAAAATATTGCTAGCATGTTTAAAATGCTGTATGAATTATAATGTCTTATGAATGAGTTCATGGATTCTTATAGACATGGTATTCATAGAAAGAGTTTCC
Source organism: Paramormyrops kingsleyae (assembly GCF_048594095.1). Classification (NCBI taxonomy): domain Eukaryota; kingdom Metazoa; phylum Chordata; class Actinopteri; order Osteoglossiformes; family Mormyridae; genus Paramormyrops; species Paramormyrops kingsleyae. Next base: position 11,029,005 of record NC_132819.1, read on the forward strand.
ACTGATTGTATGGACACAGATGACACTGAATAACTGTAAATAAACCAATAATAATACTACTAGCTCATATATTTATGTGTGTGAAATTAGGCTGCTCTCATATTGGATCTTAGTCAGATTTTATACATTTTCAGGCATTTTTGGAGCCGGTTGATACTGCTGATGTCATTCGTTTTGTGCACACATTGACCTGTTGATTGATTTTGAGGTTTGAGTCTGTGTGAAATTCAAGATAATCTTGCCGGAATGAAACCATCATTTATTCATTTCTGAAACGTGCTCCATATTTAAGAACGCCAACGTGGAGAAGGACAAGCCCCCGTGCAACCCGCAGGAGCTGGAGGACTGCGACATCTTCCCCGAGGACAGCTCAAGCCTGACACGGTTCGATGGGGACTCCCTGAGGCCCAGTCATGTGGTGAGCCCCCCCCCCCCCCACTCTGCTGCCCGCCGCTGCCATGTTTAATAAGCGCATCTCTTCCACTAAACACAGGCCCGAACGTGATTAGGGTCGCCGAGGTTTAGCCCCTCGGTCTCCAGCCTGTTGAACAGTAATGAATAATTGAAAAGAGGGACATTTGCAGTGGGGGGCGGCTGGTGGTAATAGATGCTTGCGCACGCCACGCTAATGCTGGTTAGCATTTCAGGAGAAGCCATTTTTTTTTTTTTATAATACATAATGAAGCATAATAATGAATCGCCTAAACCAGTATTTATGAAATGTACACATTTTTAAAGCTACACGATAATTAGTCATTTGTGGTGTTTAAATGTACATATTTTAACTGAAGATACTGCAGGTGAATGTTTAGGATTTTTTTGTTTGAAGAAACAACATTCCTGTAGAAATGAACACGCCTGAAAACTCTAGGTGGTTTCAGGGAAAAGCAGGGCAGGATTGGGAGTAAAAATCCATCTTAAGCTTTCGGGTTCCCCACAAACCCATCGACACACTGGGAAAACGCCCAGTACACCAGATGGCCAGACCAGCCCAATCAGGTGAGATACTCAAATTCAGCCAAATTGCACCGAAACCACCATGCAGTGCATAACCCCTAAAAACTTTAGGTGACCCAGATGGCTCCAAATATATCACATGGCAATATGTCCTCTTCTTGCATATATAAAAATACTGCAGAAAAATGAATCACCTCATTTACATAATTCATGCAGCACCTTTCTGGTGGTGTTGCCTGTCATTGCCGTCCGAACATATGTAGGCCTTCCATTACTCAAAACCATTTTTACCCTGATGTCTTCCTTAAAGTCTTATATACGGTATATACCGTATACCATTATGACCATTGGTATAGCATAGCCACAGGCCTATCAGAGAGCCCCTGCTAATCCCCGTTCATCATCGAAAGCACTTAAAATGGGCACGAAAGTATCGCAGTTGGTTCTTGGCACAGTGGAAGAAGGTCGCCTGGTCTGATGAATCCCATTTTCTGCTGTATCCTGTGGATGGTCGGGTACACGTTAGCATCTCTGGGATGCGCTAGGCCGATACGTAGCCCCATACGCTACAGGGCTCCATGCACGGTGTCGTGACACATCTCTCCCGTGACCATCCTCGGATTTATTTGCCAGTTGTGCCACAGTAGCCCTCCTGTTGGTTCGTACAAGACAGAGGATAGTCTTCATTCACGTCCCATAACGGCGAGTCCTGGCCGGCCAATACCTTGTTGGCGGGTTGTGGTTTTTCCCTCCTTGGATCTCTCTCAGTAGGTAGCTTTGTGTGTGTGGAGTTTGCAGCTTCTACACATACAGACAGCCTGACTGATGTCTATAAATTGCCCATAGTGTATGATTGTGAATCAGTGCTTGTCTGTGCCTCGTGATGGCATTTCATACAGGATGTACCCCAACCTTGTCTCCTGTGCTGCCAGGGAAAAGATTTTGGCTCCCCGTGACCCCAACCATTTAAACCAGTTAAAAGATGTATTGATAAATTTTGGAATGAGATTTTTATTGTTTGCATTATATTGGTACCACAGCCCTGACCAGGGAAATTGGGCTGAAAATTAATTCGTCATTATCATTTTTGCCCATTCATTCCAGTTCCTTTGCTACAATTCAAGAGTTCTAGATTTTACCAAAAGCAGTTGGACACAAGCACTGAACAGCCCTGAGCCATTTTCATTATTTTAGACGAAGTCCTTGGATGTAAGAACTTCAGCTGATAAAAGCTGAAGGGCTGATGTATCCCCTCGATCAATGTTCACATCCAGCCAGCTGCTCCCTCCGTTCAGCCTAGATCAGTTTTTAAACATGACTGCCCCAAGACACAGCTGTGAACTGCAGTCACAGGGATGACACCACAGCAGAGCCAAACGTCACAATCATTAAAATTTGCTGAAACGTTGCCTGAACTTTGCTCAAGATTGACTTTCCTTCCCTTAATTCACTCATAAGACATTAAAATCAATGGCACAGAAGGAAGAGAAAGGTTGTAAAAGAGATGTGCTGGTTTCATTTATGACATTAGTCCCCGTGAAGATGCGTAGTGGCTTTTCAAGCTGTTGTCCCCGTGGTGATTAAGCATGTGCCAGTTAAACGTGAAAGTGCATGTTGACTGACTGCTCACGTGCTGTAGCTCCATTCACTGCTATGGACAATTTTATAACTGCAGCAAGTTTTCGGACCATGGGGGGGGAAACCAAAGTATCCAATGGAAACCCCACAAGGAGGGAGAGCATGCAAACCCCACACACATGGAGCTACGGCGGAGACTCAAACCCTGATCCCAGGTGTGAGACAGCAGTGCCACCCACTGCACCACTGTGCCGCCTCGCCTCTGTTATGCATTGGGATGCACTGCACTTCCAGTTGTTGGGGTGAGGTTATTAAAAGGGCAGAGCTGATTAAGAGAGAGGTTGCAGTTGAGACGTTAAGAGGACTACAGGTGTACCCGCCTAGTGGGAGTAAGGTGAGATAAAGGCAGCAGAGAGTGTGACCTGTTCATCTGCACATAGCGGAGATGTGCGAATTTCCCAGAACAAGCTCAATTTAAGTACTCAACTGAGCTTTACGGATTAATAGAAGAGTTCAATCCAACATCTATCCACATTGAACTTTGTTCAGAAATTTTATCTTTTACACGTTTTCTGTTTTTTAATGCCTTTTTTTCATAGCTCAGTGCTTTGCAAACTCTTTAAAAATGTTTCTGACCCCATGTTGCCTGGTATGGATAGTTTTTTAACCTAATGAAAGAAACATCAGTGGTATTTGAAGGACAACCTGTGAACTGACTGGATTGTGGTGAACTTCCCCTTTAAGACCAAAAGCAACTGCTGGCAAGTTGTGGACAGTTAATTAAACATGAAGAATCATTATATATATATACACACAGTTGCTTAATTCAGTAAAAAATTATTGGTTTTATAATTACTTCATTTATTTGTTTTATAAGGAAAAAAATATCATATTAGGAACAACCAGTAGATTTAAGAAAAGCATTCATTTCAAGTAATAAATTGAAGTCTATGTTATAGTTTTAAAAGTTGCTCTCTGCTGAATCAAAAAAAAATTATTGATTAGCAGTCTCATTTGGGTGCTTTTTAATAAGTAACACCTTTGCAGTAACATAAAACACCAAACATTTGTGTTTAGTATCCCTTTGGGAGCCGGTGACTACAATTGCAAATAATAGCAAAGTGGCAACAACAGAACTGAATGAGTCAGTCAAAAAAATTATGACATGTAATAAAAAGGAAATGTCTGTGCGTAAGATATGTGCAGATATGTTAAACATTGTTAGTCAATGGACTTTTGTTATGAAACCAATAAATCTGCAACATTGTTACAGAATTAAGCAAGTGTCCCAAGACTTCCTGTGAGCACAGTATCAATACATCTGTTTTTCCTCTCTTGGGTCAGTTTGTCAAATGTAATTCTGAAATTGACCCCCCCCCCCCCCCACCAATGCTGCTCCACTCCTTTCATGTGCAGGGCGTTGGTGTGGATCTGGTTAATCTGTATAGAGCACAGAGCCTTTCACTCACTCAGGTAAAATGAGATGAAAGATGATAATATGAAGGACATTAAGAGTTTGCCAATTATAGGATAATTTACCGGGGCCATAATAATTGCATGCAATCACTCTGTTTCTCCCTCCCTGAATAAAGCCGCCTTTTCATATTACCTCGCAGGGGTAAAATAATCCTGCTTTCTTTATGTGGTCTGCTGCCTCAGCCTCAGCCTCAGCATCTAGGAGATGGTACCTTTATCAGAACGGGATGAGTAACCCCACTGGCAGATGGGGGTGTTAACGGGACCAGTGGAGCCCCACCAGGCTTGACGTGGGAGCACAAACACACCTTGATGTTTATGCCTGAGCTACACGCTCCACTGGAAAGCAGAATGTTCAGAATATTAACTCCTGAATGGTAACGTTCAAATGTGATTCACTCATTTCCCTACAGAAAGGTTTCTTGGTTTTTTTTATTGTTTAATAGCAAATTAAAACTATTCTTAAATGATAAAAGTCCATCAGTTTTGCAGGTCTAAGAGAAACAGGGCATTAATTATTGTCAGTGGCACCATCGAGGGGGGGTGGGGGAGGCACGGCCAACCTGTTGCAATTGTCCCCCCCCCATTGTCCCCCCAGTGAGTCACATACTGTAAGCATTTGCTGCATAATATGCTTCGATCTGATATTTGACATTAATTTTACAATAATGTATATCGTCCACAATCATTCATGTGTAACAGAATTTTAAATTATTAACATTAATTATAAAATCAGAAATCAAAGTATATCAATCAGTAATCAGTATGCGACTCCTAACCTCTCATTTTGACAGTTTTCAACTAGTCTAAGTACTGCAACAGCATAATGGGATTCCTAAAATTCCGTTATGGCTGTTGGTTTCGATGCCACCCCCTGATTTTCCGTGGCCCCATCTAGCTGCCTCTCTGACACATTTCTGGGGGCCGCACTGATTGCTGTGCTGTATCTAAGTGGATTGGACCTGTGGCTCTGGTGTATCATGTGATCTGACTCCTAGTTGAGGTCATGTGACGATTCTGAGTTCTTTTTTCTTGATTCTAATCTTCCAGTAGTCCTGCATTTCATTTATGTGACTTTTGGCCTCTGGACATCAATCTGGCGCTGGACTCATGGAGGGCCGGTTGGGGGGTGGGGTGAGGTGCTCTCTCTGAGCAAAGGCACCACGCATGCGATGGTCTGTTTGACCTTTGCTAGCCTGACATTGACGCTGCTCCTCACACTCAGAAGCAGGACTTGCTTTTGAACACTGAGATTCCTGGTTAAATAAAACATATTTGGCAAAACTGAACTAAAGTAAGATTAAGACTAACATGCATATATCCATGTAAAGCAGCTGTGGTTCCCTGCTAACCTCCTGTTACTCATTTGAAAACGGTTTGACCTCATGTTAAAGCTTTTTTCCCTGCTGATTCATCGGGGAATTGGGGCAGAAGTAACACCACCCTGACCCCCCCCCTCTTATACGTGTGTCAGACATCGGCTGCAGACTGATGGTGTAAATTGAGACAGCACTGGTTGTATATAAAATGTGTGATATACCCCCCAATTAAATCCCCCGAATTCAGATGACTTTCTTGTTCTTGAGCTGTGCAGTGGTTTTGTTTTAGGTGGTTTGATGGAGCGGAAAGCACTGTGTGTTTGACCTGTATCTAGAGATACTGACGGAGATCCTTGGAGCCTATAGCAGTGTTTCCTAATCCAGTCCTTGGGGACCTGCAGACAGTCCATGTTTTTGTTTCCTCCCAGCTCCCAGTAGGGGCAAAAATGTGGACTGTCTGCCTGGCAACTGGGAGGGAGCACAAACATGGACTGTCTACAGTACGTGTCCCCAAGGATTAGATTGGGAAACACTAGCCTATAGGAACCTGTCCTGCATTAGCTTCTTCGTCTGTTATTCAAGGCTGATGGATATGATAGAAATGTCCATTCTAAGTTTAAAATACAGATGCAGCTGTAAACAACAGCATAAGTCATCTTTCCTGTGTTGAGAAGCCATATAGCAGACGTTGAGCATCATTAAAGACACCCTTCTGGCTCAATTTTCAAAACCGTTCCCAAAAGAATGCTTTTAATGTTGCAAATGTCAAATTAGTCATGAAAAACCCTAAAATAATTACGGAGGGCATCATCCAGTAATGACTGTCTCCTGGCTGTTTTTGCGATGTTCAGTTGGCGGTGGCCATAGAACTCCAAGATTAGCAAGTGAAAGAAAGTAGAGAAGTACTGGCTTCAAGATGTACTGGCTTCAATTATGACATTAGCCCCCGTGAAGATGCATGCCGGCTTCTCGGGCTGCTGTCCCCGTGGCGATTAGGCATGTGCCACTTAAACGTGAAAGTGCATGTTGACTGACTGCTCACGTGCTGTAGCTCCACAAAGGAGCAGCACTTCTGCCAGCAGTCATTTGAAGAGTCTGTGCATTCAGACGCTGAATCAATCGGTGTGGGTCATTATTATAGTTGTTCTGTTCATCCATCCTTTTTCTGTAACCGCTTCTCCTATTAAGGGTCGCAGGGGTATTATTATCATTAATAATAATAATAATAATTATTATTATTATTATTAATAATAATACTGATAGTAATTTTCTGCTATCTTTTGACATGGCGTATTAGGATACACAGCACTTCCAGGTGTTGGGATGAGGTGATCAAAAAAGTAGAGCTAATTAAAAACTGATAATTAAAACTTTATTCAGCAGGGATTTCTGGTTAAATAAAGCATATTTAGCAAAAATGAACTAAAATAAGAAGATTGACTAACATGCAGATACCCATGTAAAGCAGCAATAAGAAGATGGACTAACATGCAGATACCCATGTAAAGCAGCAATAAGAAGATGGACTAACATGCAGATACCCATGTAAAGCAGCAATAAGAAGATGGACTAGCATGCAGATACCCATGTAACGCAGCAATAAGAAGATTGACTAACATGCAGATACCCATGTAACACAGCAATAAGAAGATGGACTAACATGCAGATACCCATGTAAAGCAGCAATAAGAAGATGGACTAACATGCAGATACCCATGTAAAGCAGCAATAAGAAGATGGACTAACATGCAGATACCCATGTAAAGCAGCAATAAGAAGATGGACTAGCATGCAGATACCCATGTAACGCAGCAATAAGAAGATTGACTAACATGCAGATACCCATGTAACACAGCAATAAGAAGATGGACTAACATGCAGATACCCATGTAACGCAGCAATAAGAAGATGGACTAACATGCAGATACCCATGTAACGCAGCAATAAGAAGATTGACTAGCATGCAGATACCCATGTAAAGCAGCAATAAGAAGATTGACTAACATGCAAGTCTCCCGTTTTGGCCGGGAAGCTACCGTATTTTACCCCTCTTTCCCACCGTCCTCCTGTATTAATATTTTCCCGTAAATCTCCCGTATTATAATATCATAAAAAAAAATTCCTCTGCCCCTCCAAACTGAACTGCCAGTAGCCTCGCGAGATCTGCCACCTGCAGTAGTCTGCAGGTCATTTACAACATTATCCAGGTAATAAATGCGGAGGTTAAAATGGCGATGCTGTGTGCGAAAAGCAACGTCACTTTCACCTTCTGTGACGACTTCAACAAGGATACAATGTCTGCAACAAATCTGTATAATAAGTCATTAGTGAATACCAGAGTGCCACAGGAGTGAACATGAGAAATTAAAAGAAAATGTGTAATTAAAATAAAATGTAAATGACAAGTGGTTATTTTAGATTTCTTGTACACCTGTCTTAAAACGTAAGGGATACTGGAGCTTGGTTGGGGTGGTGGGGTGGCTCGCGGTGGGTGCCGGAAAATTTCCCTTATTTTCAAATCCAAAACTTGACAGGTATGAAATTATTATGTTTACATCCAGAAAGTATTAAAATCTAGAATATAGCCCTAATTTTAGCGAAGAGTACTAGTATATCGACATAAACGGTATTGTCACTCTGCATCTCGTTTTAAGAATCTATCGATACCAATATCATAATTTTTTTTTTACGTTTTTCAATTAAATTGCACTGCCCCCCTCAGAGGCCCCCATAGTGGAAGAAGCACAGTTTTAAAGTACATTTTTAAAGTTTTATGGTTTAAATATATTTTCAAGGATTGTTGCATTGATTGTTGTTTCTGAAAGCAACATTTCTGAAGTCTGACTCATTCTTATCCCTGAACACACAGACTCACATGTTTATCTAACCCTCCATCCGTAGCCACTTATCGGTTACAGGGTTACAGCAGACATAAATTAGTTTGCTTGCTTATTATTTGTTTCCTTGTCTTTTATTATTATTTGTGCTTGGTTGTTTCAGTAGAGTTGTATTTGTTTGGCTGGGTGATACTCCAAAATAAAGGCACTTTTTTGGTGCTTGGTCTGTTTTGTTTTAAATGCTGCCAGGTTCAGGTTGAGGTGTCATAGGTTTTCTGTTTTGTCCTGGGTGAAATGTGGGTCATCGCGTCGCTGTGGCTTCGGTGATCATCCTGATACAGCAGCCAGGCTTCTTCTTTTACAGTTCAGTTATATGTGTTTTTAGATCCCTCTTTTAATAAAGGCAACTAATACAAAATTGATGTTTTCCAGGGTCATTCCAATTTAATACAACAAATGGCCTTTTTAAATTTTAATTAAATTTAGAATGTGAATTATGCATACGTTCCAGAGCTCAGAAATGTCTTTGCTTTATTTTAATTTTTCCCCATTCAGATATAGCACCTTTTTTTTACATTGTAGGCAGCAAAAAAACAAAATTCAGTGTTTTCTTATGAGCTGTAATTATTTACTATAACAGCTACGTAGCTCAGCTGTAGCTCATCAGAAAGCTTAAAACTCGTTTTTTTCCATGGCATGGTTAAATTCAACTTTTGTGTAAGTGTAAGATTTGATTTTTTTTTTCTCTCTAAGGTCAAATATCATCTTGGGAACTGCAATTTTTCTGCTTTTGGTTATTAAAAATACAGCCAAGGGCTTGGGTTTTTATTTTTCATTGTGACATATGTGCATGTATACTACTTGTCTCTATGAGCTCTTTATGAAATAATCACCCCAAAAGTAGACAAGGTTTTTGAAAAACTTTACTGTCTATTCAAACAGCATGCATGAGTTACCAAGCTCTGAACAATAAAAAAACCCTCTCTCTTCATTTCTTTTTTTTTATGAAAAAACTTAAAGCAGGTCCATCTATAGAAAAATCCTAGTCAATTGTGACACCCTCATGCACCCCCATCGTGGAAATATATTGAGTTATATTAAAAGAAGCTCTCACTACAAGAAATAGCCGGAGACTACTCCCCTGAATGGTAGCCTGTGGTTTCTAAAATGCTTTCGGCACTATTCAGAGAATTTGTCCTTTGCCTGGACTGCATCTTGCAAGACAATCTTCACAGTCAAGTTCACAGGACACATTTGACCTGTTTACTGGAAAATAGAAGGGGAGATTCAAACCCAAAGTTTCAGTTTCATTACCGACTCTTGATCACACAAGACCTTTTCATGCGTTTCAGCAAATCCTCATGGATAAGGTGCAGTCAAATCATCCCAGGGGGGTATTCCATGAAAGTAGCTAAAGAAAGCCAGACTTTTCCAAAAAAGTCAGACTCAAACTAGCGCCATCTCTAAACTTAGCCTGATGTCGTTCCACTAACGCAGTTCAGCTTTAATTAATCAAGGCTCATACAAGACAGACTTGCATGGTCTCACTTAGTGCACACACCTGAGATATTTAAGAAGCCAAAATGAATGGATGAACAATAGATAGATCAAATGAGTCGGAAAGCGTGTAAAATGAGAGCAGTGTTTTTTTCCCGTGTGAAATGCTCTGCACAAAAAGCGTATCTTGTGTTTGCTATTTTACTAATAAACTTTTAGTTTTTAATGATCTTTTGGGAATCTGTTCCCACATGTCGGACGTTCTTTGAGACAACGCTTAACTAAGCTAGACCTGGTCCGGAGCAGACTCGTTCACTCACCTAAGTTACCATGGTAGCTCAGCAGGGATTCATTTATGACATGTTGATATAATGGAATTCCCACTTAAATTAACCAGACTTGTCGAAATAAGTCAGACTTTTCCTTAATCCTGCTTCGTGCAATACCCCCGAGGTTTATGAAATAGTTTATTTTTTCAGATGGCTTGACAGCACAATATAAAAACAGGAAAAGCTTGATACTGCATCACCATGAACAGGACTTTGGGATAAAAGCAGAGCGGCTTCTTGTGGATTCCCATGCAATGGGCCCTGTGTTCGGATGGGAGCTATGATAGGACTGTCAGCATAGTTAGTTTGCAGTGACCAGGGGCCTCATGTATCAGACTTTGCATAAAATTTATCTTGAAATAATGTGTACAAATTAAAACATAAAACTGGGTACGCATAAAAAAAAACTCAGACTCGGAATTCCCCCTTGATAAATTGGTACTATCTTGTAAATTTGCATGCAGGCATAAGCCTGAGATCCTGTCAACTCACCACCCACTAATAACCATAAATGGTCAACGCAAATAAACTGCATGCTCATATAATACTGATATCAAGCCTTCTTGGTTGCAAAGTCCAACGATAGCAACTTTAAATATCCATCCGTCCATTTTCAGTAATCGCTTGTCCTACTCTGGGTCGTGGGTCTGGAGTCTGTCCTGGAGCCTATGGGCTCAAGACATGGGACAACCAAGGATGGGCACAGCAACAACTTAAAATTAAAAAGAACAAGATAAGGAATTTTGAACAATGTGGGCTAGAGGCATGACAAAATGTTTCGCTTTTTATTCTTTTGCAGGTCTATGGCCTGTATTAGCTCAGCACTGAAACTGACAAACTTATAATGTTTCACTGGGGGGGTAAAGCACATTTATCACAAAAACACAAAAATGTATGGACACATTTTCTAACTATTTATTTATAATGTAAATATTCTACAGCCGTTCCTAGCACTTTTGGATTGGATGCCAAACCGCAGGCCATAGACTTGGAAAATAATTAAAATGTGAGTTTGACACAGCTTTTGTGCTGCTGCCTCAGGTGAACCTGGCCAGCCACCAGTACCTGTTCACGGTGGACGTGGACGCTGAGGAGATGCCCTGCTTGTGCCTACGACACGACGTGGACGCCCTGCTGTGGCAGCCGCGGCCCGAGCAGCCCGACTGCATGTGGGAGCACATAGCCACCTTCAACGCGCTGGGTAGGCTCCTCACCTTCTTTACACGCTGGGTTTACGCACTAGATGGGCTCCTCACATTCTTTACACGCTGGGTTTACGCATTAGATGGGCTCCTCACCTTCTTTACATGCTGGGTTTACGCACTAGATGGGCTCCTCACCTTCTTTACACGCTGGGTTTACGCACTAGATGGGCTCCTCACCTTCTTTACACGCTGGGTTTACGCAGTAGATGGGCTCATCACCTTCTTTACACGCTGGGTTTACGCAGTAGATGGGCTCCTCACCTTCTTTACACGCTGGGTTTACGCAGTAGATGGGCTCCTCACCTTCTTTACACGCTGGGTTTACGCAGTAGATGGGCTCCTCACCTTCTTTACACGCTGGGTTTACGCACTAGATGGGCTCCTCACCTTCTTTACACGCTGGGTTTACGCACTAGATGGGCTCCTCACCTTCTTTACACGCTGGGTTTACGCACTAGATGGGCTCCTCACCTTCTTTACACGCTGGGTTTACGCAGTAGATGGGCTCCTCACCTTCTTTACACGCTGGGTTTACGCAGTAGATGGGCTCCTCACCTTCTTTACACGCTGGGTTTACGCACTAGATGGGCTCCTCACCTTCTTTACACGCTGGGTTTACGCACTAGATGGGCTCGTCACCTTCTTTACACGCTGGGTTTACGCACTAGATGGGCTCCTCACCTTCTTTACATGCTGGGTTTACGCACTAGATGGGCTCCTCACCTTCTTTACACGCTGGGTTTATGCACTAGATGGGCTCCTCACCTTCTTTACACGCTGGGTTTACGCACTAGATGGGCTCCTCACCTTCTTTACACGCTGGGTTTACGCACTAGATGGGCTCCTCACCTTCTTTACACGCTGGGTTTACGCACTAGATGGGCTCCTCACCTTCTTTACACGCTGGGTTTACGCACTAGATGGGCTCCTCACCTTCTTTACACGCTGGGTTTACACAGTAGATGGGCTCCTCACCTTCTTTACACGCTGGGTTTACGCACTAGATCTCGCACTGGTCTCAGGATGCTTTACTGTTGGCAGGACTGATGGTAACGCTCACCTTTTCTTCTCCGGACAATCTTTTTTCCGGATGACCCAAACAATCGGAAAGGGAATTCATCAGAGAAAATGACTTTAGCCCAGTCCAATCGGCAGTCCAATCCCTGTACCTTTTGTGGAATATCAGTCTGTGCCTGACTTTTCTTTTTGGAGAGAAGTGGCTTCCTTGCTACCTTTCTACACCAGGCCATCCTCCAAAAGTCTTCACCTCATTCTGCATCCAGATGCACTCACACCTGCTTGTTGCCATTCCTGAGCAAACTGCACTGATGATGCCCCAATCCCACAGCTGAATCAGCCATTCTGTCCCTCAGACAGTCCTGGCGCTTGCAGGACATTCTTGGGCGCCCCGAAGCCTCCTTCACAACAAATGAACCTCTCTCCTTGAAGTTCTTGATGATCCGATAAATGGCTGATTTAGGTGCAGTCTTACTAGCTGCAATATCTTTACCTGTGAACCCCTTTCTTGTGCAAGGCAATGATGACGGACGTGTTTCCTTGCAGGTAACCATGGTTAACAGAGGAAGAACAATGATTTCAAGCACCACCCTCCTTTTAAAGCATCCAGTCTGCTATTCTAACTCAGTCAGCATGACAGAGTGACCTCCAGCCTTGTCATCATCAACACTCTCACCTGTGTTGATGAGAGAATCACTGAAATGATGTCAGCAGGCCCTTTTGTGGCAGGGCTGAAATGCAGTGGAACTGGGTTTTCTTAGGATTAAGTTCATTTTCATGGCAAAGAGGGACTTTGCAATTAATTACAATTCATCTGATCACTCTTCATAACATTCTAGAGTATATGCAAATTGCCATAATAAAAACTGAGGCAGCAAACCTTGTGGAAAATTAATATTTGTGTTTCTCAAACCTTTTGGCCACGGCTGTAGTAATATGCCTACAATACGATTTATTGCTGTTTTTTTTTTCTCTGACTGCCTCACTGCTCAAGTTTAATAATGCTAGTAGAGTTACCACACACCTGGTATTGAAAAATCCAATGCTGTTTTTTGTTTTGAGCCAATACAGGACGTGACTGAAAGTTACACCAACACTAATTGTGTAACTATTTGTTGCTGTCCATGACAATAAGCTCTTGCATTCTGTTTGTTCTACTGGAACAATAAATTTGTGGTATTTCCAGTTCTAGTCAGCACCAGTCTGTTGCATGTCTTGGGCTTCTTTAAATTGCCAAAGTACTATCACACCACCAACGTCTTTTTACCTGGCTTATCCACAATATCTCCCTTTCACAAAAAATGTTGTGGCTGCTGCTCTTTCTTCACCGATACGGAATTTTACTCTGAGGTAGGCTTTTGTCTCCCGTTACTCATTAGTAATATAGAATAGTAGCATGTGGAGTGCTAACTCAGCAAACTTGTGTGTTTGTTGTGCATAGGCGAATGGAGACAGGTCAGGTCATTTTAGTCGGTGCCAAAAAGACCTCTGCTAGAATTTTCCGTGGAGAACTGCACTGTGGATTTCTCGCAGACTGAATTTTACTGTGCACTTTCAAGCACTGTTTTGCTGGACTGCCCTTATTGGGCGGGTTGCTTTGGATGCTCTCCCAGTCGCCCTCTTGTTTTGATTGTGTCGTCTTTCATCTTCCTGCCTGCCTGCCATATTGCATTTCCTTTCTCATTCAGTAAATCACCTGTCTGTGTTTTAACATTGTGTCTGTGCTTGTGCTCCATTACTGGCCCAGACAAGCAGTCATAGAGGAAGTGAAGTCATTTCTTTGTGACACAAAACGTGTCACCAGGTCTCAAGTTATATGGAACATTTACCAAACATTTGCCGCATTGATGTCGCGATAATTATCGTAAAAATTTATCACCCAGCCCAACAATACAGTACCGTATATAGTTACTAGTATTATTATTATGTACTACATTATCATGTTTAAGATGTTTTAGTGTATTTAGAAGTGTTTCTTAAATGTTTTATATGCATAGAAAGGTATATCCTATATACTAATACAAGTGTTTAACTAACCGACCCTCAATAAGAACCGTATGTGCCTCTTCTGACTTGCATCCTTCTTCGACTTAAAGACAGACTTAGGGAGCGGATCTCGTTCATAACCCTGAGACTGGCCGCATATGAAAAATGCATGTTTACCAAGCACAAGGAGGACTCCGTTTGTCCAGGCTGATCCGTTTTGACGCGCTTGTCATGATGCACTATGCGTCTTTAACTTTCTCCTTAAATCACCTCTGACTTCCTCACCTAACTGCTGTCTCCTGCAGGCTATGTCCAGGCATCCAAGCGCGACAGGAAGTTCTCCACCTGCGCCCCTGATTTCTCCTACGCCGCCCTCAGCGAGTGCCTGCGCCGGGTCTTTATCTACCGGCAGCCGTCGCCCGTCGACACCGTGCTCTTCAACCGGAAGCAGGGCCGGCAGGTGGGCCAGGTTGCCAAGCAACAAGTGGCCAGCCTGGACTGCAATGACACCATCCTCGGCTTCCGGGCCACCAGCGAGCGGCTCTTCATCCTCACGTCTGGACACTTGTTTGTCTTAAAGGTCAATAATTAGGTCCAGAAGTGGTGCATGATTTGACGTGGTGGGTTGAGGGAGTCGCCCGACTCGCCCCCCCCCCCCCCCCCCCCCCGCAATTCACAGAAATGACCTCTACTGTCTTACTGTACATATCCCTGTGTGCTTGGTGGCTGCGGATGCATCAGGTGTAAAACTGTGCATTTCATTTATCTCTTTGGTTGGATGTGATAAAGAAGGATATCTCTGACTCCAAAGGGGTATCGCCCATATGACAACAGTAAAAGGCCTGAGTGTTTCGTGTCGTCCTCCGCAGATTGTGTAAGCATATACAGAATGTAATTAGTGTTGGCGTCACAGTGCAGATTCCCAGTGAGAGCCGTGACGTGCATCAGGTGTCCTGGGTGGAAGTCGTCTTGTGTCCCTCCCACAGCTGTGATATTAATAGGGGACGATCATTAAAACTTCCCGTAAATCACAAACAGAATGTGTCTGAATGTGCGTTTTGCTTGTCATCTCGTCACTTATATGCCTTCCTGTGATAAATGTGCATGTTTCATTAGAACAGCCTGGTTATTAATTTATAATTATTCATAACCCATATGATATACATGCAGCTAATGACTAATATTCTGATTGGGGTAATATTTAACGTCACAGGAATGCCAGTTGAAGTAACAGACGCTGTTGTTAGTTGATCCCAAACTACTTGCATTGTACCTTAAATATGAACTCTTGCTATGAGTAATGTTTTTGTCTCCATGCAGGTATGGTATTCACATGGCTTATTTACTATCCAAACTGCAGGGATTTACCTCATTTCTTCAAAAATGATTCCAGCCAATCTGTAGACAGATACTTAAATTAACAAAGTAACACTCGCACACTGTCTGTAACAAGAGAAATTAAGCTAGCAGAGTGACGCAGAGGAGGTCTCCTCTCCATGTGTCCTCTTGTGGGAGGTTGCAACAGCAGAGCAGACCGATGGCAAACCTTTTATTCAGTCTCAACGATCCGTCCGGCTCCTCCCTTTGTTCACGTTCTTATTCATAACACGAGCCACTTTTTAATGCTCTCTCGGCTGGACAAGAACAGAAGGAAAATAATGAACAGAGCGGAAATGCGTTTATAAAAGCCGTTAATGGCCCGATTCAGCCCCTCTTTGAGCCGTGGTCCCGCTCCTGTATTTCTGGTTTGCTGCTTCACACCTCTTGTGCGACACAAAGGGAGGCGTGTGGAGAGGGGGCCACGGACCACAAAGAGCCGGAGGACACTGCATTAACGAAGTCTGCTTAAGGGCATCCTGCCATAGTCGCTTCCGGGCATTTGGTGTGGGCTGTTTTTACTGTTCTGTTTGGATGTCGAGGTTTGGGGGGGGGGGCAGCACATGGCCATTTATGTGACATCGCGGTTGTCTGCAATGCTGGGTGGATGAGGCCACAGTGCATTCACTGGACAGCCAGGAACATGGTTTATTATCAGAATGACCTTTACACCATATTATCTCCAATTTTAATTAATATCATATGCTTATGTAACCATGTTAGCACCAAGTCAGTCAGGGTGGATGGATTTTCTGTAACCGCTTGTGCTATTCAGGGTTGTGGGAGGTTTGGAGCCTATGGGCACAGGGCAGGGAACAACCCAGGATGGGGCACCAACCCATCGCAGGAAACACACACACGCCAGTCACACCTATGGACAATTAGATAACTCCAAAGAACCTCAGCGTGAGGGGGTGGGGAACCAAAGTGCTCGGAAAAAACTCCACAAGGACACAGGGAGAACATGCAAACTCCAGAAGGACACAGGGAGAACATGCAAACTCCACAAGGACACAGGGAGAACATGCAAACTCCACAAGGACACAGGGAGAACATGCAATCTCCAGAAGGACACAGGGAGAACATGCAAACTCCACAAGGACACAGGGAGAACATGCAAACTCCACAAGGACACAGGGAGAACATGCAAACTCCACAAGGACACAGGGAGAACATGCAAACTCCACAAGGACACAGGGAGAACATGCAAACTCCAGAAGGACACAGGGAGAACATGCAAACTCCACACACACACACAGCCGTGGTGGAGACTCAAACCCAGGTCCCAGAGGTGTGATGTGAGGCTCAGTGCTGCCCACTGCGCCAGGGGATGGATGGATGGATGGAAGGCAGGCAGGCAGGCATGTAGCCTAGCAACCTCATCATTTGTGCAATAAACTAATCTGGGCTGTATGTTTTAATACAGACCATGATAAACGTTATACCCATTCTTGTATGTAGTCTTCCTCACAGTGAAGTTCTCCTAAAGATTTACCTACAGTTTACCTAAACTGGTAATTGGCTTATTTTCTAATGTGTCCTTGTCTTTCTCCCTAAATCTCATTTACCTTCCTCTTGATTTGATTATTTGGGTGCAATTGAATCAGGATTAGCTATTTTTGTTATCTGAAACAGGTATATTGGTTACAGGTGAACATGGTCTGGTCAGCCAACTGTAACCTGATGAAGGGCTACCTCCCCCCCACGCACACACACAAAAGGTGAAGGAGGGTGATGGTAGCCTTATTTGCAAATAATTTTTGGTCAGTGGGGGGAGGTCCCCACGATAAATGCCAGCCCACATATGCATCAGCCAACTGGGAATACGCCTCGTATGCCAGATGGCCAGTCCAGCTCCCTATGTAGTGTTTTGAAAAGGAAATGTCAGAAATGCTTAATGTTAACTGTACCTTCATGATGCATTCATAGAGCACTCATAAGCAGCCTGTAAGTATACTTTAACATGTCTTAAGCATTGCTTTCATAGTACTTTCAATGAACCAGACATGACAGCTGTAACAGAAATTAGTAACACGCAATTGTTTAATCATGTATTTGTTATTAATGTATATCACAGTTGTCATGTCTTGTTCATTGAAACTATTATGAATGCCATGCCATGTTAAGGTATACTTACATGCTGCTTATGAGTGCATTATAAAGGCATTATGAAGGTGCAATGTAAAGTGTTAAAATTTCATAAACAATGCCAAAAGAGTTAAAAATTGAATACATTTCGATTTCATATACTTCAAAAAAAATTTACTGGTATAAAGCATATATAAAGAGAAAACATATATAAAGCCACAAATGTGTAGAATTAAAGGATATAAAAGCACAATCCCTTCTGAATGCAGTAAAATATGTTGACCTTTTATCATACAAGACCTATTGTGTGATGCTGCCTTTTTTGCAGATGAGTTTCTGACCACTTTATTAGCTGTGAGGCCGGGATCCTTTGCTGTGTCAAATAGCTTTAGCTTTCAAGGTCTAATCCATTATTATTTGTATGGTATTTTTTTTGAAAACGTCACAATTCCTTCAGCTGTTTACATTTCTTTCCTGGGCTACGTCACCGTGTGGCCACCTTGTGGTTCATTTTGATAGGGATGAAACTTTTTTTAAACCACTCTACCTTCTATTCTAAGAAGACATGCGTATGCTTGGACAATATTGTTTTGTGAACTGCTTTGTCTACCCCAGAGAGACTTTTAAAGTTTGCTTAATGCTGCCGCATGCTGTGAGTAAGATGGCCCTTCCACTCTGTGAACAAGATGGCATCGACTGAAGTGGATTGGCTTTTTTTGGGTTGCCCCACGCATGCCTGCCTGGCCTGTGTCATCACCAGGATCTTGCCAGTTTCCCAGCTTTCAGCCATTTCTCCTGTTGCCTGTGGATGGAGGCTTTGGAAGAAGCTGACTCTGTCTGCAAGGGATGACTTTGTTTCCCCAAGTCGTGGCCTTCAAAGCCTCGCCTGATATTCTCCACTTCGTATTCTGCTCCCTCTTAATCTCAGATGGTTCTGTCGTTCCTCGCCGTCCGGCGCGGAGCAGGTTACAGATTTTGTCAGTGATCGCAGAGAGAGAACGTACCTTCAGCACCACCATCATCAGTTAAGCGTATCACACGCCCCCCGTATTCTCCAGGGGAAGCTGAATCTGCTGCCGATGTTTCCATTGTTGCCAAGGTAGTAATTGAACACACTTCTGCCTTTTGTTGTCACCTATAGCTCCCTGTAACCCACTGAGCCAGGAGATGTTTATCACTGTGTGACATTCCTTATCTGCACTAAGTGACACTCACCAAAGCTCACTGCAAGCCCTGCCCGCCCCCTCTTTGGTGGCCTTGTGGGCGTCCTCGAGCCGCTGCGTACGCAGGTGTGTGTAACACTCTCATTCGGGTCATGTCAGAAAGAACAAGACAACCTTAACAATACGTCGTGACGATTCTAGTACAAAATGGCTGCTGTGAGTCAACTCAGCGTGTTCTGTATGGTAATAGTAAGGCCATAGTGTAGTCATGAGGTGGGCATCTAATCCAGTGAGTGGCTGATTGATTACTTTGATTATCGTCCCTATGTGGTCTTCCTGTCAAGATAACGTACGTTAAATGAAAAAAAATGTGAGTTGGCCAACATCTGTGAATCCAACATATATTTTTTATTGTATATGAAGTAGTAAATTGGGAAATTGCTTCTCTTGCACCGCATTCCTCAGATTGACTTTTACTGTTACGTTTGTTATGCATTCATTATAAAAGTCGTATTTCCTGTGTTTTGGTCTTTCACTGTTCATGTGTTGTTATTATAATTTTTATGTTTCCATATCATTTGGAGAGAGTCAGCAACTTTGTTCTTGAAAAATATGAGCTGGCCCACCCCATGATTACGGCCGCCTGTATAATAAACATGATTGCTATATATTTATGATTTATTACAGTATGTTATATGAACATGCTAATTTAGATTATAGACTTATATTTACGTAACATACAAACCACACGTCCACTGTACTGCTCATTTACACTGTATCCAACCTGAAACGGGTTAGTAAACCAATTTGTCTGAAGTCCTGTCGAAGTGGCTATTTGGACTATAGTTGCCTGGTGTACAGTCCAGTGTCCGACCAAGCACAAAGTAGGAAAACTCCCCAGAATCAATTGGTTGCTATTTCATGGGGTTAAAGGGGTCAAATGGGAAGAATGGTTTTCGGTTTTCACTGCCTATTCATGCGTAGGATCATTGACTAAAGTCTTAATGTGAAGCTGGTCCTGTTCAACAGCGCTGCTGTCTGATTTTATGTAATGAGAGATGTTCCCATGGTGCTTTCCAGCAGGGTGTTAATGAGCTCAGTTCTAATCATACAGCACAGATATCACCTTCACTGTAATCTCAATAGAACAGAAATGTAACTGCCAAGGACTCCTGGGCACTCAAATTGTTCAGCCCTACAGATTTAATTGAAGCATAGTACCAGAGCTTTTTATGCATTTTTATTTACTTACTGTTCATGAATATACTTGTATTTGAGCACTTTATGGGAGAAATTTGGGTTAGGTAGTAAAGGATATGGTAGTCAGTCCCATTAGGCAACTTAAACTGGCAGCTATGTCCTTCATTATCTTACTCTTGCATTCCCTCCAGCACACCCAGTGAGAATGTTCTGGAAAAATCAACATATCTACAGGTATAACAGTTAAGAACCCTAATTGTCAAGTAATAGTTGTAAATCCAGGTGCAAAAAGGTTTGCATTTATTGTTACAAAATAACTGAGTTGTTCAGTTTGTGTTTATGATGCTTGTTTTTGTTCTTCTAATTCCTAAGGAATGCTGTGCAGGTATGCGTATTATCACTTTCTATTTGACCTAATAAAAAAACAGCAGAAATGAAAGGACAGACGTGCAGGTTTTCCGCCGGCATGGGCTTGGAACAGCCCTGATCCAAGCAGCTTCATTTTGTGCGTATCTGCGCTATATGCAGGGCACAGCCAGCGGGAGCAAAGAGCTGAATCGATAGCAATAAACCTGCTGTCCGGCCCACTGCCAGATGTATAAAAAGAAGCATGTAATTAATGTTGAAGGGGGGAGAGGGGGGTAAAACAGGAAAGGATCAGGACCCCAATTCCGTGCAGATGGAGATGGTTCAGCTGCAAGATGATAATCAGTGATGATGTAAGAGAGGCGTTTAAAAGGCAGACCCACCCCTGCGTTTGTTTACAGCGTAACGTTAACGCCCATGTGTCTTTTCCAACTTTCTCCTTAAACACTGTGAACTCCTGTTCGGAATAGCGGCCGCATGACGCACTACAAAGCGAGACCCGTTTCTCTGGCTTTGTAAACTGTTTTTCGTGTGGATTTGAGTGTCTTCAAACAGCATCTCTTCTCTGACGGACGAGCATCTTCTAATGAGCATCGACATGTTCCGCTTGAGGTCCGTTTGGCACTCCTAGCTGCCCCTGCATGTCCAAACAAACGGTGTGCAGAAGCGGTACGACGCTGCATGATGGGAAATTTGTTGGCCCAGCATGGTCAGATATCGTCAATGAGGCACCAGACAGTGGAATCATCCACCTGTAGGGGGCGACCAAACAGTAAATCCCTCATATTTGCTGTCAAGTCCATGTATTTTGCTTAATTTTAGGGGTCTGTTATTGGATTTACCACATGAACAGAACTTCAGATTTCCATTTTACCTAATGATTACCTTCCTTTGTCACAACGGCATTGCGTGTTTGAAATCGATGTGGGAAAATTAGTGTTTGTCAAAATGTGAAGTCCAGATTATAATTTAAAGATTCTTTTATTATTTTTTTTAATGATGACATGACTGTCAGCCAGCCACTAGTATGTTTGACAACCCGAGGGTGTGTTGTCTCTATCTTTTATTTTCCTGTGAATTAGAATGATGAAAAATGTCTTTGTCCTCCAGCAATCAATTAGAATCACCGCTGGCAACCACAAGCTAACAGGATGACAGCTCTTTATTATGTCGTGCTCTCATAACAGATTTGCTCATTGTTCAACAACATATAGCAGTCATTTAGGCATGTACTGTGGAATTTCCAAAGGTAAGTCATTGCTGATAGAGCACTAGACTCAATACATTGAGTTAATTTAGTAAATTTGTGTATACCTCTTTGCCAGATGCATGAAAGCTGTCATTCAAACTACTAGCCCTCCCTGAACGGAATGAACCGCACATCCTTGATGTTGGTGAATGCGAGAAAAAGATGGATCTGGCTCCAAGGGACGAGATATTAAGAATTTCAGCAGGGCAGTGGTTACCTACGCTCCCCAGTACGGGGTGCTGGTCACCTACGCTCCCCAGTACGGGGCGCTGGTCTCCTACGCTCCCCAGTACGGGACGCTGGTCACCTACGCTCCCCAGTACGGGACGCTGGTCACCTACGCTCCCCAGTACGGGGCGCTGGTCTCCTACGCTCCCCAGTACGGGGCGCTGGTCACGGACGCTCCCCAGTACGGGGCGCTGGTCTCCTACGCTCCCCAGTATGGGACGCTGGTCACCTACGCTCCCCAGTACGGGGCGCTGGTTACCTATACTCCCCAGTACGGCTTGGCCGTCATCCCTCTGATGGTATATTACCTTCCTCACACTTAATACATAAGACATGTGACACACAAATGGGAGGACAAACATCAATAACGAAGCACATGTGAGAAGATGGCCGTCACTTCACTTACCCCCGTCAGCCTCGCAGTTGTTACTCACTGATTTTTATTTTCTCTTCATATATTTAAATAATATTCAGAAAAAAAACTTGGTCCTGTTTTTTTCTCATAATCAGCAAGCAGAAATAGGTATTATCTGGCCAGTTTGACCTCACTTTAGATTGTCATGCTGGGGGGGGGGGCTGTTTATCCTCTTTTTGTTTTGTAAAATGATCAATACCAGCTTTATTGTGGTTGAAAGGTGTCAGATTGCTTTTGCTATTGATCACTGTCTGGCTGCATTCAGTTTGCGAATTAATTCATCTGCCAGGAAATGGGGCATTTATTTACATCCACCCCTCTTCCCAGCCACTTCTCCTGTTCATGGCTGCATCATTGGCACACTCAGGGTCATTTAAAACCCCACCTAACAGCATGAATGAAACAGGAGCCAGGAACAGAACTCATACTGCCAACCCTGGAGGCGTGAGCCCTGCCTGGGTGCATTTGCCTTGAAAATACACAATAGGGAAGCTACGCAATGTGGGTTTAAGTAGAACTTCAGGGAGTATTTGTGAATGATTAAATGGTATTTATATATTCAGTCTCTTTTGATGCAATTCAAGTTTGAAGTTTGTAATTTTTATATTTCAGTAAAAAATAATAAAGTGCATCCCCCCACATAAAACTAAATGTCCCTGTTACAGTTACAGTAAATGCAGTGTTAATATTTTCCTGTTACTTTATAGAATTGTTTTTCAGAATAATTATTTTTCATCCCAGACACTGCAAGTCATTCATCAACTTTTGTCCCCTTTAACAGTAATGATATGTTTAAACAATCTTGTTTAAACACAACTACTGAAAACTAACGCATTTCTAGTCTGGAACTAATATGCAGCAGTGGAGCATTTAACCCACAATAAAAGTCTGGGCTTGTGTGTAGCAGCGTCACTGATGGCTGACATCATCAGGGCGTCTGTCTGCAGTGTAATCTTAATATCAAGCATAACACATGAACTGATGCATCGTTCACAGTGAGCCAAGCTTCCAAAGTATTAAAGCTTTATGCTTTAATTATTTATTTAATGCAATTATATTTGGTTGTATAAAAGCTCTTTCCAGATTATTAGAACTGATTATAAATTTCTTACAACTTACCAATAATTTTCCCATAAATTCACACGACAACTCAAAAATAGTTCACACTCATTTAATTATGATAGCAGCAAAACATCAACCATAAAACAAAATGCCTTAAGGTATCTCAGAAATATATCATGAATGGGCTAAAATTCCATGACTGAGTAGTTATACCAACTACTTTATTTTCATGTCAGTGTAAACAGAACATCAGTGAAGTTAATAATGGAAATTTGCTTCATATTTTCTCTATATTATTTCGACCATAAAATGAAGGCAAGAAAATCCAGTGACCTTCTACATAAACAACACAAGAAAAGGTACTGACTGAAACACTGGCAAATACAGAAAACGTTCCTTTCAAAAAATATGATTCCTGTTTACCACAGTGAGATAGCATAGCACATTTGGAATATATTTTATATGTTTTACATATTTTAAAGAAAAGTGTATCTATTCCAAAGCACTTTCTTTATGGCACAACACAAGAAAATGAATTTGCAAAGATAACAATGTCGAAATATTTTCCTGTATTTTGTATATTCGCAGCTATTTCAGAAAGAACATTTATTTCACTTTCCTATATTATCACTTCATTACAGAACACTTTTACAGACTCTGTGAACATAAGCGAAGATTTGCTAAGTATTTGACAGTGACTGGTCCTAGCCCTCAGATACCAGTAGGATTTACATCATTTATATCCATCCATCCATTCATCCATCCATCCCAACTGTTTTCTATGTACAGGGTTGTGATAATCTTTAAGATTATCCCATAATTTATTCTTTATCATGGCCTAACAGAAGTACATAGCTAGGCCACGTGCAAATTCTACTGACAATGCGTCCCCAATCTTTTGTTTTCTGGAAATAAATTCATTGACCTTGGTTCTGGAGGATGAAATAACACTTGTAAAGCATTTTACTTGAGTAATGAATAAAGAATTACATTCTGAACATGACATCACTTTCTAGTAACAATATCCAAATGACTACATTGTTGCAATGAGAAATCTACAGTGTAAATTAGAGTAATAAGTGGATTTTTGAGTATTTCCTTCTCTACAAGGCATCGCCATGGACACCAGTACAGTACTTCACAGGGATGTAAGGTTTGTTGCTGTTCAGTTCCCTTTACTCCCAGGTCCCTGATTTCCTTCTCTTGCTCTGGGACCTGTATTATCCATCTGGCTTACTTGCATGTAGAAGCCGTATCAGCCAAGGTGGAATTGAGGCAGAAGAAGCCATTTGGTAAGACGACGAGTCAGACTGCACAGCGCAAGTTAACCCGGCACTACAGGTGCCATTGATTTCTCATCAGGGATCCAGTAAGCCACCTCCTGGGCGCGATGGGGTCAACCATGCAAGGGCGACACTGTGAATTTTCCAGCTCACTGGAGGATTCAGACTTGCTGGAACGGCATCTGGTCCTGAAACTTCCCATTTGATGTCCTTTGCCACAGTCTGAGGGTGTCGCCCAGCCCTCTCCATCAACCCTGTTTCAGACCTGTAGACAAGTCTGTCCAAGTATAAGTGGCATCCCTATTGTGCCATTCTGATCTGTGTAAACTTCACTTCACAATCTGTGCCCTGAGAACTGAATCCCAGCCACTCACACTGAGGACTACGGTACCAGTCCCACGTGCAGGCAGAATATGTTTTACTCCACAAACAACATAAAAAATAAGGAAAATCAATGAAGGAATATGGTCTCCACACCCTGAGTCCTTCTAACCACTTTCACTGCTTTCAAACAGAAACATGTGCTTTAAATACGAAATGTCATGAGAGTTATATTCCTCAGTGAACCTGTTAAAATGTAGTTAAAATGCTTTTAAAGTTACTGAGTTGGGAAGGTAGCTATGAAATATTGTGCAGATAAATTCCAGAGATATTACTTCATTTGTTTATGGCTACATCTTATATCCATACTTGTTATACATCCTATTTCCATCACACATTGTTGCTTAACTAGCAAGCTATTGGGTTTTGACAACTATTCAATTATCCAAGCCACCCCTATACTTGCTTGCTCTGAATTTTAGGAGAATGTCCACTAAAATGGGAAAATGTACTGCTTCACAAAAATGGTGTTAATTTTCATGAAAAAAAAGTCACCCTGTGATAGTCAAAAAAAATATTCTCAAGTCCTATTCCAAATGTTAATGGCAAAACCAACTGCACGTATTAATTTACTGGCGTTTTACTTTTAAAATAATAATTAAAAAAAACACTCCTATACTATGATTCACAATTTGGTCTCACTGCCCATTTCATCTTTATATTACCATAAATTTTGCAGTTAGGAAAATGAAATGAATAATGAAGATCATGACAATAAAGCTGGCAGGATGTCATATGAATGGACAGTTATCCAAAAGCCAGAAGAAGATAGATCACACACATTTTGTCTGGATTCCTTTTGAAGAGAAAATAAACCTCCAACAAAGATATTCATTTTTGGTGGGTGAAATTACCTTTTATCAGGCTACTGGGAGAGTTGCCAGTGAACGTATTACCTAATGTAGCCCTAACCTATAATTATGCTCTTTTTTTCCTTTAGCATTTATTTACTATTAATGTTGCTGTTGTTATTATTTATTATTTACTGCTGTTGTTTATGTTTTGTTGTCTATGGCTGTCAGCTACTCTAATATAATTTCCACGTGGTAGTATTATGACATTAAAAGTTTTCAGCCATCTTCAGAGAAACAGGTCATCAGTATTCAATGCCCCACTGCCGGGGTCCCCGGTGAGACTAGGGCTCGCTGAAGGAGACCTTGGCCGGGAGGCGCGTGCCGGCGAGTTGCAGGGCGTCGCCGTGCCGCAGGAGCTCCTCAGCGGCGGCCAGCTCGTCCAGCTCCGTGGCAAAGTGCTCGGGGCTCTCTCCGTTGGACGTGTCGCGAATGGCGCTGTAAGTGAGCGCCACGCTGCAGGCGGCCGGCTTCTCGTGTCTGGACTGGCAGCCGCACAGCTTCCGGAAGGCGGCACGGAACTTCTGCGACATGGCGTTGTAGATGACCGGGTTGATGGCGCTGTTCAGGTAGATGCAGCAGCGGCAGAACAGCAGGAACCAGGCGTCCAGGTAGGCCTGCTCCAGCAGCGAGTTCACCACCACCAGCGTGCGGTAGGGCATCCAGAGCAGTGCGAACAGGATCACCACAACTGCGAGCATCTTGGTCACCTTGAACCAAAGAATACAACCGTCTTATAACATCAGGTGTATATTGCAACAGATAACTCAGATACACAAAGCATTTGCATCTATTAAAGTGCAAATGAGCAACCACCAGTGGAGTATCGAGAAATTCCGGGGGCCCTGACAAAATCTTACCTTGGACCCCCTGCTTAATTTTATGCAGAATTTGACATATTCAAGAGCCCCTGACAAGTGTTGGGTCCCCTGAATCCGCCAAGGTATCCATGCCCATCTAACATCCCTGGCAGACTCCATCAAAACATTTGCAAAATGACGACAGTATGTTTAAGAGATACTTGTGAGTGTTTAGTATATAATTTCTCTAACGCCCACAAATCCCTGCGTATTTTAGGACTTTTTTGGTTTAATTATTGCATATTCACTCATAATTGTTCATCTCTTCTCAGCATTACATTAAGAGCATTTCATCTTAGTTGCTTCCATTTAACAGCCACACAATGTATTACAGGTTCTATTCGCAGGATGACGCTTTCTTCTAAAGAAATTGGTTTACCGAGAGGCTCGAGCCGCAGGACATCGCAGATCCGGATATCAGCATTCCCCGAGTTTCCTCTACACGCGTGTGTCGGTTATCAAACACACCAATAATAATAATAATAATAATAATAATAATTACAAAAATAATAATTTAAAAAATCCCCTTCAGCTATTACACTTAATGTAACAGCGGGAAATGCTTGCGATATGCTAAAACTCATACAGAGAGGAAAATGTATAAGCAATCTTAAATTAAATTTGATTGCTTGATCTCACAGTAAGAGTAACGTTATTTCCGATTTAACTGGATTTCAGCGCAGTCTTGTTTTTATATGGGAAGAGAAACTAGGTATAAATTCTGATTAGTGCGCTTGTGTAACCGTGTAAGAAACAATTGTTTAACACCTAGCCTACTGTAAATCCGTACAAAGGTCATAAATATTGTGGGTCCCTTCCCGCCATGGACTAAAGTACTCGCTTCCGAAACTAAATACCAACATTGAATTACAAACGTATACAACGCGAAAATCGTGTTATACATCAAAGTTAAATGTAATTAAATGCAACATATGTCTATTACGACGCGAAAAAAATCGCAGAAAGGCACTATATATTAAGGTGTAAGGATAAAGGGGGGGTGTCCCTCCTTAGCGCATGCGCGGTCTCACCTGCCTCCTGGACGTCGCCGTGGTGCTGGAGGAGCGGCTGCAGTTCCTGTAACTTTGCATCTTCTTCATCTGCGGAGTGGCTGCTTTTTTCTTTTTGCTATTTTCCTTTGGGTCCGAGGGCAAAGGGTTCAGGAAGAGAATCCTAGCGATGAGGCCATAGAGAACTGTGGCAAGCATCAAGGGCACAACGAAAAAGATCCCAAAATCCAAAAAGTAGATTGGCAGGTAAAGGTTTCTGGATATTTTGTAAGCGCACACCACTATAGTAACATCCTTGTAAACAATCTGAGCAGTGTCTGACAGGTAGAACCACATGACACAGTAGAGGGAGGTGAACAGCCACACTGCCAGTATGATTTTTTTCGCCCTGGAAAGCGTACATAGAAACTGGGCTTTGATGGGGTGGCAGATTGCTATGTACCTTTCAATGGTGAAGGCAGTGATGGAACACGATGAGGCGTTAATGCCCAGATACTGGAAATAAGTGATGCACAGACATCCAGCATAGCCATACACCCAGGATCCATACAAACTCTCCGTGATGTTGGGCAAGCCGGCTGCAGTAAGCACCATCAGGTCGGCGGCCGCCAAGCTCACCAGGTAACAGTTAGTCGGTGTCCGCATGTGTTTAGTAGTGAGCACTACCAGGATCACCATCACGTTTCCAACGATGCCCACGCCGCAGATCACCGCCACTAACAGCGTGCTTACCACTTTGTACTCAAGGCTGTGATCAGTCCAGCTACCCAGAGTCTGGTTATCCTGGGAATAAGTGGCGTTTTCCATGGTAATCTTTCACCTTTCCTTTACAGAATTGCTGAACTCCAAGCGAAAAAACAAATAATGATTCAGTATTTACAAGTCAATGAGTCAATGTTTATTAACACCACATAGCCTACGTCTACATATACGCGGGTAAAATGACTTATATTAGCCTAATTACATAGCATACACCTAATCAATAAAAACCGACGCTTATTTATATAGGCTAGCCTAATGGGTCGCCTCAAAGATCTTTACTTGGAAAAGTAAAATATTTATTTTTACTTACTTTGTCGTCATGCAATAGGCACAATATCCACAGGAATACTTCCATTCAAAAACGTATCTTCCATTAAAACTCCTGCAAAGTATAATCCATTGAATATGTCCTGGTTCCCCTACGCAAATTTATGGATTATGCTCCGTCTTTAAACCTCGGGAAAAAATCCACTCAAAGATGTTCTACCCTTTTTTTTTGGCTGACAATTTAGTTAAAGTTGGCGGTGGCGGATCGCCGCTGTTTTGCCACGTAACTGTACGTGGTCGTTTCCTCCCCCACGAAGCGTGCGGGGCTCAGTGAGCCGCGTCCAGGAGCCGCCCGCGGTAATGATTCTGAATGCCGCCCTCCGCCCCGAGGCGTACTCAACGCAGAGATCACGGGGACACAAAATATATATAACCAAGTTTATGGAAAACGTCAACAACAACAGTGCCCCAATTACCTCCACCGAGAGGGATTAAAACATATATACAGTATAACGCAGAAGCATTCACTGTGACACAATCATCAGTGCCAAATTCTATACTAATTAAAGCAGTTGCCATCTTATATTTGTCAAACGTATTTATCTTTACACGTTTGGGTATTCTTTTGAAACAAAAAAGTTGGTAAAAATGAACAAATTTGTTAGCTGTATCACGCAAACATATTTACGGGTGGTATATGGCATGTTCATTAATTAATGTTGAAACGGGGGTCTTATGAAAATGTAAAATTCACTTGCTTGAATAACGTTAATAGTCAATGTCTGGGGAGCTTTCCATAGACTTGACACGGGTGAAAGAGGAAAGTAACAGGTGGTTGATATAATATTTGCATTTAGGGGGTGTGGATTATGGGGGGGCACTGCACGGTGATCAGCTATGAAGGAAGCGCTGCACGTACCTGTATCTCTGTACAACGGGATACGTCAAAGTCCATGTCAGACCGCTGCTCAAGGGGCGTAGGAGAGAGTTTGATACTGGGGGGGCACGGGGGCACAATATAGTTTAAAAGTAAATGTCTGTTTATTCGGGGGAACGAATGAAGACAAATTAAATTGCTTCCAAGTAATTCATGAATGAAAACTGTTTGAAAACGTATGTCTTGTTAAATAATGCAAATCCTGTAGTCAGCACACGTTGATACAATTTCCTCCATAAATGTAAGCTTATTTTTAAGACACCTGTTTTTACATAAACATAATACGTTTTGATTTTTTGCCGTGAATAGTCTACACTTCACACTACTCGAAAAACCTTTTTCTGAGAATTTATTTTTCTTCTTATTTTTTTTATTTGCTCGTCTTTTCCTGATAGCTATTATTATCTACGTTGGTGTGTCTGTTTCGGATTCGCTAAAACTGTACAAGTGTATTAAGTGTCATTTTGAGAAGCACTTGATGTGTAGAGCATCCCCATGTGGGTAGCCGCTTCTATGAGCTTTTATCAACTTGGTAATCAACTATTTAATTGTGCACAAATAAAGCAGTTTGTATCTATAAACCTGCGACGGACTGACATACCCTGCAGAATATTCCCTGCCCAACCCCCGTTAACCGCAATAACCTTCAGGCTCGCTGCGAGACTGTACTGAACAAGTCGTCACGGAAGATGGATGGATGGATAGATTAGTTTATTACTTCACGGTTGGGTCCAAGGAAGCAGTGAGTACGTCGTATAATGAACGACAAAACTGACCTACGCTTGAAATCTTAATGGCACTTGTTGTAGACATCAACAGCTAAACCAAAAACCAGACAGAAATCAAAAAGAGGTATGTGAATCTATTAATGTTAATTTAACTCTTTCGATTTCATGTATTGATTTCAGTGAGCTAGTGCTATTATCTAGATTAACAAAAGGTATCAGATAATATTGTTCATGATTGAGCTTCCTCTCAGCAGACCAAGGGCACCTATGTGTGTTTGTTATATATATATATATATATATATATATATATATATATATATATATATATGACTGGCGATTATGCATAACGTACTACGGAAAAAAGACATTAAGACATTAAAACTCTCACAAGTAGAAAATGAGCTGCATATTTTGGCCAAGAACAGCTAAATTCAGGTACAATATTGTCTGCACGAATGCTCAAAAAACATACTCCTTAGACAATTTCACACTCTACACAAGATATGACATACGTGTAACAGGCGGCTCGGGTGACTGCCTTTTCAGTACGCGGCTCACTTTTTGCTTGTGCCTGAAATAGCCAGGATGCACGTGGTGCAGTTTGTTTTTGCCGTCGCCAAATGCTGTTGGCTCATAAACGGCAAAGCCATCAGCATAACCATTCGTACGTTTGCATTGAATCGATCACAGATGTTGCAAGAGCTGCATAATTGCGCCCTGTTCAGATCAACCAGTTATAAAGAAAAGGACCACAACCCTTTTAGAGAGATTGAGTGGGCACTGCTAATGCAGGACCTGTTTGAAGACGTAAGGAGGGAGGAAGTTAAAATTGATTGAACTGCATCTCCCTCAAGCATAAATGACAGATGATATTCCAGTAAACCTCCATGTCACCGATACTAAAAAAGCTTGAATTTTCTCTTCTGTAACATAGAAGCTATTTTCAATCTGACTGATGTGATAGATTGCTCTACTAAATGCCTCTCTCAGTTCTTCCATTTGAACAGGCTGCCATTTTCTGCCTGGATTTTGCATGCATTTCTGAAGCATAAGGTGCTTCCAGCCTCCCATAACATTATCTGTGAGAGCTGAAAGTGGGGAAGAGAAGTAGGATGAAATGACAGAGTTTTCTGTGCCCAATCATCCTGCAGTGAAATGAGACAACAGCAATCACGGTTGACTGGCATGTGACTGTGGATGTGTTTTCCTTGCCCTGTTCATGTACAGTATACTGCACCCTTTAACATACAATTCTTAATATTTTATGCCCCCCCCCCCTCAAAGCTATTTCTGATCAAGTATCAGGCCTGAAATTGTTCATTTCCTTACATCCATTGTAAAGTGTTTTATTCACTTTGGATCCTCTCCACACCAGTTTTGACCTGAGTGGAACATCTCATATCGAGTTTCATTGCAGACTTCCAGGAGGCTAAACACATTTCCAAGCCACTTGACTTAAGCCGGTGATCCTGGCATCTTTGTGCATACGGGTGGTCTGTGCTGTTACCGCATCCGCTCAGTGCGTTGGCCGTGAGACGCGGCCCACCTCCTCAACACCTGTGAAGATGGCAGCCACCACTGAGCAGACGCTGCGAGGGGTGTCCACCGGGATCTCTGCAGTCTTTATTTATGTCTTTTTCCCTCATTT
Organism: Paramormyrops kingsleyae; assembly: GCF_048594095.1. Taxonomy (NCBI): domain Eukaryota; kingdom Metazoa; phylum Chordata; class Actinopteri; order Osteoglossiformes; family Mormyridae; genus Paramormyrops; species Paramormyrops kingsleyae. The sequence goes on from NC_132819.1 coordinate 11,061,081, forward strand.
AAATTGCCTGAGGAGAGCAGAAGGTGGTGAATTACAGTATCTTTCCTGTTGTTCCTTCATGGTTGATTCCTCATAAATCATGTAGCAATCAATTGGCAGGCTGGGTGTCACTAGAAAAACGACACAGGGGGGTGGGCAGCTAGAAGCATGGATACAAAACTGTCAACAAGAGGTGATAGGGTCAAGTCCTGGGGTAACTCTGCCTCATGTTCATTAACAATTGCTAAAAAAGTACAATCGTCATAGGTTAAAACATAATAAATTGTAAATTATGTAGGAGGCTTTGAAGAAGAGAGCTCGCTAGGAAAACTAAATGCTCATCATCATTATCATTAAACTGTCATGATAATCATAACAATCAGCATAATTATCATGGTCGAAAATCATTGTAATAATGATAACAAAATAAAACCATGTGTGTAAAAGATATTTAAACAGAAGGATTTTGGTGTCCATCCAGTACAGGATGCTACTTGAAGCTAGGCCAGTGTTTGTGTGTGAGATTAAAGCCTTTATACAGTCTTTGTTGGTTTATAGCAAGGTAGGCTGAAGAACTGTACAGCAAGCCCTTCCTGCCAATACATCTCCAATACATCTCCCCTGCACCATGCACTACACCCCAGTCCTGTAATACATCGGGTTTTGTAGTGTGTGCAGACTTTATTCAAGAAAACTCCATGATTACTTAAGGTTGACCAGGTTGTGACAACATTACTATCAAAATCTATTAACAGTGGTTAGAGGTGTCAATTTATACAACTGAGATATTCAGTTTCATTAAGACAAAAGATGAATTCTCTGAACTTGGACTTATTTTCTGTTCTGTTTTGATCCAAAAATAAATGTTTCTTTTCATCAGTTTCATGGAAAGCAATTTAATGGTTCATTCTTTAATTAATACATACATGAATTAATGAACGGTAGGAGGAGAAAAACCAAGGCACCTCATCTTTATGATACACACATGCTACCAAAGAATTCATTAATACCAGGCAGTTTATAGGAATATTTAATAAAGAGCGCAATGAAATCTCATTAACTAAGAGGTCTGCTGGAACAAAATGGTATCTACAAGGATCCCAACGGGCCAAGATAGGGATAATCTGTTTAAACACATAAAACATAATGGAGTTGGATTTCTTTTTTGCTTGGTTAATGCAAATCTATAATGTCTCAAGCCAAAAAATATTGTCAAGGAAATGTTCATAAAGCTAAATAGTTGCTGAAGTTATTGATGTTTAGGGCCTGGTGTCATGACCAAACTCAAGAAATTTGTTTTTTGCTCCAAAATCTCACAAGACGCAGACACAAAATGACTAGACCATCCCACCTACACTGCTGGACTTTCTGCCAGATGTTTTCCGAGTCCTGGGGGCAAAACACCTCAAGAAACAGGTAACCACTGGGCTGTAAAGTGGACTTGGATGCGGATGACTGGAGACTAGGCAAAAAAACGGGAACGAGGAGAACTGTGCTAGAAGACAAAATGAAACAAAAGGATTACGAGATCAACAACAAACAAAACAAGATGCCCACAGACGAAAATGTGACACAAGTGGAGGAACAAAAGTGACTCTCGAGCAAAGCTCTCAGCCTGGCACTTCCAGTCTTAATTAAGGAAGTACAGAGCATGCCCATCATCCGTAGATGACGGGGATATAACATACTGTGTACAGTTTACAAGACTAATTCCTCTAGGACAGTGTTTCCTAACGTGGTCCTCAGGTGGGAGCAAAAATGTGTAATGTCTGAGCTGGGAGGGAGTAAAACATGGTGCAGTTGGTGTTCCCTGAGGACCGGGTTGGGAAACATTGCTCTAGGGTGACCAGATTTACCATCTCAAGGAGGACACTTTGCACTACTTTAGGTCTTACAAAACTAACTTTTAAACTGAAAGGCTTCTGTGCTTGGCTAAATAGTTCACAGCATGGACGTTGTTAGGTTCGATCACTCCCAAGTATTTTAAGGCCAGCTCTGAGTATTTTACCCCTGATGCCAATCTTCCTTCAAAAAAAAAAAAAAAAAAAGTCAAGCGCCAGGTAAACTTGACTCCCCTAATCTTTCCAATAGCTAGCAACTCTCCCAGTTCAGAATTCTTCTTGTGCTTTGACTGGTTTGTTTCCTTGACTGAAAGACTCATGAACTGCTTCACATTAACATTAGTGACACATGTATGATTGTAGGAGACTGACCAATCAGCACACAGCAAGAACTCAGCTGCTTTTATTTGAAACGATAATTTAGAAATCCTGTCCTAGCTCAAAGTGTCCTCCCATGGATTATCTGGTTATTGTTAAAATGTTTTCTGCTAAGTAAACTACTGTATGAAGACATTGTTTTTACAGACTAAGCTTGATCCTCCCAGAAAACAATCACACAATCTGCCCTTCCCCGTCTGTCCTTTACAGACAATGACACTCCCACCACCCTGAGTTTACGCTCCAGATGAACTCGTTCGAGCTATACTTGTGTCCTCCCAGCGGTAATGAATAAATGTACCAGGTCAATGACGCACCAGTAACAAGAAGACAGAATCATCACCACTTAACCATCCATTTACTCGTTCATAGCCATATAATATAGGGTCACGGTGAGCCTGGAGCTTTTTCCAACTAAATAAATAAAGATTAAAAATAAGCAAAATCAAAACAAAAACACATCCATGTTCATGATGATGGTAAAAACCTGTAACATGTGATGCCGCTACAGCCTTCATACTTAAAACTTACGAAATATTCACACAAAATGTATACTTAATCAAAGTATAATAACACATAATAAAAATAATAATGAATGTAGTTTTAGTTTCACTTGAAACATTGAGTTGAGAATCTTTGAAATACGTACTTCCCGTAAACGCAATTCGCAATGTCTCACGCAGTATTTCTTCGCCACCTAGTGGAAGCCTATGAAACGGCTCCCGCATCATATTTAATTTCACTTGGCAGGAGCCTCAGGAATTTCTTGCTGCTGGGAGTGCACTTCGCTGGAAGATGTCCTACTCATATACCATGTTTAAATGAACAGGGCCTATCCCTCAAATTTGAATCTGCATCATCACATCCCATATTTGGACAAAGATATACAATAGAAGTATAGTTGCGTATATGACTGGCATCTTGTCCAGGGTTTCCACTGATACATGGTCTGGGTTCCTAGGCTCACTGTGACTCTACTGCACAATCAATAGTAGGATGGATATAGTTAAGAGAGTTCTTAAGACAAATGAGAGCAGAAAATGGAGACGCCCACTGTGTGAGGGATGACAGAGTGCTGCCAATTATTGGTTTATCCCACTTCCCATTGGTTACATTCTTTTCCCCCATTGGTTAAACCTGGCATCACATGAAAATACCACCCACTGTGAATTTCATGGTCTCATTTCTGCAGTTAATACTATCCCAAGATATTCACTTCATGAAAAAATAATGTAGCATATTTAATTACACCACCTCAAGCCTGTGAATATTAATGTACAGCCATCCGGTTCTTAAGTTTTTCAAATTCACCATAAAATTTATTTTATTCATGTGCTGTAGGGTATCAAGCCGGCAGGCAAGTTAAGCACTTAAATCTATTATCACAGAAGAAAGGAAAGGCATTTCTGGCCTGAGGTCAAGACTTTTAAATTTTCCTAATGAAAACGACCCATTACTTTTATACAGCATTTATTTAACTCATAGTCATGATGTTTGTCTTATGCCAAAGAGCAAACTGACACGCTATAATGAAATATGGTTCCTTACCATTGGAATGTGTCCCCATATAGTGTTAAATTTTGTCTTCATTTGAATTAATGCTTAGGCAGTGTGTTTCAGACAAAGCTGCTGTCTCTACTTTTTCACAATGATACTGGTTTAAGTTTCCGTTTTTTACGTTTCATTAGTAAGACAAATGATGTCATTATAGTAACAGAGTAGCATCATCTTGTATTGCTGTTTGTCATCACATAAAATGCCAATGCATTTGACAAGAGCAATACATAACTTGGAGATACAAATCTATGGAGTAGGAACTACAAAACTTGAATATACCAAATAAGCAATGAATCTGGCAGTTACATGTCATTATGCCTCTTGTTTTTAAATGTCAGGATTTTGCATTACAGTGTTGCTGCCAGTGTATGGTTAACGTAATTGGGCCAAAACTAACACAGGTAGAGAAGAATTTTCTATAATCACAAAATTAACACCTGAAATTTCTGTGAAACATAAAACTGTTTCAAGTACCAAAATGAATGAGTTAACAACATAACATTAAAAATAACTTCAAAAGATTCTACTCAATAATACCTCTCTTCAAATAAAAACGTGTTTTAATTTTAATGTCTAGGAGTTCTTAAAATGATCTCATATTTGTTCAATACATGAGCATTTTATATAAAATGATGACTGATGTGGAGGGATTCCAGTCTATCACAGGACACACGGTTCGGCGCAATCTAGAAACATGGAGCCGCTGAGAACATATTCCTGCTGTCCAAACCGCGGAGGGGACCTGAGTGCTCAGAGCGTTAGGCCGCTATGCCTGCGATGAAAAGGCCGCTGGTTCGAAGCCTGTTGCTGGCAGAGGGATTTCAGCTTTGGGCCTTTGACCAAAGCCCTTAACCCCAGTTGCTCCAGCGACCGACTGACCCTGATTTCTCAATCATACTGTACCTTGTTTTGTATAAGAGCGTCTGCTAAGTGAATAAATGCAACACACTGGAGCTGCGAGTGGGAATCAAACGCCCAAGACTGGGATGCCCCAGACCTACCTCTCCTGGCTGCCCATTGAGCTGCTAACAACAGTCACTTAATGATTTATGGCTGTGGCCACTGTTCTGTGCATTATCAATACTAATCTGGTGAAGTACCGGGGTCATACATGGGGTAAATCCCAAGATGCAAAGGACAGGAAGCTGGACATCAGCCCATTGCAAGGCACTCACACACAGACAGGAACCCAGTCAGGCAGAGCTGCCTGCCAACCTTTAGCGTTTGGATATCTACCTTAGTGCTATTTTTACACAGTCCATCATACCGCTGTTTTTCATTTGCTGCTAGTCTGGCTGTGATATTGATTACTTTCTGTACTTAAGATCCTGCTCTTTATTCCAGGCTTCCGAGACCAATAACGCACAGCTATCCAACACCCCCCATGGATAGTCATACCACACACTTCCCTCAGTAATAAAACATCAGTTTATGAAAGTTGCCAAAGCAGAGCAACTCCAAAAGTACTGCGATTTTAGGCTGCGAGACGCCCTTTCTGACATCCTTCCCATGACAGCTTTGTGAGTCTCACCCAGTCAACAGTTGCTACTTTTGACTGTAGAAAAGACGGCAGTGTGAGTGTGAGAGGAGCTACGCAGCCGGAATAACAAAACAGTAACGTCACTAAAGCGCTTACATAACAGCTGGGCTGCGGCTGCACAGGAATCACTGCAATCGTTTCAGCCGAATTCCACCCGTCTTCCAAAAGCTTATCCTGAGCAGGGTCACACGGGACCTGGAGCCTATCCCAGACAGCACAGGTATACCCTGGACGGGATGCCAGTACATCGCATGGCACACTATGGGCGATTCAGGCAGTGCCAGTTGGCCTGCGATAGGAAACTGGGATATCCGGAGGAAACCTGTTCAAGACAGGGGGAATATGCACACGCACACACATATCTATATCTATAATTAGATATCTACTACATATCTCTGTGGGGACCGTCCATTCATTTCTACAGCCATAACCCTAATCCCAACAATGACAATCTTAACCCCTATCCAGCCCTAAAATTAACCATAAATAACCAAACAAATACAAGACTTATAGTTTTTTGATTGCATTCACAGACTGAATTTTCCCTTGTGGGGACAAAACCAGGTTTTTTTGTCACACAGTGGGGACATTTGGTCCCCACAATGTTGTAAGTATGCCCCCCCCCCCCCCTCCGCCACACACACACACAGACACATAATCCTAGAGGTCTGAGGCAACAGCACCACTGAAAAAGCCACCATACCACCCAAATTGGGACACTTCGTCCTGGAAATTCAGTAAGATAAGACAGGATAATAATCTTTATTGCCACTGCACAGATAATAACAACTTACAGTAGAAGCAACAACAACAACAACAACAACAACAACAACAACAATAATAATAATAATAATAATAATAATAATAATAATAATAATAATAATAATAATAATAATAATAATAATAATAATAATAATAATAATAATAATGCACCTGCCCTGCGTAATCAAAGATCATCACTGCAGGGCCTTTATCAACACTGGCTCCACCATCTTCCTTGTCCAGCCGGGGTTGCTGCCAGGGACTGACCAGGGCTTCTAAGCCAGCGGATGTCTACTACAGCCTGCCTCAGTTTGGTGATGGGGGAATAGCTCCAGGTGCTGGGTACACGTGAGGCACACCCTGATTTGTCACGAGTTCTGACTCGCCACCATTCAGGACCCGTGATTCATTGGGATAGACCTTCTCACTGCCCATGAAGTTATCCTGGATCTGAGCCAGGGACAACTGCAAATGAAAAACATTACATTACCACTTACCAACACTGGAAAACCTGAAAAGGAGGTTTGCTAAGTTACAGCTTTGCTGCCAGCCCGGTCTCCCCAGAGCTGGTATCACCTGCTAAGTGGCCAAAGCAACATCAGAGAAAACAGCAAGCAGTAAGAGATGCCCAGGACCAGCCAGCAGGGGCAGAGGATGCTGCAAGCACCACCAGCCAAGCTAGAGCTGGGGACCAGGGGAACAGGCTACACAAGTAGTAATTGAGTCCCTCTGGGAGAGGAGCTGCAAGGGGCTAGAGCATGGAGAGACAAATTGGCTGTGGGACTTACTCCAAGGCCACATGAAAATCTTTGCTACCATGGATAAGGACTGCACACCGATCGACCTCATCCAACACCAGAGAGATATCAGTGAGGCTGCCCCCATCCAGCTGTGCCCCCTTCACCTGCCACTGGTAAAGAGGCAGGCAGCTGAGGAGAAGGTCCATCAGATGGCAGCAGCAGGGATCATAGGGTCATCTGCAAGTCCATGGGCTGCCTCTGCTGTCCTGGTCCAGAAGAAGGATGGTAGCTGGTGGTTCTGCATGTGCTATCACCGACTGAATGTCATCACTGGGACTGACACATACCCATTGCCTTGAATCAATGATGCCCTCGATACACTGACACACTTCAGCTGGTTTAGCTTGTTGGACCTCTGCAGCAAGTGCTACCAGGTAGCCCTGGCAGCCATTGTAAAAAAAGAGAAGACTGCGTTCACCCTGGGCCAGGGGCTGTGGCACTTCACTCTGATGCCTTTCGGGCTACACAACGCTCCAGCCACCTTTGAGCATCACATGGAACAAGTGCTGGTAGGAATCCCCCAGAGTCGGGTTCAGGGTTCATGTCAACCATGCTCCTGCTAGGATGGGGATTGAGGACGCCCGTGGAGTTGGCTTTTGGCAGCACCTCAGATCAAGACCCGGCAGGGCAGACGGCACCGTTGTATGTTCTGGAGCTCTGACAGCACACGGAAACAGTAACCAGCTCACCAGAAACCACCAGGAGCAGGCTAGGGGCCACCAGAAGAGGGCATACGATGGCCACAGCTGCAATGAACCACTGCTGCCAGGGCTGCACAATTGCACTAAATTCCACCGTAATCCTTCCGCCACATTTAGCGGTGCGTCGAGTGTGGAGGTGTTCAGCTGACGGCGGGAAAGAGACATCAGTCTCTGCATGTAAAGAAAAACCAATTAATCAATAAATAACTAAACATGTTTATTGACTGGCACAAATTAAGACTTAAATGAGATTCCTTAGTGAGCTTAGAAAATAAACTGGTTACTCAGAAGAATTTATCTGATGTAATGTTAGCAAATAAAACGTTTAAATTGGATGTTATAAATTCTCTCTCTCTCATACGCATATGTGGGTGCATGTTTCGGTTCACCAAAATGATGAGGTAATGGGGAAAACAGGGAGGATACACAAACACCGCAGTCCAATAAAGAAAATTGTACTGTTTTAACAATGACATACCTGCAGGTGGCGCTACTGCAATTAACAATCTGACAATCAGTTGCCACATGGTACTAATTATTTTTTGTATGGATGATTATTGATTCTTTGAGTCCCGAAGGTCTCCTGCATAAAATGCCTCACAGGAGGGAGGTTTCAGTACTCATGCACCATGTAGATATCTTAAAAGATACAGCGACTTGGCAGATGGTACTGTGGGTGTGTGCATGGGCAGAGCACCTGTGGATGTGCTTTGCTTCTGTAGGCCATTCTGTGAAATATGGAGACAGCAAGTGCTTCTGGATTGCCCTTGAAGTCACCCATCCTCAATATCACAACCCCAGCTTTTTACAAGTGAGAACACATCATGAAATATTGGTATTACCCATAAGGCTTAGTTTTCACCGTGGTTTTTTTCCCCTGTTTTATGTTTGTATTGTGTATAATAAATTCAGAAATGCACTAGATGTCAGTAGACAATGTTTATGTTCAAATGATATAACTATTTTTGTCTGGCATCCACAGGGCGTCCTCTGCTTTATGCCTCGTGTTTCTTGGGATAGCTGTAGGCTGACTGCTTCCTCGTACCTGAGGGATGCAGGTGTAAAAATCGCTGATAGAGATAAAACAACAAAATGTACAGTATGCTGCCTAAGCAGAGGAATAAATTATTTTCCAGGCTGAGCTATAGCAAGTCCCACTGATCATATGGATGTTCTGAGGCCATTTGTCATACTCAGTTAAAATATGCATGAGTGTGGGAAAAAACTGCTTAGGCCAATTCTCCTCATGTGAATAAGCAAATGGTATTCTGAGCAGACATGTGAATGTGCTTCCCTGTAATGGTCTCAAGGCAATGCATCTCTGAATTTAAGAATGTGTATTCTACATGCATTTTTCTGCATACAGTGCGCGTCTGTGTGCGGTTCTGGATTGTGTATCTGCCTTTTGTATATTACTGCATAAGAACCTGTAATCTTTGTCCTGTCATTAACATGTAGCATGTAACAAGATTAAACAGAACAAAACAAAAGCATCCACAAAGCATCAAAGTAGATGTTTAATTAGGTACTGTAGAGGTACATATTTGTGCAATTAATATGTAATGAGTGATGGTCGTACATCGATGTGCAGACTGAGCACACAAAACTAAAATTAACCCTAACTTTGCAGGAGCACCATGATGGATCCCATTGCCCTGTTATTATGGGAGCATTAAAGCTTTATGTGGCGTCGTATTTTGACAGTGTGGGACTAAATGCATACATGGCTGCCTGAGGCTTGGGCTCCCTATGAAGCCGCTCTCCTTCGCTCTCGGCACGGTGCGCTCAGCTGTGGGACAGTAGCATAATGGGTTCGTCTTCTGTTTGTTTACCGGCTGCTGGGTGCCCTGAAGCTATTCTTAGCTGCGTTCCTACTGTTCATAGCTCATTATGAATGCCAGGCATTCGCTGTAACATCCCTGTAACATCACTGACTGACAGCCGCGATTGCTGGTAAGAAGCACAAGCTGCACATCTTAATCAGCTACAACAATCCCTGCCACACAAACAAAGGTTTTGGTTCACATAAGAATTTAAGTTTAAGGAATCTGTAATAAGAGTAAATAATGGTGCCAGTCATCGCACAAAACAGTGGTATTTAGAGCACATGCCACCTTAAACTACAGTTTTATTGTACATGGATTATTAATTCTTGATATTCAACTGGCCCTGCTGCTTTGCATACGGTCCCAAGAGAAATGTATATTTATAAAGATAGTAAGATATTGTGCTCACATGCAAACATCCTGCTGCATTTTGGTTTTACCTTCCTTCATCCATCTTGCTTGACTATGGCCGACATCTAGGGGCATTTTCCTGTCTATCTGGTGAGCCTCACTCTAGAAAAAATGCTGAATTCTTTCCCTCACAACATTGTGCCTATAGTATGCTTTCGGGCAGCAGATAAAATGGTGATTTAGGACAATTTATTGTCCCAGGAATGTCTTGTCACTGGACATTGGATCTTGATTGGGTTCGATGTAGTAAAAGTGCTATTATCCAGTTAAATTAACTGGAAGCTTTGCAGGTTTTTATGCCAATTGTATAGTATAGTAACAGCTTAATCATATATATATATATATATATATATATATATATATATATATATATATATATATATATATATATATATATATATATCCATCTGTCATTTTCACATATCAGGGTGATTTCGAGCCTGGAGCTCTTGGGATGCCCAGGGAACACACACTAACTCACTATGACCGATTCACACACACCAGTCCGCTGATTTGTTGACTGTGGTAGAAAAGATGCAAACTCCATACACGCAGCCTGAGGAGGGAATGACACCCACAGCCATGGAGGTGTGAGGTCACAGTGCCAACTGGCCCAGCAGGCAGAAATTCTGTATATGCAGCTTGAATAAGTAAGCAGAGTGTGCACTGTCTCCTATGCTGTGACAAGGCAGCACTGACTGAACTGTCACAGATGGTGATCAGATATGGATGACACCGAGGAATCCGCCCACTCTTTCAGGAAGCCGCGATGGATGTGTGCTGCGGGGGGAGGGGGGCCGGGCGCTCGGTGGGACGTGATGGCCGACGTTCTTCTCTGAGCCTTGCCGAAGGCCCACACCCCCCTCGTGACCTTCTGGGGTATGGGGGTGGTAAGCAGAGTGCGCGTGGGAGCCGTTTTGTTGTGGGGGTGGGCTGTGAGCATGGCAGGAGGGGCCACGGGGGCACCCCACACTCCAGGAGCAGTTTTGATGCAGTGGGCAGTGGTGCCCCCCCCCCCCATCTGTGCGCTATGTCCTCTGCTTTGCCTAGTTCTTCTGTTCTCATGTGTCCCGCCCCCCCCTGACTGTCAGGAATGTTAAAAACAGCCTTCGGTGTTTCGTCCACCTCCATGCTTTATTCATTTTTTACAGAGCAGAGGTCTTCTTCACCTTGTGTAACAACAGCATGATGAAATGCCCTAACAATGACCCCTGGCAGCCGCAATTAATGCATGACTGCCTCTAATCATGCACAGCTTGAGCTGCCACCGCACTGACTGTGTCAGATTGCAGGGGGCTGATTTTTTTCTAGGCAAGGAAGGTACTAGCAGTTATATTTGTACCTTGGACACACCTTGAGCAGTACGTCTCACCATCATATGTGTGAATGGGTCAGTTTGTGCACACCATAACTTACAAGGGCATGATATTTTGATTTAATTTACAAAGGAGTTACTTGTGAATTGGTTACCCTCAAGAAACGTTGACCTGTACCTCCTATTAAACTACTAATGAATAGATTCTTTTAAAGATGTATTCAGACAGTGTTGTCATGACAATTCAAAAAGCAATAAACTGCATGTGCAACTTTTCTCCGGTTAATAAATGTAGTATTTATTTATGCAAATTTAACAGTTGAATCTGAAATTATTTCAGGCGTACTGCTATACAATAGAAAATTAATTGTTTTTTTTGGGTTATACTAATATGTCCAGAAAACATTTTTATAAAAAAGTAAACTTTTTTAAGTATCAACGAAAGCGGTGTGAGGAGCGCGCACTACGTTTCCCACAATCCCCTCGGGTCTTTCGCTCACGTGTCTCTGCTTATTAGACACGTCGCTGAAGTGCTCTGAATCTGCTCAAGAGTGCAGAACTCATTCCAGCCACACTGGGAGGCAGCCCGAAAGCCTGTGTGAGAGGGACTGTTTCACAATTATTGCACGGAGGACAAGCCGGCGATGCGGGTCTTTCCAAAAGCGGGAGTTGGTATGTAAGTCCATTCTCCTTTAAAAATAGGTTTGCGATGTATTCAATTATTAAGGCAAACGTCAATAGACCTAATCTTTGATGCGCTATTAAGATGCCACTGAGGACGCGTTTACTAACCTGCTGGTACGGATGCGGAAGGCTGCGTATTTTAAGGTTTTTATGAGTTATGGGCGTGCATGACAGGTACAAAGTACAGTAGGGTTTAATATGTCACACGTGCTTTGAGTTGAGTAAGTATCTATGGGAGAGTTTTCTCCGGAGGTGTTCAATTGTGGTGTCTTACTCTCTTTAATTTTACACAACAGTATTTAAGTGTATACTTTGAATATCATTTTACGATCATCTTACACGCATTTCCAGCATTATTAATACTGGACGATTACGGAGTAATTATTTTTCCCACAGAAGCGTGCATATTTAGCAGAGAGCAGAGCTGTTTAGAATTCAGTTAATCAGATAATAAATAATGAAAGACGGGGGGGCAGGCATTGCGATTTATAGGTAATCCGAGGCTTTGCGTGTATTTTTTTTAAACTGGAAACATAGGAGATTGACCAAGAGCGATGAAAATCATTATAGCGGAGAGAATATGATTTTCCTCTCACCCTGGCATGTTCATATATATTGCATATTGTACGTTTTTTTTGTTTGTTTTGTTTTTAGACGTGCTTTGATATGTGAATCCAGACTTTTTAAGTGTAGCGTAAACTAAACATGCTTGGAGTGACAGCTTAATAGTCTTAGTTTAGTGCAGTATTTTACTGTTGACAGAAGTGCTTCATGTGTTCATAGGTGAACTGGTGTCCTGAGGCGAAGGGGGGCTCTGGGGTAAGGGCAAGAAAGAAAAAAAAAATCAAATGGCAGATCTGGAGCTTCTTTATTTAGAAAAAACCTGCAGGCAACCCGATCCACCGACCAGTACTGGCTGTGCTTTAAATCAGCAGAGCATCCCCAAGCCAAGCAGCTCAGGTGGAAAGTCAGCCTGCAGGGAGGATGAGTGCAGTCTGGCCCGAGGGACAGCTGGCTGCCAATGGCAAGGCGACGCTCCCCCGAAAGGCGGCGTGGCGTGGGACGGCGACGTTGTAAAGGTGTGCTGCGACGATGAGCTGGAGACGTCCTTCGCCAGTGAAGAGCAAAACGTCGACCTGCGGCGGCCCGTGGAAGGCCCCTTTGGGCCGCTCTGTCCGAACGATGGCAGACAGGAAGTGATGGGGGACCTCTCGTCCATCTCTGACGACGAGCTGGCCTCACAGTCCTCTGAGAAATCGGTGGATTACGGCTTCATCAGCGCAGTGACCTTCCTGGTGACCGGCATCTCGCTGGTGGTCATTTCCTACGCGGTGCCCCGCGACGTCCGCGTGAGCCCCGACGCGGTTTCGGCGCGCGAGATGGAGCGGCTGGAGAAGGAGAGCGCCAGGATAGGGGCCCACCTGGACAGGTGTGTGATCGCGGGGCTCTGCCTACTTACGCTGGGCGGCGTTGTGCTCTCCATGCTGCTCATGGTCTCCATGTGGAAGGGCGAGATGTACAGGCGCAAGGCGTTCGCCTACTCGAAGCAGTCAGCCAAACTGTACGGTTCGATCAATTTCAGGACGGCATCGAGTCCGACTCGGATGTCCCCACACCTGTCTGAGGACGAGGAAGACGGATACATCCTGAACTAACACTGTGGAGCGCTGGTGCATTTTCATTGGTGATTTTAATGATGCAATTCCATTGCTGGTGTCCTGGTTTCAGTATCTGGTTGCTAGGGCAAAAAGCATAACAACTGCAGCAGAGCTTTTAATACCTTTAACTGTTACTGACCTGCGTGTAGCTGTTTTAATGAACGTTCATGTGACACATGACTGAAAGCTTTTATCTGATGACTGAAAACAAGCAGCTGAACTGCCTATTATTTAAGTTCTTATCAATAAGAAAAACTCCCCGTTAAGTTTGTTATACTCTGGAAATCAGTTTTTCTTGTCGTGGTTGTGCTTTCACTTGTTTCGCATGAAGGCAAGATAAACACGAGTGAGTGTTTCCTATGGAGAACCCTACGGATTGGAAAGCCTGGCATTTATTCAGTCCTTTTTTAAAAAAAAAATGTAACAGCAGCCAGCTTTCGGGAATTGACTTGGATGTTTACAGGAAATCATTTTGCTACTAGGCAACGTGTTGTAAACCCCACCATTGGGCTTGGTCATTATAGTGTATTTACTTTTTGTATTGATGCTCTTCAGTAAATATATGCTTGTTCTGGGTCACAACCTCTCTTCATATCTGTGGTGCTTTTATCCATCCATCCATCAATCCAACCATCCACCTACCTTCTGTCTGTCCCAGGAAGCACAGGTCACCTCCAAGGGCACATTCATGCATAGCAGGTCATTTAGAGACTCGTTAGGCTAATCGTGCATCTTTGATCTGTGGGAAGGAACTGGAGAGTCCAGCGGAAGCCGCTGTGGCATGGAGAACGCATGTGAATGCTCAAACCTGGAGGGCTACCCTCCAAGCCACTGCACCCCCTCAGTCATCATGAGTATCATTATTAACTTTCAATGATTTTAAACAGGAGCCCACCCGCCCTCAGCTTGTGCTGAGAAGCTGTGGCTTTATCCTGTGTTGCCATACTAACGCTGCTGGGTTCTGTATTTTCTCTTTAGATGCAGACGTGTCATCACCGCTTGCGTCTCCCAGCTCTGTGGTTGACACACAGAAGGGAGCCTTGTATGCCCAGGTGCTGCAGGAGGCAGAATGAGAGTCGGGAATACAGGCTGCAGTTTGGGATTGGGAGTCAGGAATACAGGCTGGAGTTTGGGATTGGGGGTCAGGAATACAGGCTGGAGTTTGGGATTGGGGGTCAGGAATACAGGCTGGAGTTTGGGATTGGGGGTCAGGAATACAGGCTGGAGTTTGGGATTGGGGGTCAGGAATACAGGCTGGAGTTTGGGATTGGGGGTCAGGAATACAGGCTGGAGTTTGGGATTGGGAGGGGAGTCAGGAATACAGGCTGGAGTTTGGGATTGGGAGGGGAGTCAGGAATACAGGCTGGAGTTTGGGATTGGGAGGGGAGTCAGGAATACAGGCTGGAGTTTGGGATTGGGAGGGGAGTCAGGAATACAGGCTGGAGTTTGGGATTGGGAGGGGAGTCAGGAATACAGGCTGGAGTTTGGGATTGGGAGGGGAGTCAGGAATACAGGCTGGAGTTTGGGATTGGGAGGGGAGTCAGGAATACAGGCTGGAGTTTGGGATTGGGAGGGGAGTCAGGAATACAGGCTGGAGTTTGGGATTGGGAGGGGAGTCAGGAATACAGGCTGGAGTTTGGGATTGGGAGGGGAGTCAGGAATACAGGCTGGAGTTTGGGATTGGGAGGGGAGTCAGGAATACAGGCTGGAGTTTGGGATTGGGAGGGGAGTCAGGAATACAGGCTGGAGTTTGGGATTGGGAGGGGAGTCAGGAATACAGGCTGGAGTTTGGGATTGGGAGGGGAGTCAGGAATACAGGCTGGAGTTTGGGATTGGGAGGGGAGTCAGGAATACAGGCTGGAGTTTGGGATTGGGAGGGGAGTCAGGAATACAGGCTGGAGTTTGGGATTGGGAGGGGAGTCAGGAATACAGGCTGGAGTTTGGGATTGGGAGGGGAGTCAGGAATACAGGCTGGAGTTTGGGATTGGGAGGGGAGTCAGGAATACAGGCTGGAGTTTGGGATTGGGAGGGGAGTCAGGAATACAGGCTGGAGTTTGGGATTGGGAGGGGAGTCAGGAATACAGGCTGGAGTTTGGGATTGGGAGGGGAGTCAGGAATACAGGCTGGAGTTTGGGATTGGGAGGGGAGTCAGGAATACAGGCTGGAGTTTGGGATTGGGAGGGGAGTCAGGAATACAGGCTGGAGTTTGGGATTGGGAGGGGAGTCAGGAATACAGGCTGGAGTTTGGGATTGGGAGGGGAGTCAGGAATACCAAAACTTCCCCTGTTTAGGAGGCTCCTTCTTGACAGTCCAGCTGGAGCTGTGTAACTGCTCCAGTATGATACCATATAATGGTTAGAATCGTAGTTGGCTTTCTATTCTAAAGTGTCAGCTCAGAAACGGAATAATGGCTGCAATAAAGGCTAAATTCTTTCTGCCCAATGGAGGTGTGAGGCTCTCTGTCCCCGCGGCGCCTCGGCACTGCGAGCAGCAGGAACGCAGGCGATCAGGGCCGCCTGCCGCACTGGAAGGCAGCAATTACAGTGGCACCCTGCCTCCTGCCCCGCTGCTGGACAATAACGAGGACAGACGCATGGGTCTCCCTTGGCAACAAAATGCTGCATTTGTAAGGTGCCAGTGTGTCACCTGTCCCCGCTGAGTCTTTGGGTTTGCAGTGATCAAACAGTGAAGGGATGCAGATGTAAGTGAGTCGGACTTAATTTTACATGCGGCTGAGAGGCGGCCTGGGTGGATCTGAACGGCAGCCAGCCAGCAAGCTGCGTTGGCTTTGGGAACTTCCAGGGCTTGCTGAGCCCTTCTTCTTCAGCAATGTCAGTTCTGTCCATGTATGGGAGGGATTATAATGGGTTTGGGGACAGCAGTTGTCCCCCTGTGGGACAGCGACGTGCCTCCTGGGGTTTTGGCCTTTGCAGATGCCGACAGGTGCAGAAGTCGTCCAGGTGCATTAGCAGAATGCTCCTCGTTACTTAAAACTGCACTGTTTGTTAATGAAAAAAATCCTCACACCCTGACATAGCAAATTCATGTGTATTTGTCTGTGTGATAAAAATGCATTTTTCATTTTTGAAATATTTCGTTGGTTTTCACTACTTGTGAAAAATGTGTGTTCCCCCCCCCCCCCCGTAAATAGCTCCTGTTGCTCTGAAGTTTGTTGCATAGCAACGGTCGGGGAAGTCGGAAAATTACCTTGTAAGGATGAGGAGGGGAAAGGAAATATTCTTGAATAAAGACAGCAGTCATTTTTCATAAAGCATTTTGAAGATAATCCACATAATGAATTAATTTATATCAGGATGCTGAAATATTGTGTCAGTCTTTCTTTTATGATTTATATGGTTAAAAAATATAACTATCCCTGGTCTTGATAAAACCAGTTTAAATAAATAAATAAGCAAGCAAGCATATCATACCCACCCAGTATATAATACAGCATGCTACCTTATAATGTCTCTGGAGAATAGAGTTTCAAGGTTGCATGTAGTCAAACAATGAATCTTTCCATGATATCATCCTGTGAACTTCAGTTAACACTTTGCTGGGTTCTAGACTGCTGCTTACCTAGTGTATGTTTTAGTAAAAATGTCAAAAACACTATGTATTCCAATTATTATGTAATTAAAATGGCTAAATTACTGAATTGGTTACAGTAAATCTTTGGAACAGATGGAATCAGTGGTTGAAGAAGAATGAAGGTTGACACTCAGCATTGAGTCCTGCTTAGCCATGGAGCTGAAATGTATCAAAGTGCTCTGTGAACATTATCTCCCATATGCCGCATGGAACTCTGTCACAATCCAGTCCCACGGAGGCTCTGAGAGTGAACTATAACCATAGAAACCAGATCATCTAGTTGCTAGGAGAAACTATTGTGCGGTGAGACCTTTTTGACAAACTCTTCAAAGTCCTGAGTTGCATCACAATTGATGGTGTCTTAAACACTTTGATGTCACCAGGCAGCCCGCAGGGAGGTGAGCTGCACGTTTTCTCCTGATAATCCCATGTTATGAGACCTCAATGGAGTGTCACCAGGCTCAGAACGCCTGCAGAACGTGTCTCAGGTGGAGGGCAGAGCTGTGCAGTCAGCTTCTCTGCAAATGGTCATGTGGTCCCGGCCCTTTCATCCATTTTGTGCTGATAGCCCAGATCTTACTCTAATTACATACTTCCACAAGAGGTGGAATCCCTCCAAAGTGAGCTCTTGTCACCAGGATCTTAATACAAGATCATTTAGTCTGGATATTTTAAAGTGTGTGCTAAGTTCTGTCATGGATTCATCCATCTTAACCAATTAGCCTACCTGCATGTCTTTTTATGTGGGAGAAAAAAACTGTGTGCTGGGATAAAACATCCAACCATCTCTCTCTCTCTCTCTCGCTCTCTCTCTCTCACACACACACACATACACACAACAGGAGTGGAATCTGAAGCCTCAAACCTGGAAATGCGAAGCAGCCATGCTCCTGATTAAGCCTCCGTAGAGTGTGTACATGAGTCACGTTTGTAACACTTGCATATAAATAATCTCTTGAATAATCACCTTTTATGTGTCTATTGTTGAGCCTGTTAGTGGAAAATCTAAATAAGCTGCTGGGTCAGTTTCTAATCATGTTGCTGAAATATCAGCCGCACTCAGCCAGGCCTTCATTCCTGTGCAGATGAAGGATGACTGAAGTACAGGACATACGAAAAGGCCTAGCTGCGGAATACACTGGATTTTGAATCCCTTTGCTTTTCACTTAAATGTACTGATTACTGAATTACACATCCTAAAATAAACTTGCTGAATTTAGGTGGTATACAGATTTATCCAGGAAGGGAATCACACTCTCTGTGCCATAATTCTGCGATATGTATAATTGAAAAGGGGGAAGATGAAGATTAATTTCTGACTGTGACAGTTTTACTTACCTTGCCTGTGATTTGTGGGGCTATCGGGGTCCGTGTGGCTGTGGAAGCTCAGAACCGTCTCGTTCTAATTGCATCCTTTGCTACCCCAAAGCCACACCCAGGGAAGTTTCTAGCTATTGAACAGATCAGATGCTGAGTCAAATTCACCTGGGGGTTGAGTTTTTTTTTTTTTTTAAGGAAGCCCGGCATCAGGGCTAAAATATGCAGGGCTGTAGCCACGTTCTTGGCCACGGGCACCGCCTGCCCTCATCAAGGCGCACAGAGGACACGCCAGAGTCTGCTTTACTTACCGTTATATCATATTCCCCCCCCCCATGTGTTATTGTTCTGTATTGGAGAACCACTAACAGTCTCCGCTTTTCACCTGTTTGCTTGGAAGTCAGCGTTACCTTTTCTGTCCAACCTGTGAAGCCAGAACAGCCCACAGACTTGGACCATAACAACATGATAAAAATAGATGTTTACTGTAGTGACTGCTTTGCATTTTCCATTTTGAACTTCATCCAATCTTTTATCCAAATTTTTTTTGTGAGTACTTAAGCAATATAGGGTTGCTGTATACATAACATAAACAGTTTACTTTTAAAATGATGCGTAATAAACTGTGGGTTATGATAATGAATTGTGATACTGTCGTGGTGTCTAAGTGTACTTTGTCATCAACCTTCGCGGTGTGTTTCCCATCATGACCAGTGACTCCCTTCTATTGAATAACAAAGAAAAAATTCCAGTGAGGCTCTGCCGTCCTTCAGCTCACAATGTCCACATTAGTCTTGGAAAGAATAGGAAATCCTCCACATCATTCTCCCTTTCCGAACACAATTTGGGAGACAAAGAAAATACCTGACAGGTCTTTCAGAAGATAAGATTTCTTTTACTGTATTTGCAGATTTCCCAGCAGCAGAGTGTCCTCATCCCAAAATGTGAACCTCCAAACCAAGAAAATGGACAGATTAAACACCTTCGAACTACAGTATAGGCCTAGGGACACCCCCTGTCAATCTCTTTGTAGGCTTGGTCATGCCTTCATCTCCCGGCGCCTACGTCTTCCCCCCATGTCCAACGTCCTTCACATGCACAATCCGCTTTGCAGCTCCAGCCGTCTCGACGCCCTGAGACCCTGCACCATTCCACACACTAGGCACGCCGTCCGTGAAACTCCTTTTGCCAAAAACACTAAAACTATGTTGCTGACAAGGGAATAATTAACACATGATTGATACAATCAGCCTTAAACACACTCATTACAATCATATTCCAGTACCATCAATTCTCTAAATGAAATACAATCAGCCAATATGTACTAAAGCAGCCTCGAAGCTTAGGAGACATTTTCCCTGGTTCTTTCTGCAAATCTGCTTGGCCCATGCGGAGGTTTTGTTATCCAGCAAACTGCTGAGGAGGCTTCTCTCTCTCTCGGGAAAGTCGCAGGCACAGGCAAACAACCTCTGTACCAGCAGCACACAGCACAGCACAAGGGCAGCATATTCAGACATTGATCTTCCTGCCTAAGGCCTAAAATACAAGTGAGTCTTGCTTAAGCCCCCATCCAGACTACCCCCCCCCCCCATTCCCTCAAAAAGTCTTAAGTGAAATTACTTGTTCCACATTGGTATCTAATGCAGGGAATTCAAAAGGAGAATAAAGAAAGTTTAATGCAAGGAATATAAATGAATGAAAAGGCTTTAAATGGAACTTAAAAGGAATTTAATGCAGGCATTTTATCGGAGTACTAGCAACATTTGGGTACATTCAGAGTGCAGATTCTCCTCAGAGTATGAGAGATTTCTTAGACAGTCAAGAATGTGTATTTATTTAGCAGACAGTTTTAGCCAAATGGACACACAATCGAGGAGGCTGAGTTAGCCAGGGCCTGCAGTGACTGGGGTTCAAAGCCCAAGGGCCCAACAGTGAAATCACTCAGCCAGCAAGAAGATTTGAACCTGCAACCTTATTTTCACAGCGGGCCTGATCCAGGAGCCACGCACCACCCACACAGAAACCACTGCACATACAGTATGTGTATGATCTTCTGTACACCTGTACTACCTGCTTTTATCGTGGAGCGTGTTGCCCGGAGGTTTGGTCCACGTGTGAGGTTAGGTGATCATGTTTGTGAGACTTGATGCTCTGAGGGCTGGCGGTGTTCTGTAAGGAACGAGACGACAGTAGGGAGGATGGAACGGCACTGGGTAAGTCGCTGGAACCCAGCCATTACCTGAGTAATTGCCTCTCTTGCTTTTAGTTAGAGCGGCTCTTCAAACGATTGCCACCGCAGTGCTGACATCCCATGCCAATACACACTCAACCTTGGTCTTGCTCCGTCTTATTCTATAAGTCTGTGGCTGACGGCTTCACCAACCCACAGGGAAGGAGAACTTCCTAGAAGAGGAATACCACCCGGTGCCAAGAATGTGACAAAAATGTTTGGGATGATGGAAGAGTATTGTGGTCTCGTACAGTCACTCTGGGGAGAAAGAGTCCATTTGTGCGTAAATGTCATAAATAAAGATGAACAGTCCAGCTATATTTTAGTACGAGCTTGGATCCTGGGTTTGGTCACAGCCTGCTGGCATAACTGTCACTCTTACTTTCAGGGAAATGTTATTGCTATTTTACTGCCATTTTGAATTGTCATAGCAAAACTAAATCAAGCGTAATCTATGAGGTACTTTCCAGTAGTGTTCACTGTGGTACAAATGCACTTATCTGTAGCCGTGACTCCTGCCATCGCTGCTGAAATTAATGATTTTTTTCCCCCCAGACATCTTCCACTTTAGATGTCTTTTCATTTGCTCAGTTTGAACCTCCCAAAACAAAATTATGCTACAACAAAGTAGCTCCACTGAAGCGCCACTCTGGTCTTGCACTGATGCATTTTTTTTATTGTTTGCACAAACATCTGTATCAGCCCCTTTTCTGCCAGGTTGTTTCAGATCCGTCATGAATATTTCATTATGTTTCTCTGCTGGCCGGTGGCCTGACCGTCGCCTGGCTGTCTTCCTGGAGTGGGCCGCTGACGGAAGGCCCTCCTACCGGCCCCCAGAGACCCCGGGCAGAACGCTGCGGCTGCTGCGGGGTGGTGGCAGCTCGCGATGAAGGCGGCAAAGGGATGGGGAGATCCAGGGAGAGTGCCAGGACACAGGGCCACTCGATGTGGGTCAGTGCGTACCAGAGAGGCAGCGAGGCCTGAGAAGATCAATGCAGGAGCGCAGAGAGGGGGCCTGGGTGCACGGCTCTTTGATCAGCCCCCCCCCATTATACACGGTGACTAAGCTCTGATTCTTTCCGTCGCGTCGGATTAGAAGGTTGAACTTTCAAAGTGCGGTGGGGAAATTGGAGGGAGCTTCAGCGACTAGTTCTGAAGGCTTTGATTTTTTTTTCTCAATTATTTTCAATAGCACTTATTTGATTCTTATATTATGATGCAATCAAACAACAAGAGCAACAGACTGGCAATAAGCCAATAAAACGTGTAGTTATTTGCTATCAGTTGGAGATGCCTCTTTGGTTTTCACACCTTCATTTCATTTTGACAGGCTCTGTGAAGGACAGAGCCTCATGGTCTATGAAAGACAGGGCCTCGTGCTCTGTGAAGGACAGAGCCTCATTGTCTGTGAAGGACAGGGCCTCGTTGTCTGTGAAGGACAGGGCCTCGTGCTCTGTGAAGGACAGAGCCTCATTGTCTGTGAAGGACAGGGCCTCGTGCTCTGTGAAGGACAGAGCCTCATTGTCTGTGAAGGACAGGGACTCGTGCTCTTGATTTAATTAGCGACTGGGTTGATACCTGGCAGATGAAATTTAAAATAGATAAATGTAAGGTAATCCATGCAGGGAGCAGAAAAATAAAGTACAGATATTATATGGGTTCTTCTGAAATAAAGGTAGCTGATTATGAGAAAGACCTCGGTGTGTGAGACATGGAGGCACCAAGTCTCACTCTCGCCAGTGTGGGGAAGCAATAAAAAGGCCAATAGGATGTTGGGTTACATCTCTAGGTTTGTGGAGTTTAAGTCAAGGGAGGTGATGCTACTGTATGATTATACAATTCCTTGGTAAGACCCCACCATGAATATTGTGTGCAGGTTTGGTCACCATACCTTTAAAAGGCACTGGAAATAAAAGCAGCAGATTAATGGATGATTTTTTTTTCAGACAGGTGTGTGTGTTTTTGGTAACAGTTCACACTGGAGGAGCAGCAGTGTGCATCCATTCTGTTTTACTCTTTCGCAAGACACCAAAAAGTTGGTGAGAAGAACCTTTCACATGGCTTTAAATATGGGAGCTTTTAAATATAGATGCAGTTTTCAGGCAAGGTTAGCAAAGACAAAATCCAATTTCACAGTTGTTTCACTTTCACATGGAGATTTAAGCCACTTAGATCACCATTTTATTAGACACTATATCATAAGGATCTCATAGTCAAAATAATAAAGGTTCTTTATTGTTATCCATTATTTAACACATTCTGGTGGCTTCTATGATACAAAAACCTCCTGTCAACAGTAAATAAAGCATATTAATAATAGTTATATTAATTATACAATCAATCAAACCAATGATCCAAACATATAAACATACATATATTTCCATAACGAAGAATGCACTACTGTTTATGCTGAAAATATTAGATAACTATCGATTATATCATGTATCAGTTTAAATGGCAATATCATTCGACGTCTGTAGTATTAGATTTGTGCAAAGAATATGCTGGGAACAGCGCCGTGTAATCATCTAATTCTCTCAGAGTATAAACAGCATCTGCTAAAACTTTATGTTTTATGTAGCATTTTAAAGGAAAGACAAAAGAAGAAAACTGAGGAATGTTCATTGAAGTATTCAGTCTCTTAAATTCATCATTTGGTGGAAATGCTTTCAAATGCAATTTCAGCTGCATGACATTGTTTTGGTTTAGGCAATTTTAGTTGCAGATTTTTCTGTTTGAGAAGGTAGAGAATTACCTAGTTGAATAAGACTCGCCATAACCCTGTATTGGATAAATGTTGTGCAAC
This sequence comes from Paramormyrops kingsleyae, assembly GCF_048594095.1. Classification (NCBI taxonomy): domain Eukaryota; kingdom Metazoa; phylum Chordata; class Actinopteri; order Osteoglossiformes; family Mormyridae; genus Paramormyrops; species Paramormyrops kingsleyae. The sequence goes on from NC_132819.1 coordinate 11,084,477, forward strand.
AGGCATGGATTGAAGGATGGTAATTATTGTCCATGGCTATGGTGATAAATCAGATAGGTATTTCCGAATCACAGCAGTTATATAATTCTAGGAAAAGCCCAGCAGTCCTGCCTAATAGCCTATATACACTCTCACCTTCTTCAATCAAGAAATGAAAGCAACGCAAACATGCACTAATTATAAAACCAGGAAGATGGCACAGCCGCTCAATTACTGGAATCAATATCTTCGGTTTGATGTCATAACTGTGGTTTGAGGTGGGATCTGCGCAGATGAGGCTGCTGCAAATGATATTTTGTCCTGGCAATAACCCAATAAAGCCCATTATAACTAATGGGAAAGTGGCATGTGCCCTTTTCCTCTTCCAGTCACCCCCTTTATCATTCACAGAGCCCTGAGTTGCTGTGTATTTCACAAGAAGGTATCAGTGTTAAGGGTCAGGGCTCAGCTCTGCAGTGCATGTAATTCATCAGATCGGCCAGTGAAAGAGAGGAACAGAAAAGGTGCCGGATTCAGCTCTGCCTGATGGCCTTTACGTACCCAGGAAGTCGTCTGAGATGAGAGCACGCACCCTTCAGTTGATGACTCATCCTCCACAGACTGAGTTAGGAGCATCATTAAACTTCCTCTGTGAGAACCGTCGCTGCGACAGTGGCCTTCAGCACTAAATAAAGGCTGTATTTCCCTTGACCAAGGTTAAAAGTAGTATGTGTGTTAAGAATAAACTAAACTCAATGGAAGAGTTCAACAACATCCATACACCAAACATAGCCAAAGCATGATGCAGCTGAAATTTCATCCAAAAAACAAACAAGGTAGACCTCTTTGGTGCATTTGGTGATAAATTCAATAAGGTGGATTTCAATGCTCCCTTCTAATCAAACAAATTGTAGGAGACCTTTGCTTCAAGGCTTGCAGATGGCAGGAAATGAATGCCGACCAAGAAAAGAAATGTGCAGGCTTTTATGATATTGGATGGAAAAGTGGAATTAAAATGAAAAGCTCAAATGTATGCCAAAATCATTCAGTCCATTTCAATGGGAACAGACTTGATGAATTATGGAGCCGGTGAGTTCTCAACAGGGAAGTGTTGTCAAGGTGACCTTGGGGCCTCTGGAAGGGCTCTGTTTGAAGTTATTGCTGCCCTCTGCCCACTCATTTTTGGATGGTGCTGCATGAATGAAAATTTGGAGTGATGTAGTCATTTAATCAGTGATTTATGATCCATATCCATTAAAAACTACTTTGGGAAAACATCTAGCTAGAAATTCAACTACACTTGACAGACTGAAGGATGAATGTAGAATATATAAATTTGACAAAGAAAGCATGAAAATAGTAAGCGTCACCATCCTCTTTAAGGACATTCCAGTCTATATATGAGGTTAGTCAGAAAAATCCTGTGTGCGTGTGTTTGTGTGTGCGTGTTTGTGTGTGCGTGTGTGCATGTTTGTGTGTGTGTGTGTGTTTGTGTGTGTGCGTGTGCGTGTGTGTGTGTGTAGCGTAATCAGCTGGGAGAAGCCAGAAATGACACAGATCATGAATCTTCCTCTTCATTTCAACTTGGCAGCACGATCTTTGTAAAGACAATACTTTTTACTAACAAGCTGCAGGCCTTAAGCTCCTGCCTCAGCCCTGTTCCAACCTCAGTAACCACGAAACACTAATTAACCACGGTGAGAGACTATTGCATGAAGCTTGAGCTGGTGCCACTTTGCCTGATGGGAGCTCGGTGACATCACCTTTTGTAGCAGGTTAGTGGCTCTGGCATTACATGCCTCCTGCCCCCACCTTGCCCCCCCCGCCCCCAGGCCGCGTGACCCCTAATCCTGGCAGTAAGGAGGTGTGTCCATCATGTAGGTGGGATGGGGTGCCGGGGTCTGGGGGGCAGCTCACAGTCCCGGCGGACGCCAGGTGTGGCCGCTGTTTCCTTATAAATGGGCTAAATGGTCTCGGTGGACCATGGCAGACCCGTGCCCAGGCTCAGTATGTAAAGGTGTGGCTGCAGCACTACAGCGGGTCCCATCCACCACACGGGACAGCTCTATCTTTTCCTGGCCCGTTGTCTGCCCACCGCTAGTGTGTGACCGGCTCTTCGTCAAGCTCTGGCTCCAGCGATTCGCTGAACTCCAGCTGCAGCGACATATCTGTGTGAGCCCAGTGGCTCCTACAGGCGCCCGGAGCAGGAGAACATCTCAGTTACTGGCTTCTCTGCTGATTCCAAAATGCCCGATACCCATGTGGTTTCCCCACACCAATAGGAACCGTCATACCGTGTCCCCCCAGCAGGGGGACTGCAGGCTGTCGATCAGCAGCAGGCAGTCCCACTGGGACCAGTCCAGTCCAAAAGGAGAGCCCTCAGCGCCCCCTAGCTTCTGCTACCTCTAGAGCCACCCAAACAGTTCTGATGTCTCTGTGTCAACCTCCCACGTCCTCCACATTTCCAGCACACTGGTGCTCTGAACAAAGGTGTAGATTTGGGTTTTCCAGTAGGGATGTGTGTAGTACCATGCATGTCTTTAGGGGGGTGGGGGTGGGGGGGTTGCGGCTGATTTTGTCCCTATTAATGTTGAAAGCAAGCCTAGTCCCTTAGCTATGAAGCACCATCAGCCCTCAGCCTGTCGTCACGGCGAGAGGAGCCTCATCTTGGCTTGGCTGTCGACGTGAGGCTTCGGTGCTGGAGAGAAAGGGCCCGGCTTTCTGCAGAGCCTCAGAGCACCTTGCCGTCTGCCCCAGGAGTGAGTCTGTGAAGTTATATATACACACAGCTGAAAATGGTGGTATAGTAGCATTACAAACGTATTAGCCTGCTCCTAATCGCATCCTCACTGCACAAACACTAATGACTCCACATAATAATGACATCAGCACATCCGCATTTATCAGCTCCAGGCTGCATGCGCTCGTCCAGTTTGATCACATTTGTGATTCGGTCTCTGGGGACGAGGCTGCAAATGATTAGGCTCCTGACGGAAAGGAGCTTATTAGCAGCGGTCAGCTGTACTTCCTGCTCTACTGACATTATACTCTCCTGATTCCTGAGAATAAGTCCTCTGTCTTTTTTCCTTCAGCATCTGTGTAGCAAAATGTCTTCAGCTTCCAAGTTTGTTTCAGTCATACCTTTTATCTATGAGTACATTTCTCTAGGAATATATATTTAATAAGTTTTTTTAAGTATTAAGTGTTTTTGAGTATTATTCAAGCTTAATATTTTACAGCAGTAGTAATAGGTGTCCTATTTCTTACTCCTCTCTACGTTTTGTGCCTATTGCTGAGAATGAAGAGTGTTAAAACCGCTCTACACTGACCTGCAGATGGCGCTGTTGTACAGGTCTGCTAATCGGGTTCACCACCGTATGGTTTAAACAGATTATTTGAACTTCGCTTTTAATAAGGGAATTTACAAATAAAATATATTTTATGTGCATTTCTAAAATGTTGCCGCAGAGGCATGAATAATTACATTAATTCTTAAAATACACTATTTTACGCTCCTAAATGTGACCGTCTGGCACTGTAATTTAGCAGTGCCGAACATTTTGAAATAAACGACCTTTCTGTGTTTCCCTCATAAATCACTTCTAAAATTCAGTGCTTAACTTTCTCACACGTCAGTTAAAGATTAGTTAATTATATAATAATTTATGAGGCGTAATTATCAAAAGTGTAATTATCAAAAGTTACAACAAAACAGGAGTCAAAGAAACTGGGTTTTAATTAGACAACCCCATTCAACTGATACGTTTATTTCAATATTTAAAGATTCATTATTTAATTTATGGTGTCTTAATGACACATCCTGAAAATTAATTTCTGCTTGAAGTTCTCATCCCGAGGTCAGGATATTGACAGAAAAATAAAACATCGCAGTACTCCAAGGGCGCCTATGGCGAGAGCGAATAGCTTCCTGTGTAGGGGAGGGGAGGGGAGGGGGGGGGGCTTGTTGCTGAGATTGTTAGTGTTCCACAGCTGGACGACTATTGACGGCGCCGAGCTTAGCTTTGCATGTTTAAAGGCACGGCGCGCGAGTTACACAGAGTGGGGCTGCACGCGAGCCAATGGCGTCACACAAGGCGGCACGTGCACAAACACACCCCCCCGGCTTTGCTTTGATCGTTTAACTGGCGTGTCAGCACCATGGACAGCTACATAATAGATAAACCAGCCAAGAACATCATCGTTATAACTAAATATAACATATATAGTTAAATTTCTGGTTAGTTTTTAGCATATACGATCATTGCCGAAGACATAAATACACAGAGATATAGCCCAATATAAATAAAAGAGCTTTCAAACTATTTTCACCTGCTGTTCATATTTTCATAGTTGCCATTGAGAGAATAACAGCTAGCATATGCTGTTTTTACAAATGGTTACATTATTCTTAAATAAAAATTTGAATTGCAAATACCTTGGGATATATTTTGGGAAACTTGGCAGGAATGGATTAATAATACAACGCAGGATTTTGTCTGATTAAAATAAGTGTGGTGGCCTAAATTCCACGAAGCATTTGTAGGGAAAAGCCCAGAGCAGCTGAGCAGCACGGATCAGCGTATATGTACCCTCACTCCACACTGCCACCTCAGGAAAGCACACCTCTCCACCCACGGCAGCTACACTTCTGTGCTCCATCCGGCATGAGGGAGGGGAATAAACTTTTATTTTTGTTATTTAATTTTTTTTCCCTTCCTTAGGCAATACGTTCAACCAAAGTGACATGAGATTTTAGCTTTGATTTGGCTGATTGCTTTAACTGGAACAGCACAGGATCAGTACTTTGCCCAAGGGTTCAACAGTGTAGCCTCCATGGGGATTTGAACTGGAAACCTTGAGTTTACTAAACTGTTTCCTTGACCACCCGGATCCGGTTCTCCTCTAAAAGCTTCTGGTGACCCAAAGGAGAACAAGCCTCGCTGGTCTCCACAAAACGAGCCACGACCATAAATTTAAACCACACATTTGTGCTTCTGTAAGTAAAGATGGAAGGACTGAAGTCATTTGAAGGCTGTGAAACTGCACACTGCCCTGGAGAAATGTACTTCATGGGCCACGACGCTCCAAAATGCTCTTCAAGTGGCACCTTTGGAAAAATGTGCCTTTAATCTTTTGCAGCTTTTACTAGGAGGAGAAATGCCATTAAGGGTTAGGGGCCTCTGAGGCACGATCAGCGTCACGGCGTGTGATTTACACCCGCGCCATGCCGCACTGACAGACCCGGCAGCTTCTGAGACCGCGTGATGACGGGGGAGAAGTGTGAATCATCTGCCCCGCCGGCGAAAGTGTGTCTCGCGGAAACCACAGTGCTCACATCGCCCTCCGCCCCACTGTCAACAGGTTCCCGATGCCAGCCCACAATGGCACAGCACAGAAGCTGTCCCCTACGGTTTTCCTATCATGGTTGTTTTGGTGCGTGTTGATTGTTTTAGTGAAAGTCGAACGTCGTGACGTCCGACAAGTAAAAACCATGCTGGATATAACAATACTCAAAGGAAACATTTGAAAAACTGAATGTCTGGAAAATGCCCATCAGACTGACAGACATCAGGCCTGTGCATGACACCAGAAACAGCTCCTTGTTTCCCCAGGCCATCACTTAATGCTCTTCACACATATTTAAGTTAAACCAAATAGTGGAAAAGTAAAGATACAGTGTAAGAAAAGATTGTAGGGAAATACAAACAGGGTGAAATACCAGGATACCAGAAGTAAACTCAATTTCACACTGAAATCTAATATAGGCAGCTGAAAGCTAGCAAGGCAAATGAATGACATATGTCAAAATATGGCCTTACTGTGAACAACATGGTTTTATTCAGCTATTTATTATACGATAATAAATAAATCCTACTCAAATCTTGTCTGGAATCTTTAAGCTCCCAGAGAAATGAACTTTGTTTTACTTGGAATTTCAAAATGTGTATGCAAGTATGAACTGGGTAACATTTATCTTGGGATAATAATTATGGAGTATACTGACTGATGAAAGAATGTAACATAGGAATTTCATTTCATTAGATGAATGAAAAGTGAAGAATCTCCTGTCTTACATAAGAGACAAATCAAAGGGGTCATTTTGGGTGCAAATATAACGCAGCTGAGATAGCAGTAACTCATTAACATAAACCTCACGTTAAACCTCATGTTATAATTACTGCCTCTTTCCAGTAATAAAATCTTTGTCTTTTTGTATGACCACATTAAATAGAAGCAGTATATACAAATAAATTGCAACAATTGTCAAGCAATGTGCCCAAAAATAAGAAATACATATACAAATAGATAAACAATAGAAATCACTATGAACTGGTTTTGCTGACTAACACCCAGTTTTGGGCCTTAAATCTTGGATTTACTGTATATTAAGGAGGAACAATTGAAATATTTATCGCCATCCTCAAGTACAGAAAAAAAATATTTTTGTTGCATGCTAGGTCATACCATGTTGTTAAAGAAGCTGTTTCTAAACTCTGAGTCACTTTCCTGAAGTGACTGTTTGGAGAGTAAGTCACTTCCTCTGCTGTTTCAGATGCCTGCCTACTATATCCTACAAGCAGAGATTTTAATGTGTAAACAGCTGAACAGCACTGGTGAATAATTTAGGGTCATTATCAAACCATTAGTGAGACACACCAGGAACCAGGAAATAAACAAAATCAAATGGGCGAAAGAATGCACTGAATTCAGCTCCTGGTAATAAAGGCTGGTCATACTCAGCTCCCTTACTGAGCAAGTCTTATTTTGGAATAAAACCAGAGTGAAATCAGAACACCATAAGCATGGAACCCCAGTGCAATGTAAACAAAGCCCAGCTTATCTCACAGCTAAAAGCACCTCTCTCTGCTCTGACCATATACATCACCGGCCCTGCATGTCAATGACGACCTGCTGAGCAAGGTCGGCCAATCCTGTCGCCTGCAGCCCTGCTTTACAGATCGCTAGCTTACAGACTGCATGAAAGATGTTCTACTTATTCACTTTAGTAGTTTTTTTTTTGCAAATCCTCTGTGGAAAGTGCGACATGCTGAACCCAGTTTTTGAGATGACATTTACAGCTTAAGCAGAAGAGGACATCAGATATGAAAAATGACAGGCAGAGATGGGCACAAATACATCAATAAGTATCTTGTTACAAATGATAAATACTTGCTCATCAAATGTAACAAAATAAAATGCAAAACATTGGTGTGACAAAATGTATTTAATTAAAACACAATTTGTAATTTAAAATGCAAAAATACATGTAAAATAGTAATGGTACACGACGAATACATGAACCTTACAACCCTAGTAATGTTTAATATTTGCAAAATATACAGATTACCCTGATTTTAAATGGAATAATAATTTTGTTATAGTGTTAATTGAAAACACTATAACACAAAATTGAAAAGTGAAATGAAAAATAACATAAGTAATGTAATGAGAGCTTCAGAGGCTGCATCTGCAGCAGTGTTTTGAGGTTGGGGGGGGGGGGGGGTCTGGAAGACAGAACCACGATACAATTGTTCACAATCTCATATTGCAGTTTTGATCTTGGACTCAGAACTGTTACATGCTTAATTTATACCCAGCGCTAATGATTGACAGGTGTGTGCATGTGCATGTGCAAGGAGACACACTAATGCTTAAATAAATTAATCATCATAATGAACTTCCTGCTTTCTTACAGTAGGGTGCTGAACATGCACAAACTCCAGGAAGACTTTTAGGAAGAACCAGGAAGAATTTTAGATATATGCGCAAATACATAGGCTACATACACACATACATAGGGAGGTCTGGGTATCTTTCCTGAAGCTGCTACCCCCGTGACCCGAACCCCGGACAAGCGGAAGCTAATGGATGGATGGATATATATACACAGAACCATGCATACTGTATAATATGCAATTTCAAGTTCAGTACTCAGTTCTCCCTTTTACACAAATAGCTATGTTTAGCTGATAGAAATTAATTTTCCTTAAGAACAAAAGCAGCTAGCCTGATTTATCTCTATTGTAGTCAATGAAGCCTTACAGTATATGACAAACCACAAGACGCCACTGCCTGGCCGTGCCTGTTGAAATTAGAAAGCCACTAGCAGGCTAGCAATTCAATTCACAAGTTCTAGAGCACAGCACTGCTGTTTGCTAATTGCTCTATTTCTCTGTCCTATATAATGACGTTCAGTGAGCGCTATCTGATAGTATATTTCACTACATATTTGCACCAAAGCATGTCCTTTCCTAAGATTACTGGTCATGAGAGAACAAAGTTCTCAAAGAGCAAGCTGGGCACAGCAGGATGTGTCATGTGATTTACTTGCATCTAGCATTCAATAGGCTGGTGATGGTGATGAAGGATCTTAAAATGACAGAAAATAAATAAATAAAATGACATTTTATTTATTTTAAATACATGAAACACAATCTCTCAAAGTATTTTGTAACAAATTGCAGCAGAATTTTTTTAATGACCTGACTGACCTGAAAAATACAAATTACAAAACATTCAAAGGTAAGTAAATATATTTTTAAACACATTTAATTCAGCTGCCCAGACTATTGCTGGTCCGACATTGTCCACCCGGACATCTCTCCTGCTGAGGCCCGGGGGAGAATTCCCTTGGCGCCATCCCATTCCTGCTCTGTTGTTCCCTCAGCAGCCTCCAGCCTCGCTGACCCCTCTGTGCCCTTTGACCCCACTAGCCCTCCGAGGTTCTGTGGTCCGGATGGACCCCACCTCACTGGCGAACAGGCCCAGGAGGGTCCGCGGTTCCCCAGGATTTGGGAGCCTTCCTGAACGTTCCCCTTCCCTCCTGTGTGTGTCCCCATTCCCTGCTCTGCCTTTGTTTAGCTCTGGCCTGTGTCTCTTATTACCCCCTCCGGTGTTTCCGTCCCTTTCTCCGTTGTTCCCCCTCTTGTCTGCCCTGTTCTGGTGTGGCATGTTCTTTCTGTCGATGTCCCTGTCTCTCCTGCTCCCTGGTCCTCATTGATGTCTGCTGTTTGTCCTTGTACTCCTGAGTCTGATGTCCTTGGTGCTGTTTCATCTGTGTTGTTCTTTTGGCTCCATCCCTCTGGTTTGTTGTGGTGTTTATTCCATGTGTCCTGTCAGTCCTGTCATGCCCCGTCTTGTCTGGTATCCCATCTGTCCCCAGCCCTTTGTGTCCGCTCTGTCATTCGGTCCCCACCCTGTTTGTCCTTCCTGCCCGGAGGGTATGCTTCGATGTGGGGGGGGGAGGGGTTTACTGTCACATCCTGCTCACCATGTCCTGAAAAATGCAAATTACAAAACATTCAAAAGTAATTAAACATGTTTTTAAAATACTTTTAGTTTTAGTCTCTGAGGACATGTACTACTCTGTGACATATTCACATTCAGTTATTTCAGTTACAAAGAAATAAATAAACTTTAAATGCATAAATGAAAGGAAATTTTAATGATGCATTAGGACACTTGTTGGTCACAAGATCCTAATTTTGAAATATTATGAAATATCATGACCAAGCTGCTTTTGAGCACCAATACCTGCCTGTCATGTCCACCTCACCCTCTGGTCTCCTCCCCTGATGAGTCACACCTTGTTACCCCCCATTAGTCTTGATATTTAAGTACCTGTTTGTCTCATCATCCCCAGTCCAGTCATTAATGTTGCTCCTCCAGTCTGCCCGTGTCCTCCCCTGTACCAGTCCCCCTGTGTTTGACCCCTCATGGTTCCACTGGTTTTCCAGCCCCTGCTCAGTTCTGTTCAGTTTTGGTTTCAATATACCCTCCTCGTTCACCCAAACACCTGCCTTTTAGTCCTTCGTCCCGCATGTCATGACAAATATAGCGACTAGAGCAGCACAGATATAGGAGACACAGAGGTGCTCCCATCTCGCAACCGTCTGCTTTTTATGCAATTTCTTTATATTGAAAAACACAGTACATTTATAGAATTGTCTTTGAAGGATTTGTAAGATAATAAGCTTCATATTGGCAGTGTGTTATGTATAAGATACAGTATATACAGTCATAATACAAAATAAAATCCTATGGGGAATTAAGTATTTGCTTGTATTGTTTGAATTTTTATCTATTTTATGTGTGTAGTCTTAACGTGAATACAGCAATGAGTAAATCTTTATAATTTGGTAGTATAAAGTTACATTGTCATCTGTCAAAGAGAAATTCAATTAATAAAGCAGTGAATGTGAGTGTAAATATCTGTACTTTGAAGACACCTTCTTAGGCTAAATCAATCCTGAAGAGGATTTATACTATAACTATAAAACTATAAAGTTGAGGGGAAAAACTGTCACCCCAAGATCATTCCTCCCATATCTCCTTCTTCAAAAAAAGACTTTAAAATGAGGCACAGAGAGAAGGTCCCCCTTGACTGCAGCGATGTGCAGATGTCCCAGCAGTTATCTGAGTCACTCCAGGCAGGGAGAGACTTTGAAAAACAGACAGAGTAAAAGTGATTCGTAGTGGAACCTGAGGTTATACATATATAATGTTGTGGCAAGGTAAGGAAATGTGCCGCATTGCAGGGAAAGCGTGGGAGCAATGTTTATCGGTCACTCTTGCACAAATCCGTCCATCACAGCCAGATTGTTTATCATATTCATTTATTTCTTTTCATCAAATTGCAAGACTCCTCATTTTTGTTCAAAATATCTTCCGCTGTGCATCACCATTAGGGTGACCTTGACTTTTTTTTATACCTGAGGATACTGAAGACATTAACAGGGAAGGTAACCCATGAGTGATGCTGAAGACGTTAACAGGGAAGGTAACCCATGAGTGATGCTGAAGACGTTAACAGGGAAGGTAACCCATGAGTGATGCTGAAGACGTTCACAGGGAAGGTAACCCATGAGTGATGCTGAAGACGTTCACAGGGAAGGTAACCCATGAGTGATGCTGAAGACGTTCACAGGGAAGGTAACCCATGAGTGATGCTGAAGACGTTCACAGGGAAGGTAACCCATGAGTGATGCTGAAGACGTTCACAGGGAAGGTAACCCATGAGTGATGCTGAAGACGTTAACAGGGAAGGTAAGCCATGAGTGATGCTGAAGACGTTCACAGGGAAGGTAACCCATGAGTGATGCTGAAGCAAGGCCCCTGCTTTCACCTGCAGCACAGCGCTCTCGATAAGCACCACTTCTGTTTGTAAATCACCTTTTTTCACTAATAAATTACTCTCTGTCCATATCCTTGGCTAAAAAAAAACATTAATTTTGTCTAGCAGTAAAAGAAAAACACTGAGATTCATTTAACAGCCAAGAAATAAGTACATATATTTACATACTGTTCTATACATAAACTGCATATTTATATTATAGATACACTATATCTATAAAAGATTCACAAGGTGTACAATAAGGTTTGAAATCCATAGCCAGCAGCCTGACATCACTGAGCAAGGCCCTTAACCCCCAATCACTCCATCTGTGCTGAAAGCTGGCTGCCCCCCCCCCCCCCCCCCCACACTCTGACCACCCCCAGCCTGCTCTCACCTGTGTATGTGTCATGTGTCTTATGGAGAGCAAGATGGGGTGGGTGAAAGAAACAGCAGGAATGAATAAAGTATCTCTATTCTATTCTATTCTATTCTATTCTAATTTATTCTATTATATTGTAATACAGGGTTTCCTAAACATAATTTTAAGTATGATTGACATATTCAAAGATGGCAAATGTGAGCTGCTCTCTAATTCGCGTCATCAAGCCAAAGTATAATAATAGTACAATAATACACAGAGAGCATCACGTTGCATTGCATCATCATTCCCTCACCTGCATGACACTCTTTCCAGTTATTTTAGGCCAGCCAGTAACCATGGAGAGAAAGGACCAGTATCACAGCCTGTACTCCACTCTGTCATCTATAATCAACTGAGCCCATCAAGAAGCTGAACTAAAAATCCATACCTACAGGATAACTTTACATTCTGCAGTATGAAATTAATTCTCTGTTTATTTAACAGATTTTCATGAATTGTAAAAAGGAAATAGCTTGTATATGGTGTAATAAGGTTCAGTCTAGTTCGGTGTTCATGTTTGATGTACCAAACTAATACTAAAGTTTGAATAAGTTACTGCAACATTATTTACTGCTATGGTTACCAATTGGTTAGAATTTCTGCACAGGCATGCCTGCTGAACTGAGAGGGAGACATCTATAAATATATGAAATTTCAACTGATTCTTCTTCATTGAAAAGAGACCATGATGCTTCAGAAAGTCTGATATTGCTTATGCAGTTCCTTTATCCCAGATTATAACTTTGCAGTATGTAGCGTTTGCACAGTATGTGGATAATTCACTCTCTTGTTCCCAGACCTCCCTCAGTAATGCTTCTCCAGCACTAGGTCAGGTCAGATCACGTTGGGGAACCCACCATACAACTAAACATTTTGGGATCCCAGTTGGCGACCCCCCAGGCTGGCACGCAGTCCGGTCCCACCCTCCAGAAATTATCATCTATCTGCCGCAGCCAGGTGTTACGTGGGTGTCCCCTTGGCCTGGTCCAGCCACTCGGGTCCTCAGCGATGAGGATCCTGCGAGCCGGATCACTGTCAGGGAAACACGCCACATGGCCGTAGTGCCGTAACTGACGTTCCCTCACAATGCAGGTAATGTGCCTTATTTGGGACTCCCTGAGCAACCGCTCGTTCAACACAAAGTCAAACCAGAGGTACCCAAGGATTCTTCGATGAGACACAGTACCAAAGGAGTCCAGTCTTCGTCTCAGCTCACTGGATAGAGTCTAGTCTTTGTCTCAGGTCACTGGATCGTGTCCATGTCTTGCAGCCGGTTTTGTGAGGGCCAGGCCTGCAATCCAATGGCGGTATTATATAGTCTACATGACAGGGATAAGCAGAATATATCCACAGTCAGTAGCAAAGTATACCAAGAGGGAACATCCCCCCCTCCCCCCATGACTGCTTGACAACAATTCCCGGGCTGCTTTGAGTTGCCAGTCCACCCCTGACTTTTCCTGTGTTGCTGAAAATGCAAATTGTCTATGCTCAGGGGAGAGCCTCTATTGTGACAAATCAGACTTAGTGCAAATTGACATTGTAACAATGAGGCAAAGGTAATGAAGCTGTCTAGCCTTTCAGTGGTGGCCATGGTGAAAATGTTTAACAACAGCTGTACGATCTTCCATCTTCTTCTCCTGAGTCACATGCACTGCAGCAGGAAATGATAAACCACCACCACTGCATTTCCTCCTGCAACTACGCTGAAATGCGCCTATAATCAGAATAACGAGGAAGGAAAGGGCTTTGATGTTTTAGTCAAATTTCTCATAATGGGCCAGAATTATTACCAAGCCTGTATTATTTACAACAGAAGTGTATTTAATGTTAACTGTTCCATATTAAGCTCAACGTAAACCTCACCAAGCATAGGATTACACTCAAAATCTATACCAGTCGTGTTCAATACAACCACAAAAATCAGCCTAATGCTATGAAATTAAAGAAAGAACAAATGATGAGACTTACTGTATTTCTGCTTATATATTTTTGTGTGCATTATCCATGGGTTTGTTTCTCCTCTAGTTTGTTCTCAGGGAGAGACTGAGCGCAGGTATCAGCTGACGTTTCCTTCTGAATAATCAGCCACCAACAAAATCCACAGAAGCACAGAAGAAAGTGGAGTGTAGTTATATCAGAGCCAAAGTAGGACAAACAATGCAGATTTTTCATTACAGTTAACCAACAGGAGATATATATATCTCCTACAAAAAACAGATTTTGTCCAGAGTATTGTTCATGTTACCAATATTATGGCCTCCTATTTGCTTTCTTGTTCCACTTTTGGTTTATGGTATAATGGAAGGAAAAATTATTATGTGAGAGAACAAACGTAGGAGTAAAGTATAACAATACAAGGCTGACTAATGTTTTCAGCTTCTGCCGACGTCTCACGCAGAAACGGTGAGCTGATGAACAAGTGAAGAATTATCACAGGAAGCAGCAGAAGCCTGAGCTTTGGTCATTCTGCACCTTTTCTCCCACAGTCAGATTCCCACACATCCTGTTACAACGAAACCATTTTAAATGTCAAAGTGTCACGAGTTGAATAGCAATTATCCTTCTATTACCCAGCTTTGGGAAGATGCAATATGTTACACACCGAAGGCTATTGTCAGACATTTGTAATCCGTCGCCGCACAAGTTAATGAGTCAGTAATAACAATAAATTAAGTTTTGTGATGACGATAATAAAGGATCTATACAGATTACTGACAATACTACCAAATATTGCGTCACCACAGCTGAGGTATCAGCAAAGACATTTATGTTTCTCTCGAGATGGTAAAAAAGTTGGGAAGTTAAAAACCATCTTTCTGCTCTCCCATTTCACCACTAAGGACAAGGGGCTGTTAAAACACTCCGCGGCCTTTTTCTGACAGGAGAACTGAGGTGCGAATCCCAGCAACACAGCAACGCTTAGATGAATAAAACATGACACATTTCCTATGGGCCTCTGCAGACAGTCAGATTTCAGGATTTTTATGCAAGATCACTTTGACGATTTGCACCAAGAGTCTCACATTATGAACGCTGCTGATTTAAACACCCTGTTTAATAAAATTTAGTCCTTTGGATAGAAATACACAAACAATTCATAACAAAATTACAGTGAGTTACATCAGGAACTAGTCTTATTTTCATGTACATGTTTTTATTTCACTTAGTTTAAAAAATACCAAGAAAAAACAATAATTGTAAAATTGGTTCAATGTACTACTAAACTCTGGTAATAGAAATTTCTGTATGAAAAATGAGTTCAAATCCTCTTAGTTCTGAAGGTGTTTCCTTCCGAAAGCCAGCAGATTTCTAAACAACTGATGACCTGCATCTGTCCACCACTGCATCGCATTGTTCATATAGCACTTCTGCATTTTATCAATATCATATACTGTACGGTTGTCAATTTGCACATCCTCATCCCCATGCCATGCTACTTATTACTTATTTACTATGTTTACTTATTCTTATATTGCAGTCTTGTCTTGTATTGCACTACTGTTTGCCCTGTCCCCCAATTCTCCTGCCCCACGCTCCCCCCCACCCCCCATAGCCGTTGCACAAGAATTTCACCGTGTCCCTCCATACACACGTGACAGTAAAACTTGAAACTTGAAACTTGAAACCTAAGAAGTGAGCGCCCTGCTGTATTGCAGGCATCTTTGTTTGTAATGGCTACTTCCTGGGTACCTTTTATGTCAGAGATCGGTCCCTTTATTCTCAGATTATGCTGATTGCCAAGCAGAAAAAAAATGGTAATTATAGGTTGACTTCCCTCATATTCATATTCAGGAAGCACCTTTGAACACACAAGGAAATTAGTCTGTGTGTATAATCACTTCCTACTCCACTAAATAAATAAAAAATAAAAATCTGTATCAAAGACAATAATGACTTCTTCAGATCAAATGTTGTTTATAAGATAAATCTGTGAAGACTTTCCTTGATTGGTTTTGTATAGCGTACAGCATTTTTGCTGAAACAGCAGACGAATGTTGAATATTAACATTAAAATCATTCAGCCAAAAAGGTTTAGATTTTTAATGTCAGGCACAAGAATTTAAATGAGATATTTAGAAGAAGATGTAGATTTAGAAGACAGAATTCCATTTATGGACAGATTGTGTTCAGATGGTAGAGAATTATAGATATACGCTTTTTATCTTGCATTGTAACACAATATGTAACACTAAAAGTCTGAATTAATCAGAAAATTAAGAGTACAAAATAGAAATGATTAATCAAAATTAAAGCTTTCTTTACGAATGACATCTTCATTGTTTGTATTCATTCTTGTATTTGTAATCCTTTTTTAAACTGATTTGAACCTTTTGTACTGTTCTCATAAAACAAATAAAATACTAAGAAATCATTTGAATTATTTGGTATATTCAACATACAAGTAACTGACACGAACTTTTGAATTTCATGAAAATTTCAGGAGAGTCAACTAAGTTAAGTTGGCTAGAATTAACGTGATCTATGATAGGGACCTTTATATGTTATGTTTAGAAATAATTCATTTTTAATTAATTTGACATTTTAACTATTATAGAAAATAAATATATAAAATAATCCCTTTTATTTTAAGAGAAACATTGCAAAATAAACACGCATTACTTGTTAAAACGTGTGTTAAACATGAGCACGCAATTCATACAAATCATGCGCAGTGGGCATTCTGTGAGCTCCGGCAAGCTGTGCGAACTGCGTAGTGAGGTTACGCAGGCTTAGCATTGTGTGAAGCAAAGGGAGCTGGACTACGTACACTGCGTAGTAAAAGTACGCAAGATCGGTGTTCTGCGTGTTGCCAATAAAGTTTTACGTATTGAATTACTATTAAACAAGCGCTAAATATGGCGGAGTACGATCTTACTACCAAGATCGCTCATTTTTTGGACCGGCATTTAGTTTTTCCTTTGCTGGAATTCCTTTCTGTAAAAGAGGTATGTATATAATGTATTACTGAGTTAAAATTCAGTTTGATGTTTAGTAGTTTGCTTATTGGTTGTCCGGCTTTAGCTGATTTGCTTTCAACCATGTGAGTCCCTGGGTGCCGGGTACACTAGGCCTGAGTATTGAGAATGCGCATCAGACTCGCTGATCGATGCTATCAATATTGGAAAGTTGTCCTTCATAACCATAGTTTAGCTGATCACCCTTGTCGGGATTAGTTTATTATAATATATAGTTGTTGCCTTGTGTATGGTAATTAGGAGCCACTGAATATATCTAATATCGGGTGCGGTGTGTGAAGATCCGACTCTTCAGTTAAAGTCGTATTAAATCGGGGTAGACGTTTTAGTAGCCTCATATTCGGTTAGTTAAATGTTGCACCTAGTTAGCTGTTGTCTCAGTCAGCTATCTTTAATAGTCATGTATCAGCAGTATGCTTTAAAGCTTATTGCTTTGTTTGGTTTGTATATCTATTTGGATGTGCTTTAGTCATTAAAAATTGTGAAGGATAACTGTCATAAAAACAGACTAGACTCGGACAAACTACCTCGGAAAGAGAAACAGTGGTAGAAGCTCACTGACAATAGTTGCTAGGGATGCCAACTGTGACGCATCTGGCATGACACTCACCTTTTCAGACTCCCACACTCACGTAAACTTACAGCAAATCTATATTATTCCATTAGAAACCTAACATTAGCTACATCAGAAGCATCGGGGTAGTTTTCAAACCCTACAGACTGTTTAAAAGGTAATAAAATTGTTACATGCCATTAAATGTGTGCGCAGACTAGTCTCAAATTGAAAATCTCACTCCAACCAGCTGACCAAAGTTGACAACCCTGAAGTTGCTAAATGCCATAAAGGATGACTAAAGAATTTATAGGACCTCTGTGATGCATGCTCAACAAGAACTGTTAATGAAAAGCACAAACTGGTGTTTAAGGCATGACTTCCATTGGAAACCACTTATGGCCAAGGAAAATGTACAGACACACAAACTAGTGTATGGATTACACGTCCCAAATTGGGGGGGGGGGGGGCAGTGGTTGAAATACGTAGTCTGATGAACCTGAATAATATTGTATTATGAGTAATCGTTCATACTTTTTTTTTTTTGTTGTTGAAAGTCAAGTGATGCCTTCAAGTACAATGTTTGCTGGTATGGACAGCCATCTTGCGGGAGTCATAAGGTCCAATTGCTGCTGTGCAAAGTCATATAATGAACAAGATATATATGGCTAATTTACAGGACCAGATGCTGCCTATGATGTAGTCCAGGGGTCACCAACTCTGGTCCTGGAGGGCTACTATCCAGTAAGTTTTCTATCCTACCTGGCTTCTGATGAGCCACACCTGCTCCTGGTATTTGCCTGAGAACTAGTGTGGCTCATCAGAAGCCGGGTAGGATAGAAAACTTACTGGATAGTAGCCCTCCAGGACCGGAGCTGGTGACCCCTGATGTAGTCCATCCCTCATCGTGTTCTTATATTCCAAAATGATAATGTCCTCAGACACTGCTAAAGAAATTCAAGATGAGCACAAGAATGAATTTAGACATCTTCCAATCCCTAGATCCAAGTATCACTGAAGTTTTATGGGAAGTTCACAAGCACAGAGTACAGACTAGAGTTCCACATCCTTCATCCCTCAAAGATCTGGAGGCTTTTGTTCTTGAAGGCTGGTCCAATCTCCCACTACACGCAGTTCAGGGCTTGTCTGGCGGCATTCCATCAGGGACTCCAGCTCTAATGGGTGGTTCTGCTCCATATTGGGTCGTCGATGTCAGTATATCATTAGTAGGGGTATAACAATACACACAAATTATGGCTTGGTACATTGCTCGGTTCTGAAGTAATGATTTTGTACGTTTTTGGTACAGCGGGGGTAAAAGAAACAAAACATAAACTTCTTTCTTTATTTCTTTAAACAGTGGTTTAATGAACAAAATATGACTGTCTTAAGTAAAAAGTCTCTGTCTATACTGCTGTAACCTAATAATAAAAAAAACATAATAAAAAACACTGACTTAAAAGTAATTCAAAATAAATATTCTGTCAAGTAAATAAATTAAATATCCATTAAGGGGTGCATTTAGAAATTAACTGTACCTGATCTGTACTGTATTCACATTAGCAGCTTTCAGCTTCATATTAGAACTTTACAACACAAATATTGTCTCAAAAATGCAAAGCATAACAAAATAATTATCCATTATGATGCAGCATTTATAAAAATACCTGTGCAGTACTTGTATTCACATTAACAACTTCCAGCTTTACGTTAGGACATACGTGCACATGCGTAGTGGTGCGGTTTCATCCGCCCCTTTCCGAATGTTGCTCTGGGGAAACACACAAACACAAAGATTCAGCATTTGCAGTATTTGTTCGATACTTATGCATACTGAACCAAAATTTTCATTACGAATATGTTTACCGTTACACTCCTAATTGTTAGGTGTTTCTGTTAATTTTGTCCATGCCCTCCAGCTGTGCAGGTATTAAATTAGCTGGTACACATCTCATAATCTCAGAATCAAACACGTATATTTAAGCGTTTTCTTTGTTTTTCTAGGAGTTCAAGTAGCATTTGGTGAATAAATAGTATCCAATAAGCACTGGAATTTTTAAAAATGTAATATTTTTACCTTGATTTTCCTACTGCGTATTCAGACAGTGTGATCATTTTGTGCCCTCCTGAAAATATTTACCATGCTGATCGTTTTATGCATGCGCCCTTTCTGCCGTCTAAGGTAGGTGATCATTGATTTGTGACTGTGCTGAAATGCATCCCCATACTATGTCCAAACTTGCAGTATCCTTTAATTTCCTGCCTCTGTTCTTCCAATCAGATATACAATGAGAAGGAGCTCCTGCAGGGGAAGCTGGATCTCCTCAGCGACACCAACATGGTGGATTTCGCCATGGATGTGTACAAAAACTTGTACCCTGACAAGGAGATCCCAAACTGTGAGTTATTTAGCAGAGATGCTATACAGAATTAATCATGTCTACCCATGCTGTATATTCTGCTATGTTTTCATCTGAGGCAGGATTTAAGATATTTAATTATAATGGGAATTTAATAGACAGTATATAATATCATCAGCAAACATTTTGTAACTCCAGCTCGACCCAGCAGTGTCAAATTGTGTGGTCATTGTGGCCATGTCTATATTTCTAGAGAATGCTTTGTGGCACAAGTGCTGTGACTTAATCTTGGAGAACACTCAGGATAGCACAAGTCAGGGTTTTGGCAAAGTAAACTAAACAAGGTTTAGAAAGAAATGCCAAGTCTTCTGGCTGGAGGGACCTTCCACATGATTTACCTCTGACTGGCTGACTCATTCCAGACGGCGAAGCACATTCTCCTGGAAAATCCCACCCTATGTTTCCTTGATTGGGGGGGTGGGGTGGGGGGGCACCTCATTTTGTCCACAGTCCATTTGTCCATGAACAACTTGTTTCTTTATTGTTGGATTGGCTTATTAGTCATTACTAAGTAACAAAGGTAACACTTTGCTTTTAGTAATTTATAAACACATTCATAATGCATCGTAAAGCATTCATAAGGCATTATGAACATGATTGTAAATATTTATCAAAAGGTATGTTATGCATTTTGATAAATATTTATAGCCATGTTTATAAGGCTTCATGAATTCATTATTTATGAATTTGCTTATAAATTACGAAAATATGGCCTCAAGTAAAGTGTTGCCAAAACAAATTTGTTTAAAATAGTGAAACGGCTATTTCATCTGAAGACATTAAAGCAGATACACTAAAGTATTGAGACATCCCTACTAATCATTGAGTTCAGGTGTTCCAATCACTTCCATAGCCATAGGTGTATAAAATCAAACACCCAGGCATGCAGACTGCTTCTACAAACATTTTATGAAAGAATGGGTCACTCTCAGAAGCTCAGTGAATTCAAGTATGGTACCGTGATAGGATGCCACCTGTGCAATAAGTCCATTTATGAAATTTCCTCACTACTAAATGTTCCACGGTCAACTGTTAGTGGTATTATAACAAAGTGGAATCAATAGGGAACAACAGCAACTCAGCCATGAAGTTGTAGGCCATGTAAAATCATAGAGCCGGGACAACGCATGCTGAGGTGCACAGTGTACAGAAGTCGGCAACTGTCTGCAGAGTCAATAGCTACAGGCCTCCAAACTTTGTGTGGGCTTCAGATTAGCTCAAGAACAGTGTGTAGAGAACTTCATGGAATGGTTTTTCATGGCCGAGCAGCTGCATCCAAGCCTTACATCACCAAGTGCAATGCAAAGCGTCGGATGCAGTGATGTAAAGCTTGTCGCCACTGGACTCTAGAACAACGAATCACGCTTCTCTGTCTGGCAATCTGATGGACCAGTCTGGGTTTGGCTGTTGCCAGGAGAAACGGTACTTGCCTGACTGCATTGTGCCAAGTGTAAAGTTTGGTGGAGGCGGGATTGTGGTGCGGGGTTGTTTTTCAGGGGTTGGGCTTGGCCCCTTAGTTCCAGTGAAAAGGAACTCTTAATGTTGCAGTATTTTAAGCCATTTTGGACAATTTCATGCTCCCAACTTTGTGGGAACAGTTTGGGGATGGCCCCTTCCTGTTCCAACATGACTGCGCACCAGTGCACAAAGCAAGGTCCATAAGGACATGGATGAGCGAGTCTGGTGTGGAGACACTTGACTGTCCTGCACAGAGCCCTGACCTCAACCCGATAGAACACCTTTTAAATGAATTACAACGGAAACTGTGAACCAGGCTTTCTTGTCCAACATCAGTGCCTGACCTCACAAATACTCTCCTGGACGAATTGTCAAAAATTCCCATAAACACACTCTTAAACTTTGTGGACAGCCTTCCCAGAAGAGCTGAAGCTGTTACCAACTCCATACTAAAGCCTATGTATTAAGAACGGGATGTCATTAAAGTTCATGTGTGTGTAAAGGCAGGTGTCCCAAAACCTTTGGCAATATAGTGTGAACTCCCTGTCAGGCCGTCAGGATTAGTCTCTCTGCAAATAAGCTGGACCAGCTGTGGTGTAAAACCTCTGAAGTCTTGAAGGTAAAATTTACTCCAAAAAATTGCCCAGAGCTTTTTAGAGATTTATAATTAGGTATTCCTGTTTTGATATTTCATTATGTTGTACGTCATCTGGTGAGATGTGAGCTGTTGCCCGTTACCTCTTCCAAGGAGGGCAGCTTTTAAGGTGTTACGTTCCGAGCCCAGGGCTGATCCTGACCTTTGTCCCCCTCCCCCGCCCCCCCCGCAGCCTTGAGGGAGAAGAGGACCACTGTCGTGGCCCAACTCAAGCAGCTGCAGTCTGAGACTGAGCCCATCGTCAAGATGTTTGAGGACCCTGAGACGACGAGGCAGATGCAGTCCACCAGGTGAGCTCTCCTGCCAAACTGAAGTCAGCCTTGGGCGAACCAGCCCTCTCATGCAGGTTGACTTAACTGTAAGCCGACATTCACCGTATAGTACTGCATGAAAGTAGCATATATTGTCTTGGCCACATCTGAGCTTAAGATGAGAAAAATATATAGTTTTGTAGCTGCTCTGAGCTTTGTAGGTGAGGAGCTTTTAATCTGTGATGCCCCAGTCTTCTGGCCATGAGCCTTTTCTGTTGAATGCATTTAGAATCAACGTTTCTAACTTTGTTAGAAAATATTAATGAGCAGCAGCAGATCGCTTTCGTTTAGTTCTGAGTGTATATACGGCTCTGGAACAAAATTGAGACCACTCTATATATTTTTTTTCTTTCCTAATTTGTATTGTTAAATCCTGGTTTAATCGTGGTTCTGCTGGCAGAAGGCTACTCTGAGTGGCACATGACTTCCAGGCTCAAAATTTATAAGACCACAGTATGCAAGAAGCAGTTGAAGCAGGAGACCCTGGGAACACCCCTAAACCAGCCAGGTCGATGGCGGAAGTGACTCTCTAATGCCAGAGATGACTGGCAGATTATTCAGCAGATATATGAATCGCAGGATGACATCAAGTGATCTTCAAGAGGAATGGGAGACATCGAGTGGTATGAAGTGCACGGCTAGGACAGTGTGTATCAGGCTCCTAGAAGCAGGATGGAAGTCCCATAAAGCAAGGAAGAAGATCTTCATCAGTGGGCGCTTTTGCATTGTATCAGCTACCATACTTTTGGTACTTTGAGAAAGTACCAAAAGTACGGTATTTCATGGTTTTGGTTTTTGACTGGTGTAAGAACTGGTACCGGTACCAAATGACATCAGTGTGAGACGGGGTATTTTGTACTGAATTCAAATAATGGGTATAGTATAGTATCGGACTGGACGACGTGCAGTATTAATACCAATATTGCATGTTATACAAATCCAATTTGTTACATCGCTAGTCAGATTAAGATCAGGCTTTTTCTTACTTTCAAATCCGTATGGACATTATAATGCAGGAGCTTAAAGTTTCGCTTAAATATTTTTACTCTTTTACACTGTTATTGAAAAAAACGTGGCCAGCTTTGCAATTTTAATTATTCCTTTCTTGTATGCTTAAAGTTTACCTCAGACAATCGTAATCATTTTCATCCTTGCCGTTGAGAGAAATTTATTAACTCAATTTTTGTTTTATAAATGCCCCAGTATTAATTACAACAAAATTGCATTGCTATAATTATAACAGAATCACATTGCTAGGGAAGCATGTTATTTTCTGTGTTAGTATATTCAGCGAAATACTTTTTCTCATCCTTTGTACTCTTGACGTCTCATCTGGATCGTGTGTGTCTGTGTGTGTGTCTGTGTGTGTGTCTGTGTGTGTGTCTGTGTGTGTGTCTGTGTGTGTGGAGGAAGACCCACACCAAAATACCAATGACGTACCCCAGCGGGTTTGGCATTTTTGGTGCTGGTACTCCACCAGAAGTCAATGGTAAAGTTAAAGTACTGTACCACATGCACCGTACTTGGTGCGGTGGAAAAGCATCCAATGAGAAGCAAGGAAGAGCCAGGCTGGAGTTTACAGAAAAATGTGTATTACACAGACGTGTACCCATACATTGACAAAAGAGTGAAACTACAAATTTTGGTGTGGTCTCTTAATTTTTTTCAAGAGCTGTATTTCTTGATTGCTTTTTGTCCTTTAAAATTGGTTTTGTGCTTTATGTTGAGTGCAATTTATGATTTAGTAGAAGTCTCAGCTTTAGTTACAAGGATGTTTTCTCTCTTTTAGAGATGGAAGGATGCTGTTTGATTATCTGGCTGAGAAGCATGGCGTAAGTACCAACAGATCTGTTCTTTATGCGCCCACCTTCTGTTTGTTCCTTTGTGAAGTCAATGATCTGTTGGGATGTTCACTCACACCCTCTACGTCGCGTCATGTGTTGGTTTAACGAATGCTTGGTGTTTACGTTTGCAGGCCTGATTGGGTAATATTCGTGACTAAGCGGTCCAACCGCAAGCCCAAGTACATGGCCAGACTAGAAATTTGAGGCTCTGTTATGTGTCGGATAGACGTCAGCAGCCTTTGTGCATCTTTAAATGTGGTTGAGGAAGTAACATTAGTGAAACTTTGAGATGATGAGCTGTTAAATACCATCATTATTGAGGAGCCAGTAGTGATCTTTTAGCTAAATCTCGCCTCATTCCGAATCGTGTATTTCAGTTTCGCCAGGAGTACCTGGATACTCTGTATAGGTATGCCAAGTTCCAGTACGAGTGTGGAAACTACTCAGGAGCTGCTGAGTATCTCTACTTCTTCCGTGTTCTGGTAAGTTCTCCAGTTCTTGGACCAAATGGCAAACAACTGCCTAGCTACAGTCTTCCTTGTACTGTTAAACATTACTTTGTCATGCTTCGGAGTTACACTCTTGTAAATTCATAATTCTGCATCCAGTTTTTTGGGAAAATATGTTTAGTCATAATATTATAACTAAATATTATTATTGGCACTCAGTGTGAAAAACTGACTTTATTGTTGCATCTGATTTTCTTTGGTACTCTCACCTCCTGGCATTACCTCACATGTGAATGTCCAAGCTAATGTTACATGTACTTTGGTGTCATGAACCTGCTTAATCCCAGTAAAGGGTGTCATGAACCTGCTTAATCCCAGTAAAGGGTGTCATGAACCTGCTTAATCCCAGTAAAGGGTGTCATGAACCTGCTTAATCCCAGTAAAGGGTGTCATGAACCTGCTTAATCCCAGTAAAGGGTGGCACCTCAGTTAGGCCTGTGAGGTGTCTGTTCTTCTGGCTGATTGGCTGCTTGTCACAGGTTCCTTCCACAGACAGAAACGCTCTCAGCTCCTTATGGGGGAAACTGGCCTCAGAAATACTTATGCAGAACTGGGAGGCGGCCATGGAGGACCTCACCCGGTTAAGGGAGACCATCGACAACAATGTAAATGCTCTCCGATTGCTGATTATTGTTAGCCTAGCCTAGTGTGGCTTTAAGTGGACTTAAGCCTGTTTCATTTGGTTTGTATAAGGCATAAATCATTTTTTTTCTTAATTTTCCAATTAAGTGTATAGAAATTTGTTTGATAATGGGTTTCCTGTATTTTCTGGTTTTGTAGGTTTTTGTTTGCTAACTCTGAGCATTTATTACCAGATCTGCAGAATCCTTTTTGGGGTTGTGTTCAGTTTCTTTTTATTGGAATGGATCTTTTTCTCAGCCTGAGGAGAAAAGTTATCCTTTATGGCGTTGCGTCATGCTGTTAGGTGTTGATGCAATGGTTGGCGAGTGGACTCGTCCAAGCATCTTCGTTCTGTTCTGTAGTTGTAAGTTGTGGCAGTGAGACAGCAGGGAATGGCAGTGTTGCATGCTGGGAAGGTAACCGCTTCTCCACCCTTCCTCCATGAAAGTCCGTCAGCTCGCCACTCCAGTCCCTGCAGCAGAGGACCTGGCTCATCCACTGGTCCCTCTTTGTCTTTTTCAACCACCCCAAAGGCCGGGACAACATCATCGAGCTGTTCCTCTACCAGCCACAGTAAGCATCCTCCGCCAAAGCTCTTCAGTCAGTCGCAGTGGGGTGGGCAGGTTTAAACAGCCAGCAGGATTTGCGGGTGCTGGGGAAGAGGTTGGGGCCGTGGCCGGTGCAGGAGTTCAGAGCCAGCGCAGAGCGCCTCGTGCGTTTGGGACCAAAGCATCTTCTGCATCCCCAGCTATTGATTCCACATGCCGTGCTGAAAGGAAATGCTTTTATTGTGGTCCACTATCAAAGCACCTATTTTAATGTGTTTTGGAGTTCGGTTTCATGTTATTAACCAAATTGTGCTTAATGTAAACCATGACATTGGCATCTACGTTTCAGAAAAGAATGTTTTGATTCCTGTTTACAAAGAATGATTTTTTTTTTTCTTCCCCCGGCCCAAGTGAATGAGTATAACACAAAGATTCCCTTGACGTTTTCTGCTAGTTTGAGTTGGGCGATCGCCACCCGCGAGTTCCCTGCATGTCTGCCGTTCGGTCCCTTGGCCTGTTGCCCCCGCATCACATCCTCTATTGGCCCTCACAGGGCAAACTTCTCCATAACCTTGCACTACTTTCAGATCCGCCCTTCGCAGCCCCGTAACGGCACAGTGATACTCGGTCAATGCAGAATTAGCCATATTCACCTGTTGTGAAACCTGTAAGGCTGCATTTCGCTGTGTTATCGTTTACCGAGGGGAAAATGTGATCCCCTATCAGCAGGCCGATGTGGCTAGGAGCCTTGTAATATGCTACTAGCTCTTCAATAATGTAATTTTATTTCAAGAAGTTATTTTGAATAGAAACACATTGTATCATATATTTATGGAGTTGCTTGCCAGTACATCTGATATAAGGTATTGTCTTTGCATCGATCATTTTAGTGGAACAGTTTTATGTCTTGTTCTTTCGCTTTTAACATGCTACTTTCACAGTTTGTTTGCTTAGCTAACTACTTTGCTGTGGTAAATGTGGTGTAATTTAAACAAAAAAAAAATCCTGAATCTGGTTGTCGGTGTGAAGTCTTTCATTTTTTGGGTGACGTCTCTCCATGCCCCCCCCCCCCCTGTGATGCAACGTCCATCCAGCTTTGGATTTTGTCCGAGCGCAGGCCATTTGCCCTCTGCCATTGCAGCCGAACGTATTCGCTTACGTCGAATTTATCTCTGGCCAAACCTTTATTGACTTCAGCCCTGCTAATTTTAGCCCATTTTGTTTGTAATGAAAGCATTCTTGGGGTACTTTAACGTGCACCCGAGTCACCTGTTAAAGCCGGTTGTATTACGAAATGCCCACTTGTCTATGAGGCACGGTGAGAGCAAATGCGATATTGAACAGATCCCAGCAATACAAATGGACGGGACATTGTGTGTTGTGACTTCAACTCCTCCCAGGTCTTGCATTCCAGCATTGATTTTTTTATTTTTTTTCCTGCGATCTGAGAAGCCGAACAACAAGGCTTCAGAGTAAGGCAATAGCTGAATCTCACTGTGTATCGCGTCTAATTAATTCCAAGGGCAACCGCATAGTCGTTGTCATAGGATGCCCTGCAGTATGGGTACAAATGGGAAACACAATGCCCGCTGTAGCACAGGGTGGATGTTGCACGTGGGCATCCTTGTTGATTTAATTTTGCGTTGTGAAATCGGAGCTGCGCTGTCTTCCTCAGACAAGGAGAATATTGCACCCACTGTTCTCTAGACAACTTTCAAGCTCGGCTGACTGGGGTGACAGTTTGTGTTCATATCTGTAGTTAATGGCTGACAAAGCGCTTAAGCTCATATGAAATCAATTTTACACATTAATATGATTACATGTAACTGGTTCAAGTTAAGTTTGATGCAGATCTGGAAACCTCAGTTCTGCCATTAATTGGCAGAATGGGATTCAGCTTCATTCAAATGAGTAGGTCAGTGACATAGCATGTAAAATAATCGCATCCAATTTAGGTCTGGCCGCTATAAAGCAATGTTTTATCATTGATAATCATGACGATATAATTCAAGGCTCAATTTTTGCTTAAAAGTGGTTGCATGACCACCATCTGATTTTGTCGAACAAAGATACTGGTGATCAGTGCCTGGATGCATGGGTTATCCGAAGGAAAAAGGCCATAACCTGTATATTATTCATTATTAGTCTTGCACATCAGTGTGTTGATACTAATGCTAATTTCGTATTTGACGCTAACCCCAAGACAGCGATTCTCACATATGTGTTAGCGGTAATTCTTGATGTTCGTGGTGTCAGCAGTTAATAAGTGTCAACGATACTGTTGCTCTCCAAACCTAGCGACGCCTTTACTCAGCCGACTCTTCCGCAGTGGATAACCGAGGTGAGCTGGAAACGTGCTGTAACTAGTCTCTCTTCGCGGTGCGTTACGGCTCGGTTCCTGTATGCCTGTAGAAAAGTGCCATAATGGACTTATCTGAGGGGGCAATGGATGTACATCAGTGTGGTTTTCATGCATTACGAATGTTTGGTATCATAGGTGACGTTTCCTCTTTCCCAGGTACCTCAATGCCATTCAGACCATGTGCCCTCACATACTGCGCTACCTGACTACCGCCGTCATCACCAACAAGGACGTTCGGAAGCGGCGACAGGTTCTCAAGGACCTGGTGAAGGTCATCCAGCAGGTGGGGCTCAGCCATCTGCACACGATCGCCCACCCCGTAGCTTTCCTGCCATAGGTCATTTAAATGGGGGAATTAGCGTGCCGACTGCCTAATGGGCTAATCCAAGAGGGCGATGGCTGTACAGATGTTTTGTGAGTGAACGAGCAGCAGGACATGGTAATCAGAACATGGTAACAATTTGTGGGGCTGTTTTTTTTTTTGTAATTTTTTTGACTGGGAGACGCACCCTAATCCCCTATAACATTGCTGATGACTGTTAGAAAAATCTTTCTTTACACAACATTCCAAGCGGTCCTGTCTTTCCTGGTCCCGGATTGCAGCCCTTTGATCTGATGAGATCTGCTTTTCCTCTGGTTTCAAATGGCATGATTAATACAGGTTCTTTTTAAAGTTCTGAGTCGGTATGCAAAGTGTTTCTGAAGGCTTGTTTTTCTGGTCTCTCAGTTGTTGCATGATTGAGCTGCTGGATCTTTTGGAGTGGGTCCAGTCAGCAGTGTTTAGGTTCAGTTACAGTTCCTGCAATGATTTTAGTGTCCAGAGGCTCACGGAGCTGTAAAAATGGCTTCCTCTTTGTTTGCTCACCGCTGTGGTTGGTCAGAGATCTTGTGTTTACTGCCTCATGCCTTTAAGTTGGTGTGTGGAACGTCTTGGGTTCAAGCCCCGGACCAGCCGAGGTGAATCCTTTTTTTATGGCGTGTGGCTCTGTGGGTTAAGGCTTTGTGCCCGTGATCAGAAGGATGCTTCAAGCCTCGTGGTCGGCCCATTGATTTTACCATTGGGTCTCAAGCAAAGCTCTTAACCCCAATTGCCCCAGGGACTGACTGACCCTGATTCTATGTCGCTTTGAATAAAAGCACCAACTAAGTAAATGTACTTGCATGGACACTGAGATTTTGTGAATTTATTCTCTCGTCAGGAGTCTTACACATACAAGGACCCCATCACGGAGTTTGTGGAGTGCTTGTACGTCAACTTCGACTTCGACAGTGCACAGAAGAAGCTGCGGGAGTGTGAGTCGGTAAGCCGGAGAGCTGCACCTCCTCCACGCTGCTGTAAACGTTGGGGTGCGGACGCCCCCCCCCCCTCCAAACACGGCCTAACTCTGTCCTCCTGCCCTCCATCTGTAGAAGTATATGACCATTTACAAGAACAATTACATTTTTATAACATTTTTCCATATTGGTTTACATGGGGGGGGTGGGGGAGCGGTCAGGGGGGTAAGCAGACCACAAAAAAACCAAGTGTGTGATATTAGAGTACATACTGTCCGTGGGACAGTGAATATCGTCTTACAGGATCTGAGCAGCCAGTCAGGGAGGACCTCATTTGCGTGAGGTCTATGTACATATCCCGCTCCCCTTATTTAATTATATACACACACATGGTCTGCATCATGGACCTTTGACCCTGCCTATAACTGTAAGTAAGCTGTGAGGCTTTTTCCCTTTTCATCCCCCCCTAACCCAGGCCTCATTAGTTGTCGCGTATGTGTTCTTGTCAGCTTGCCCTCTTTGCATTTTCCTCTCATTAAATGCCTCCCACCCTTCCCCGCGCCTTTTCAAATCGATCTTTGAAGCGGGGAGAAGTATTCGGTCACTTCAGATTGGTAATGAGTGGTTGAAATTGTGAGCCCACCCCCCTCGCCGTTCTGCTGCCGCCAGTTGATGTGGCTTCTATGTAAATCTGTGTTTCCCAACCTGATCCTCAGGGAACCACAGACGGTCTGTGCTTTTCCTCCCTCCCAGCACCCTGCCACAGAGTTCACTTTTTTGCACCCAGGAGCAGAAATGTGGACCGTCTTCATGTCCCCGAGGACTGAATCGGGAAACACTGATGTAGAGGGTACTCCTCAATAAAAGATTCATTAGCAGAATGCTAGGGGCTTTTGGGGCGCTTGTGAAAGTAGGGGTTTATGGTGGGGTGCTGGTTTTGATCAGAGTGTGAGTGTACGTGACGTGTATGCGTGTGTATGTGCGTGGGGGATGGGGGGGAGAGAGAGGTCCTTACATCTTATCTGCTACTGAGTGAATGGTTCCCCCACTCACAGGAAAAGCTGACTGAGCTCAGGAAGCCCTTGAGTTGAGTTGGGGAGCTGAGCTGCTTGTCTGTTTGTCGAGGTTTGACATTTGGATTCCCAAGGGCTTCAGTACATTGCAGGTTTCGAGGCTTCAGTGGCAAAATTCGTAGTAGACGAGCTTAATTTTTGGCAAATCTGTTGTCAACCATTTTTGTCAACCATCACCTCATTTTTGAGTTGGCATAGAAACCTGGAAACCAGTAGTAAAATATCTACTCGTTTACAAAATATGTCCATAGTTGACAGTAATAATTGACTCCGTAAATGATGCTGTTTCTCGGTCATTGCAAAACCAAAGTGATTACTGCATTTCTATCTGACGACTGCTGGTGTAACTGTTTCATTTACTTTTTATAGTGAAAGGAGACTTTATTTTAATTAAACTTTATATGAATGGTTACAAGTAAATTTGTATGGTTTGGGCAAAAGCTTAGTTTCCATGGATAACTATGAAGTAACTGACCAGAATTTTACTAAAGTACCATTTATTAGAAAATGTGTCCCACAATTTAAGAAGCACTAATTAGATTAAGATTGTTTCCTGTCACTGGGCAGGCAAATGTTATGTTCAAGGTCCTTACATTGCACGAAAAATGGTGACACCCTGCACCTTTTCATGAATTAGAGAGATAGTGAGTACCTGGTGTGGATTTTCTATAAGACATTTTATATGATGATATACAAATGGCAATTTACATTGTAGTAGGACCTGGGTTGATTAAGAATGTACTTTTGAAAGACAATTTTTGTTGCAAAATTGATACATAATTAACATTTCATGGGTTTAATTTTTACCTAGGTGGAATTTTAGTATCTGGTGTAGTGTGACCAAAACCACAGCACTCTGGATGTTAACGTTTAGAGAAGAGGAAAAAGTTGGAAAAGGACGTAATTGGCCTATATTCTGAAGACTGAGGTTTTTTTTTTTATTTTAAAAATGTCACTTTTTCTTGATTTAATTTAGTGCAGGCCCATGAAATTCTTGCCAATTTTAAGAGAATTAAGTAAACACAACTGCATAAATGTATATGCTACATATCCGGCAAGGTAGTGTTTGATTGCCAACAAAAGCCGCTTTTGTAATAAGAGTTTTGGCAGTGTAGTTTTTAAAGTTGGATGTTTTTAGAATTATTAAAAAAGACACATACTCTTGATATTGTTTTGAGTCTTAAATGGTTCTGCAATTGAAGCAACACCAAACATGTTTGTCTGCAGGAAAAGTAAAAATGTTCATTTATTTTTTAATCCGACAACCCCCAATAAGAGGTTACATGGACGACCTTACTGTGACGACCACAACCCATGTGGAGGCGAGGTGGGTACTAACTGTTCTGGACCACATGGCAACGTGGGCTAGAATGAGGTTTAAGCCAAAGAAATCCAGGTACATGGTGATCAGGAAAGGCAAACTGACAAACAGAGTCACGCTGTATGTGCAAGGGGAGGTAATACCATCGATAAAGGAAAATCCAATTAAGTGCCTCGGGAAGTGGTTCGATGATACACTTACCGACAAGAACAACATCAGCAGTACAGAGAAGCAGACAGAGGAATGGCTGAGGAAGATCGAAAATTCAGGGCTCCCGGGGAAGTTCAAAGCATGGCTTTACCAACATGGATTGCTGCCAAGGCTCATGTGGCTGTTAACGGTGTATGAAGTTCCCATGACAAGCGTAGAAAGAGTGGAGAGAAAGATCAACAAGTATCTCCGGAGGTGGCTGGGAATTCCTCCAAGCTTCACTTCAGTAGGCCTTTACATAAGATCAGGGCAGCTCCAACTTCCTCTGTCATCTGTGGTGGAGGAATTTAAGGTAGCAAAGTGCAGAGTCATAATGACATATAGAGACTCCCAGGATGAACAAATCAGGAAGGCAGGTATTCTTACAAGGTCAGGACGTAAGTGGGCAGCTGACTCAGCTGTTGCACAAGCTGAAAGTATGTTGAAGCTACGTGACATCATGGGAACGCCGTGCACAGGAAGACAGGGTCTTGGAACTTCCCATATCCAGCAATGGGGAAAGGTTGGATCCAAGAATAGAAGGGCTATGATCCAGGAGGAGGTACGGAACCTGGAGGAGGAAGGACGAAGGGCAAGGGCAGTGGAGCTAGCGTCCCAGGGAGCATGGACCAAGTGGGACCTACCCAAGAGAAAGATCACATGGGGAGATCTGTGGAGATTGGAACCTTTCCGTATCTCATTCTTGTTAAGATCGGTGTATGACACACTCCCAACCCCGACAAACTTGCACAAGTGGGGCTTGAGAGAGGATCCACTGTGCAAGCTTTGTGGGGACAGGGGTACCATGGCGCACATCCTGTCAGGGTGTAAAACAGCACTTGCCCAAGGTAGATACAGGTGGCGCCATGACAAGGTGCTCATGACACTCGCTAACACCCTGGAGCAAGAGAGACGCAAGAAACATCAACCAAATGGGAGAGCAATACCATCAATTAAGTTTGTAAGAGCGGGTCAAAAACCACCAATTACAGTAACCACAAGAACCAATCTGCTGCAAAAGGCCCAATCATGGGAAATGAAGGTAGATCTGGGGGAAAGATTGCAATTCCCTCCGGTTGTCCAGACAACCCTGAGGCCAGATGCAGTATTGTGGTCTGAAGAGGCAAAGAAGATCATCCTCATCGAACTTACAGTCCCATGGGAAGAGGGTTGTGAGCAAGCGTTTGAGAGAAAGAGCGCCAAATACCAGGATCTCTTGCAGAACTGCAGGGGGAAAGGTTGGCAGGCATGGCTCTTCCCAGTCGAGGTCGGCTGTAGAGGATTCCCCGCCCAGTCAGTATGGAGGATGCTTACAGCCATTGGGGTGACGGGGAGGGAGAGAAAGATGACTGTTCGCAGGATGGGGGAGGCAGCAGAGAGAGCTTCTTGCTGGTTATGGAGCAGGAGAGAGGAGTTTAGCTGGAAGCCAGGGGGACTTGATGGGCAGTGATTTGGCCACCACTGCTGACCCACCAATGTTGAGGGTGTTGCGGTTCAGGGTTGAAACACCCAATGATCATTGGATACCGTCTGATGACATCAACTCTTCCTGGCTAAGGCTACATTCACCAAAGTGAATGAAGGAGAAGCATCTTTGGATGTAATTATAACCATTTTAATGACTACATTGTAGTTACTAATTTAGTGCAATGTTATTGCTTCTAGATGCATTATAAAAATAGCTGAATGGTTTGGTGAGTCCTCTGAATCCTACTGGATGCCGCAAAGCTGTGATCCTCTATGTTTGTGTATCTATTAGGGCTGCAACTGTTTAATTTTTATAATCGAGTATTCTATCAATTTTCATTTTAATGAATAATCTAGTATTCACTTAAAATAAGTATTTTGCTGAAGTGTGAGAATGAACTTAAGCCAGTCGGGTCTTTGAAGAAACAAATAGTGGTTTTCGTGTCATGAAAGTCAAAATTTTGCTGCGCAAATTCGCTAATTTTGTCAACAAAAGTACAGTCATATTGCTGCCATATTGCATCTGTATATACTGTCAAAGTAAAAGTTTACTGAAAAGTTCAAAATGTAAAAAGCGAACACGTAGGCCCAGTTTACACTTGGTTTTAAAATGCATCTTTTTCAATCGGATCACAAGTAGACAATCAAGACACTTTTCCGTTTACACGTGTCTATCATGGATCTGCAAAGCTTATAGCTGAACACGTGTTCAGATTTTGTTACTGCCCTGCAAAGTTATTGTGACATTTTTGTGGGGTACGCATCAGGACACATTAGCGTTTACACTACAAACGAGATGTGATGAAATGTGCCCCAGACCACCTTGGGAAGTGGTTAGAGTGATCAGATCACAATGCATCTTGGTGGTCGTCTACACTTGTATTTAACACTGTCCGCTTGCAAAGCGATCGCCCAAGATGCATTTTAGAACAAAGTGTAAACAGATGCAACATGTGCATGTTCAAAATGCTGTCACTGGTGAACATGGTTGAGGCATCCTCATAAAGTTGTCCATAAGAGACTGTGGTTTACTGAAAAAGAGAATTTATTTCCCATTTATTTAGTCTCTCTGAACAGAGAGAATTTGGTTGTGTTCAGGTTAAAATCAGGTCACATAATCTAGAAAATAGCATTAAAAAGTGCACGTAAAATATTACTCTGCCCAAAATCTGAAGTTTATTGCACACCTCTGCTGTCCACACAACTGTCCAAAATGTACAGAAACCACATTGTCAAAATATATGTAAAAATATGGCATTTTGTAGTTGGCACAGTAATCTGTTGGGGCTAGCATCTAGCATAATTAGCTGCTAACAGTAAGGTCCCCCAGTTTATGAAGGGACTGTGTTCATCAGTATTTCAAGATATTCTTATTTTTACCATACCAATGCTAGTAGATAGTAT
Organism: Paramormyrops kingsleyae; assembly: GCF_048594095.1. Taxonomy (NCBI): domain Eukaryota; kingdom Metazoa; phylum Chordata; class Actinopteri; order Osteoglossiformes; family Mormyridae; genus Paramormyrops; species Paramormyrops kingsleyae. Next base: position 11,118,979 of record NC_132819.1, read on the forward strand.
GTGAATTTTAATGCCATTAACAACTCAGTATTATGCATTTAAGCAACTCAGTATTACATTTTCTGTGATGGATATAATTAGTGCTTAAAAAGAAATGTGTTTTTTTTTTTTTTTTTTTTTTTTTTTTTTTTTTTTTTTTTTTTTTTTAGTTCGGTAAGTGTGTATTGTCAAAGTCAATGAGTAATTGTGCAAAAAGCAAAAAACGCAAACTCAATATTGACCAAAATAATCATGATTGTGATTTTTGCCCTAAGCAAGCAGTCCTAATTTCTGCTACCGCTCGTCTTTTCGTTTCGCTCTTAACCTGCTGTGGTTCTCCTCCATTCCTCCATGCTGCTTTCGGTGCTCCAGTTAAAATTGTCCATGCACTGCTGCAGTCTGCATAATTTCCGTGCATCATAAAATGAATAATCGAGGCAGAGAATTTGCTTCATGGATTTTTATGAATCCTTTTTTTATTAATTATTTCAGTAATCGTTTCAGCCCTAGTATCTGGGGGTGCTAGAATTTGATCCAGCAACCTGCTGGTGCTCTCTGGGGTGATAGAACTAACCTGCTGGGGAGAGCCTGTTAAAGGGCACTTTTACTCTATGCCAGGTACCGTGCTTTTGCTACCATACTATCAGTACTTTGCCTTTACCATTAACTTCCAGTCAAGTATCAGTATTGAAAGTTCCTGTCCCTATAATGTCTATACAGTATGAAGAACTGCATGTGCATAACATATGATGCTGGTATTGATGTCACGCATTGAATTTGCAAGGAAGTCACTTTCCTACACATCTGTAATGTAATATTTTGCCATAAATTTTAGAAATCTGGGCAAATGTCTCGATCGATGGGCTTCATTTAGTGTTTGTGTCTCATACCATGATCATTTTCTCCCCGTGACAAACACCATGGAACTGTCCATCAATTTCTGTGCTGCAATGGACTGATTGTTAAAAAAATATATATATATATATGCAAATGTGTTGATATTCTGTCTGGCTCACAAATTGGGTTATTGTAATTGAGCAGAAAAGTAAGGGCTCTTCTCTCCTGGAACTCTGTGGGGTCTGTCAGCCGCAGTTTCGCGTTGCCGCTGCTCTCGTTGCCCTGGTGGAATCGCTGTGTGATGGGGGGGGGGCTGGCTAGCAGATGAGAAGGTCACCGAAGGGCCCCGGCCTCCATCCAGACCCCGAGGCCGGAGGATGTGAGGATGTGTCAAGGCGTGTTGGTGATTGTGTCCATTGCGTTCTAGTACCAGAGAAACCTTGAAAAAGCCACTGAAATAGTCGTTACTATTTTGTTGTCTTTTTAAACTTCTGGTAATTTGTGATCCGTGGGGAATTGAGAACCAGATGGACTCAACATTGTCCTATTTGGCAGCATAAATATGTGCAGTTTGTTAAAGTAACACTATGCGGTGACAGTGTTAATTAACTTATGATAACACAGCAGAATAATTAAAATATGTTTTGAACAGGAGCAGAGTTTCTGTTGCTTATACACAACAGTATCTGTTTGCTGCTGTTTGACCTTCATTTGGGAACTCCTCCTCTGTTCTTCCTAGGCCACAGAAACTCATTAAAAAAAAAAAAAAAGCATTACAATTTTTATAACAGATTCTTCATTTGAAGAAATTCACACATTAATTATACAATAGTACTACAGACCCAGCCCATCATTGCGCAGTACCCTAAGCCCATTGTGTGCAACTGGCCATGAAAGGTGAAACCTGTAACGTTAGACTGCTACTGGAAAATGACGAGGAGACGATAATATAAAATAACACATTTTTGTTTATTTAGCAACCCACTGGACAGAAACGGCAGCCAGCCGGTATTAGCCTGTTCTACCTTTTATTGCTTATGATCCACGGAAATCTGCAGAGATTAGCAGCTAGTTACAGCATTTCTTACACAAGTTAAAGAAAAAAAATAGCGGCAACAAGAAAAACAATCTAAACCTGACGATAAGATATCTGATAAAATGTCAAAGGTCTATGAGGATAAAACTTAAAACATCATCACGCAATGAAATGCTGCCTATGCTTCATGCTACATCTAATGTTAACGTTGTTGAATCTGTCTATTTGCTCATTTTCCAGACTCCTCACACTAACCAGCTTCAGCCAATCTGACTAGCAGAATATATTCACAGAAGTCTGCCCCTAGTGACTGATCCCTTAGGGTGATTATACATTGGGCAACGTTTTGAGCATTGTTCCCAGCAACAAGCAACAAAGTGAAAAACAGGGCAACTAATTAAGGCACTTAATCAGCAACCAATCAGAGAAGAGCAGATCTATTGCCAAGGAGACAGACACTGCAAAGACGGACACTGAAACTTTTGCAGCTGTCCGTTGTCTTGGCTTGATCCGTTTTACTTAAGTATCACATATAGCACAACACTGAGTAGATAATATGGTCAAAGGATACTTTGACAATTTTTAAAGGCACCATAGAATGAAGATGAAAATCTGACTACCTCGGCATGGTTGAATAAGGAGAGATTGGCAAATGGACCTGACATACCATGAATCTCAAACACTGTTGTTCCCTTTTCAAATATAAATCCTGTATTACATATACAGTAATATGGGTTGATTCAAAAACCCTAGACTGTTACATAACAGTATTAAAAATGATTAGAGTGTTCTGGTTGCAATCAGGGATGTAGAGGAGGGTAAACACACCTAAACGCTGTTAACACACCTTTTTTATTGTTTACTCGCTCATAATTATGCCAGTTAAAAATTTGAGTCGAAATATACCACGTCGTTCACTGCGTTAGCCTAAATGGCACACCCCACTAAACTATAACAAAATTTACTGTTTATCTGAATTTGCAGTTATCCTGTCATGAATAGATGCATCTCCTCAGTGAAAACTATCCCACATCACAAAATAAAAAGTTGTAGCTCCTCTTTTATTGTAAACACAATCCAGCCATGAGCTTTTATTTAAAGGCGTAAAAATCAGGCATTTTCAGGTTATAATAATTGCCAGATTACCATATTGTTATCATATGAATAGCACTATTTGCAAATGGGTGGGTGATCGGCACTGCTTCCTGACTCTGTTGTTCTTTATTTTCCTCACAAAGCTCTAAAACATATTTAGCCGCATATATATTTTAAAAGTAGTCCGTTCAAGGTTTCCGGGGGCATGTTTCATGTTTCATGTTTCTAGGACAAAACTTGTTGGTGAGATTTTGATTCTATTCCACACGTGGCATTGTTGACTCCAGAGGGTAAAAAAAAAAAAATTGAAGATACAGAATGTTTTCGATGCAGTAGACCCGCATACATTACGCAAATAAACATATTGTAGATAGTGTGTTAATCATTTTGATAAAGGACATGGAAGTTGCTCTATTTTTTTTTTTTTTTTTTACCTCTTTCACTCTAATTCTAGCAGCAGCAAAGAGAAATCGATTTACCTGAGACTTATGTTTACATGCTAATGAAGCTCTCATTCCCATGACAAATGTTAGTTACGACATATACTACTTACAACATGAATACATGAATGCACATATTAATTTACTCTATTAGGACTGTGAATCGGGGAAAAAAAACTAATCACACAGTGTTTTGTGGTTTAATTGCGATTAATCGCACCTAACATTTAAAACTTTTGCAATCATGAATATGCATAGATTGAATCCACAAATTAAAACAAAAACATTTAATAAATCCGGGGCAAGAGTTACAGAGATGAGAACATGAGAAAGCATTTTAAGAAATCATCTTGCATTGAAATATGGGTTTATTGATTGTTTATTGTGGTTACATGCAAAAAAGTTATTTGATTTTTGGCAAAATTTTGGGGGAAATGGACATACTTAATATATCTATAAAGGTTATAGTAATATCAATTGTTCTACAAAAACAAACTCATTGTGACATTTTTCAAAAAAATTTGAAGTTGACCCATATTTCAATATTTGTTTTATGGTTTAATTTAAACTTGTCATACAGATCATTCATTTAAAAAAAAATACTCATTGCAAGCAAGTACAAGCTAAATTTCAGTGCTTTCAAAAAGGTTAGAATGAGCAGGTGGCAACAAAAGTTCAATGTATTATAAATATGGATGTTAATTACTTATTCGCACACCTTGGTGAATCACTGGCAATATATATTTACATATAATTGCATGTACTCCACACTATTCAATCCTGACCATGTGATCTAAAATATAAAATGAAATTACCAAATGCCTGTAAAAGTGGAAACCTGATAACCTCTGAATGTAAGTGTAATAACATGAAAAATCTTAAGATTTTAACTTCTACGCCTTCAACAAAATAAAACATACTGCAGAGTGTGGTATTTTTATCCTATGCATGTCTCTGTCTGGCAATTTTTCTTAAATGAATTGAACCCGGCAGCACACCTTTCTTGTGAGATGCTAACTCAGAGAGACGCCTGGCGAATTAGATTGCATCTTCGTCTTAAATACATCTTAGACTGTATACAGCTATTTACATTTATTTCAGGGGAAAAACGATCATCAATCTGCACTTTTCCTCTCACAGTGGTGGGGTTGGAGAATAGAGGATTTTTTAGGTGTGAATTTTGGGATTCTGTGCAACATAATGACCTAAACTCTTGCATTGTTTGCTACCAGGAAGGAATATTATTGGTCTCCATTAAAATCTATGCTCATACTACTCTCCCATTTGGGTATCAAAATACTGCATGCATTAACGCGATTAAAGAAATAATGCATTATGTCTTTTAACAGTTTAAGGTATAGAGGTCATTTTAATTGTGTGGTTTCAAAGCAAGCCGGTGACTGTATGGTTGGTCTTGCTGATCAACCCCACAGTGTCACATTATGTGATCCTATCGTGGACCGTGGGTGGGATCTGAACAAAAAAATTTTGCCTTGGGGGCCCTGCACAGGTGATGTGCTGAGGCTTCTTAAAACTACATTGATTTCATTTGAAGTATGCGGCCCCATTTAGGGACAACAAAAATAAGGAAAGACGCGTATACTAATAGTACCCTACATGAATCTTTAAAAATTCGAACATGAATTTTTGCCAATGATTTATAGAAATATTTTTTACGATTCAAATTTTATGTGAACAATGATGTCCAACCTTCCGAGCCTAGTTCTTTCTCTCCGTGCATGTCGTTCTTGGCATTGTAATGGAGTTCCGCTGGTTTTGGGCTCATTTCCGTCACTGTTGTCCTGCAGGTGCTGGTGAACGACTTCTTCTTGGTGGCTTGTCTGGAGGACTTTATTGAGAACGCTCGCCTCTTCATCTTTGAGACCTTCTGCCGTATCCACCAGTGCATCAGCATCAGGTGAGTCCTATCTAGATGTCAAGAGGGCCCTGAAATTTTTTTTTGTACCTTCAAGAAATCATAGTATCCAAAGGTGGGTCCATCCAGCACAGCATCTGTAGTGGGCAGTTCTTGGCAGTTCTGAGACCTGGCTTTGAGGTTCCGTGCTTGGTTTTGTCTGCTTTGGTGGGTCTTCTGTGGGTCCCCCAGTCTGGCCGACCAAGTAACTGTTAGACAAAATGTTTAACAGTCCAAAGGGTGTTAAATATGATTGTACTTTCATAATTGAGATCTGCAGCACTAATCCAATTATTGCAGGCCAGTGGGTTAGAGGAGATAGAGCAAGATGTGTGTTAACCTAAATATTTAACTTGAAAGCTGTTGGCTCAGTAATTTATCTGCTGTGGGCTTTTGAGTGGTTTTTGTTAATTATGCATTAAAGAAGGAAAAATCAATCTGGCTTTTACTGCCGGATATTGAAGGGATGTTTGGTTGCCCATATGTTTGGATGCTGATTGCTGCTATTCGTTTTTTTAGTTTAGTGGAATTGCATTAGTGAGTGGTGGAAGCGTAATTGTAATATTAAACCTGTATCTGAAACTGTTCCATAGGAAGAGATCGGTCTTGGAGGTGAGACAGAGAACACACACAGTGTTATGATGTGTGGCTTCTTTCGGTCTGATTAAACCATTATTTTCATCAGGGAACTGCATACCTGTGGTAGGCTAGCGGTCGAGTTGAAAGCTGCTGCCGTTATCGGTGCATTCGCTGGGTACCAAACCACCTGGAGGCAAACGGGGTATTTTGAGATTCATCTGTAGTCCGATGATCACACTGAATGCTGGGAAGTTAGTACAACCTCAAGGGCCATGAATCAAGATTTGTCGGCCGCCTGCTGTTAGTCATGATACTGTGATGACAAAATAAGATTCTTCTTTGGTAGGTGGTTTGCTTGTATGCAGTTTGTGTTGACATGTGTGGGGCGGTGTTATGTTAAAAGCGGGGCAGAAAATACCAGGATTTGAGCTAACGACCAGTAGCCTGATTGTCTCCAGACCTTCCTTTACTCTGCCTTGTATCCTTGTTTTAATCATTTGGCTTTCCGCTATGTAAAATGGGCAAGTCTCCTACGGTTTTGATTTCCTTTTACGAAATGAACTCTGCAAGACGCAATCGGCCTTATAGCATTATTGGATCTGGTTCTTCCAGTGGAGCTTTTGGCGTCGCATTGAGGCCGGGTCTTCAGGTGCTGCCTGCCTCTTACGGGGGACTCTTTGGGGGTGTTCCACAAAGCAGGATTTCTTGCTGAGTCAGATAACTTGTTGGATTTAAGGTAGTCTGAGCTAGATGGACTTTATTCGCTTATATTTAGCCCAGACTACCTTAAGCCCCCTTTACACAGTGAAACCCGAAAAGGGCTCCTCCTCTTTGCGTGTGTCTTGTATGTGGATTCTTCGACCCAAAGAATGAGGCGTCGAACTTGGATGCCTCAGGAAGCCTGGCGGCATGTTATATGCTGATTCATTCTTTCACTGCTATCTGTCATTTACATTTTGCTCATTTGCAGTCACTGGAATTGTACCTTTGTGTGAAAAGGGTAATTCTGCAGTATAATTGCATTACTTGGAGACTGTGCATCTAGTCTGGTTTCTCAAAGAATCAATATAAATTCCAAGCTGACGAGTTGGGCCCTGATTCTGAGTGCCCGAACATAGGAATATGTAACCGTGTGTTACTGCTGACGTAAGACTCGGGTCATTTGGCTGTCAGTCAGAACCAGCCTTTCCTCCATCCTGGGGCTGGTACTGGGTTCGCTGCCCTTTCAAAGCTTGTTCACAGAAGAGGCACATAAGAACAGCCTGTTAGACCTTAGGGGGAAGGACCTGCAGGTTTTATCATGGGGTATGGGGCATTCCTCTGTGTTGAATTTGATTTGTAAAAGTGTTCTGTGTTTAATACAAGCCGGCAGTCATCTAACCTTGGGCTATTATGGGTCACTGGTAAATGGTATTAATGTATTAACCTCTGTGGGTACAATGCTACGGAATGCTACAGAATTTGAGAAATGCCATGGATTATTATCTTTTAGTTATATTTTTTTATTGTATTCTCGTGATTACAGAATAATTTCCGGTAACGCTTTACTCAAAGTGTAATATATACTTTAAGAATTCATTTTGAAGGTATTATAAAGACAGCTATAACTATTTATAAAAAGGCATAACGTTATAGCCATGTGTTTTATGCCTTATGAATGCTTTATGAAGCTCTCATTTATGATGCACTTTAAGCAAGCTTTGAAAGGGCAGCGAACCCAGTACCAGCCCCAGGATGGAGGAAAGGCTGGTTCTGACTGACAGCCGAATGACCCGAGTCTTACGTCAGCAGCAACACATGGTTAAATATTCCGATGTTTCAGAATCAGGGTCCAACTGCTCTGCTTGGAATTTTCCTCTCGGTCTTCTGTTTTCCCCTCCACAGGCCAAAAACTTGCTGTGGTTAATCGGAGTTACCGAATTGCCCGTAGGTGTGCATGTGTGTGTGGATGTTGTGTGACTGTGCCCTGCGATGGGTTGGTGCCCCATCCTGGGTTATTCCCTTCCTTGTGTCTGTAGCTTCCGGAATAGACTCTGGAACTCCAAGACCCTGCATAGGACAATTGGGTGTAGAAAATGGACAGATGGTATCGTGACAGCAAAGATTACGTGTGTTATTCATAAGTTGCAGTATGGATCCCTTCATCACGGACTTGAAAGACCTGAGGAAACTCTAAATCAAATATTACGAGACGCGATATTACACAGTGACATCAGGCTCACGTGGATGAACACAAATGTTAATATTTTCAAAAGCAAGGCATAAAACTACTTTAGCCTGCGTCAAGCCTTGATTGCGCTGATCAATATATTCCGACTCTACTGCCATTCCAAAGAGGATAACTCCCAGTCACCCACTGTGGCTGTAATATGATAAGCATTAGGTACTGTGTTTATCCTTGTAATTATTTTATCACGAGAAAACAATATTCATTCTCTCAATCTCAAGAAAATTATTCCATTCTCACGAGAAAACGGTATTTCCATACAATACTGTTCCAAGTAAATAATCTTAGAGGAAATTAGATATACGTATTAAACTATTCACTGTGGTTAGATCCACACCATTTTGTTTTTTTGTGTTTTTTTTTTTTATTATATATATAATATGGATAAGGTAATGAGTGTTTGTTTTTTTTTGGTCATGTTTTCCTTCCTGGTATGGATCACGGTTGGTAGTCGGCCATTTCATACGGTCCCCAGTGAGCATTTCACCAGTGCTCTAAACCAGCGGGTTTTGCCCTGGTCCTGACATCACAGCGAACTTGTTTGAAGTCACCAATGTGCAAGTGATCTTGCAGAGCATGTAAAATGTTTTCAAAGCAGTGTCTTAAGAGTCTGAAAGACAAAGAGCCATTTTGCTTTGTTGTAAACTTTCTCTGGATACATTTGGTGGGATAGAATGGGAATTTAAACATTCCAAGCCCATCCTGTCCTTCATTGCAAAGACCTGTAGTCATGCACATCCTGAGATCCAGCTCGGAAACACCGTCCACGTTTCACAGAGCATCTGTTGTCTTTTCCTTTAATTTGATTTAGTTTTTCCATTTTGGTACCGCACAGCTGCCCACCTTTTGTGGAGGTTATCACCGCTTTCCCCGCCGCCCCCCCCCCCCTTTCTAAACCAGCCCTACAACGCCTGAAGCCGTGTGTAACTTGGAAGAACTGCCAGTGCATGTTTCCTGCGGTGACTGGTCTGTTATTAAGTTAATATCTCCTCGGTTACCTTGTCAGGGTCTCGCTCTGCTAAATATTGGGATGTGCTGAGAGTCTCCCACCTTCTTCTTAGAGTCTTGAGGACACTGCCCCCCCCCCCCCCCCCCCATTTGGCATTATCTTCTTTAAGCGAGACTGACAGCTGCCCCACGGCTGAGTGCCTGCCCAGTGCCGCCCCCCTCCGGCATTCTCGCCGTGTCCCACACTCCTGCCCAGTGCCGCCCCCCCCCCCCGCATTCTCGCCGTGTCCCACACTCCTGCCCAGTGCCGCCCCCCCCCCCCCCCCCCGCATTCTCGCCGTGTCCCACACTCCTGCCCAGTACCCGCCCCCCCCCCCCCCCCCCCCCGGCATTCTCGCCGTGTCCCATACTCCTGCCCAGTGCCGCACCCCCCCCCCCCCCGGCATTCTCGCCGTGTCCCACACTCCTGCCCAGTGCCTTGCCTTCACAGCTCGTGGAAACAATCCGCGCCCCAAACCACCGTGAAATGACCTTTCTTATTATCCCGGCGGGAATCGACCAGTCAAGGGAACGATTGTCGGAAAATGAGTGTGAGAGCAGCTTGGCATGGTGCTGTCAGAGATCTCCTCCCCGCCCCTCTGTTTCTGGAAAGGGGGGAATAACAGAGATGGAAATGGACAGATTCAGAATTATGTGAAGATTCCAGCCTTGTTGCACATAGTTATGCATGTATGTTCTGCTGAGACTCTGTGTGTAGATGTGTGTTCTTGCCTTTCCTTTTGCTGTTTTAACTGCTGTACAAGTAGTTTTTATATATCCTGTTTAATTATTAGCTGAAGTTATCTGTACATCATAAGTTTAAGTTAAACCATTAAACAAATGTTGAAATGGGTCATTCTCACAAACTTGAGACTTTTTTTGAAAAAATGTTACAATTAAATAATGTGGGGAAAAATTGTGTGATGGTCTAAAGAGACAATTTCTTTTTTGTTTTTTAATGGCTTAGCTCAGTGTATATTGAGTTAAATGTAGGCTTTGCTGAAAGCTGAGGGCAGTAGCTTGGTCTTGTCTCGCTGAACGCCAGCATCACGGCGATTCTCACATTTCAGCATGCTGGCGGACAAGCTGAACATGACCCCCGACGAGGCAGAGAGATGGATCGTCAACCTCATCCGCAATGCCAGGCTGGACGCAAAAATAGACTCCAAACTGGTGAGGCTGTTTCCTTTTCCCTGAGATGTTCCATTTTGGAGGGTCTAGCCTTCTCGTTATGAGAGGTGCAGCTTGGAAAATAGATTAGGTCCTGGCAGGGCGTTTTCTGTCTTTTCCTAGGAGGGCAGCGAAGGATGGGCTTGTGTGGATGCACGCACACGCTTAATCGAGTATAATGGGGAAACGCATGCTAGGATACAGTACAGAGACGTCTAAAGTTTTTTTCCAGAAAGAGTCTCAGTGGTAGTAGATTAATTCGAGCCAGACGGGCCTTACCCTCTCACAGAGGTGGTGCTCCATGGAATTGGGAAGCCTGCTCTTCCTCAGCTTCACTTTGGTATTGCGTGCAACCGTGGCAACCGCACGGACCCTCTGCACGACTCGTCTTGACGTGCCTCCCTTCGGCGTTTCAGGGCCACGTGGTGATGGGGAACAACGCCGTGTCACCCTATCAGCAGGTGATTGAGAAGACCAAAAGCCTGTCCTTCCGCAGTCAGATGCTGGCCATGAACATCGAGAAGAAACTGAACCACAACAATCGAAACGAGGCGAGTGTCGTTTTTTTTTTTTTTATTATTATTAAATGTTCGTTTTGACTGCAGTCCTGAGAGGCGACCTGGAAGGTCTTCCTGCTGCTTATCAGTCCTGTTTCTTAAATGAAAGCTCTGCAGTGGGCCCTGGGTAATGTGCAGAATTGCTGGTGTCCCTGCTTCACACAACTAAAGCTTTTATCGCACTGCCAGTGATACTTCAGAACTTGGGCTCTGCTGACAGTCAGCAGGCGAAAATAAAACTGTCTCTCTCTCACACGCACTTTTTAAACCAACGTGCTTAGTGCTGCTTTGCATGGATCTGTAAAGTTTGAAGACTAGTTTTGGTGCATGAAATGCTTTTTGAAGTTCTCAGAGACCCAGTACAGATCTGTGCTGCCGCCCCCCGCCCCCCCCCCCCCCCCCCCCAGCCCTGAGTTGCAGCCTTTTTAATGTGTGGGTTGCAGGGGCTTTGGGTATCTTGTAATGGCTGAAAAGTGAAGAAGGCGATGTTTGTGCTAATTAAACACAGCGAGGGCTGCTTTCATTAGTGATTGTACTGATTCTGAAGATGTTTTAGGCAACACTTAATCCTGATTCAAATTTCAAATTTAGCCCTGAACAAGAAAAGCTTCTCTTTTTTTCCCCTCTGCGGATAAAGAATTATCATCTTGTTTTTCCTGTCATGTTTTTCAGACTCCAAACTGGGCCGCCCAAGATTCTGGTTTTTATTAAATTAAGTAAATGAGGATGAAGAACTTTGCCCCCCCCCCCCTTCCCCACCCCCACCAGACCATCCAGGCAGCAGAAGCTTGCATTTTTGGTACATCTGACAGTAGTTTCTCACACCAGGTCATTTTTTGTTCAATAAACATTTCTTCAAACTGGTTTGACGTCTCCTTGATTTATTTCTTTATATGAATAAATGGAATTCCAATGTAAGACTCATTTTTAGCGATGCAGTATGTCCTTGCTCTGTAATGATGGATATGTTCTGTGGCTTGGTGTATTTTTCTGGATGAAATTCAAGTATGACAGTAACCGGTCAGAAATGTCTGTCATTGTCACCCTTTTGGTTTTCTGAAAGCGCTTCCTTAATACTTGTTATATATAGTGTCTTTTTACTGAAGTGTGTGTATGTGTATATATACACATCTGTGTGTTACTTAATAGGCTACGAGAAACGAGAAATTAACACTACTTTCGTACTTAAGATTGAGCACCACATCTAGTGGCCAAATTTGGCAAAGCAATTTTAACCTTGTACTACAAAAATAAAAATAATTTGAAGATTTAAAACGTCTTCCGGCTTTGCATTAAGCTCGTGTTAGTTGTAAAGGAGTAACGGTGTAAAACCTTTAATTGTATCTACAGTCATTAATTGGTTTATATATAATATTCCGTACTGATGGTCGTATGGCAATATTCTCAATTTACTTTAAAGGCTGTTTTTCTTTTACTTATTTAACTGGTTCATTTAATTCATACGTATTCACCAAATACAGCAGCTTTTATATTTGATTCCTCTTGTATTGTTATCAGGCTCTTTGGGAAAATAATGGATATGTTACAGTCGGCCGACAGAAATCCCTGCATTATTCAGAACTGGTTTACATGCCAACTCAGAAACAAGCAAATGATACGCACCAATGTCTGAGCTGTTTCCGTTTACAAAGACGTTGTAATTTAATGTAAATTTTGAGAGAATATCAGACAGTGACACTAGGGAAATATTACACATAGGCTACTAATTGTCCCAGAATTTACTACTTGGCACTCTTTCGTGGATCCATGTACGTAATACCTTTTTAGATGATGATAAATCGAGGTGAAAACTTAGCTGGCGGTGTAAAAATTGGTATTTAGTCTGCGCTAGGACTGTGTATCTGGATGAATGCAGGGCTGAGATGCCCCACCGAGCGCTAGGACCCCGGGGAGCGCGGCGACCGGCAATGAAACGCGTGTCATTTTCAAAAATCTCTGCAAAGGAGAGGAAAAGTATGAGTCAAGACCCACGGGGGGTTTTTAAAAACATGCATGTCGTCTAAGAGAACCCCACATCCTCATGTGAGACGAACAAACGCCCAACTAAAAAAAAGACAAACTATGAAAACCTATGGTACTACTTAACCTCAACCGAGCGCAGATGTAAACTATTCAAAATCAGGATGCTTGTTCCTCCATTTGTCTGCTGCGAATAAAGCTGCTATAAGGTTTTAATTGTAGGTTATCATAAGTGACCGCGATTCTAAATAAGGACAAGCTTTCAATCAGGAGATCGGAGGATGAAAGGGTTATTTGAAACGAGTGGTTGAGGGGAAAGGTTGTACTCCAAACAGATCTGTTGACCAACTTTCGCGCAGGAGAGATGCTGCCTGCGCCGAGCTCGCAGTTTTACAGAAGGAGCTGCAGCTTAGTGAAGCGGACTCGCCTCTAATTAATAAAGGTAATTCAATCTGCGCAATTAAAATATCTGCCGTGCTAAACAGTGCGCAAAGAAAATCGCTTGCAATGATCTGAATCCCTGTAACTACCCGATTAAAATGTGGTTTTAAATGCAGCGCAAAATTTTGGACAATAACTCAGCCGAATCATCATCAAGTCGGTAAATTCTTTTGGTTGCTAGAATCTACATGATATGTGCATGTTCCTTTTGTTTTACAGCAAACGAGGGGACATCCAGGACAATTTTACGCGCCTCATAAAATGTTATCCCTTAAAGACTTTAAACGAAATTGTCGCGGCTCGTCTGTGACTTTTTGGAATCCGCATATGATCTGATTTTTTTTTTCTTCGAAGACTTCTGCATAAAAACTACGTATAAAAGGAGGAAGAAGAGCGGAAAATTATAGTAATATTGACACTTGTGATTCGGGTGTGAAGAGCTCAGGCACAGCTGTCCAGATGCAGTTTCGACTTTTCTCTTTGGCTCTTATCGTCCTGAACTGCGTGGATCATAGTCACTGTCAGCCGCACCACTGGAAAAGGAGCAAAAGAGGTCAGTGTAAGATTCACTGTATGATTCGTTGTATCGCACACACTGTACATCTGCATCGAACGAGGGGGAAAAAGTTGCTTCTTTAAATAAGTAGGTCTATATGAAGTATTCCGTGTGTATAGTCTACCTGCAAATGATTTTGTATTGATATACACTCGTTTATTTTTATTAGGAGAAATCGTGTTGCTGATGTAGAGGAAATGTGCACGGCAGCTGTGACCAGGTATATAAAGGAGGTCATTATACGCGAGTGCTTGTTTAGTCATATTAGCAAATCATTTATCAAATTTAATTGGAATTATTACAACTTGTCGTGTTCTCATGAGAGAACCCTTCAAGCTAAGGCGATGATGTAGTGATTTTAAGGTATCAGGGACAAGCCATCCGAAGTGAAGATACTAGACAGGTACACTAAGTATGAATATTTGATGCTGTACTATTATAAAATACGCGCAGGACATGTTCTTATGTATTAGGGTGAGTTTGCGACGTTAATATATTGATGGGGCTGACAGTGAGGCAGCAGTCGCAGGCTGTTCGCCCGTAATTTGGAGATGGAAATGCCCGCGGTGCACATAGTAAAACATGCTTAATAGCGTGAAAACTTGTTGCATTTTTACCGCACGGTACCAGAGACGGCAAGCCTGAGCTTGAAAACGCTTTTATGGAAATTGCCGTCATGAAGGTCAAATCAAAGAATAAATACATCATTAACCATAAGTATAACTGGTTATATTTGTAATATAACTGCTTTGCAATAATGCTCATTGATGCGTAAATCATCCGCTACATAATATGTGACTGATTTATTGTATTTGTTTTGGATTTTTGTTTGATGTTATATTTTAGAGGAGGATCCAGTCTGTAAAGTGTTTTGTCTTATTCGAAGTCATACTTTTATCCAGTATTTTCTTAATCATGCCATAATTATACCGAGCGGAGATACCCAGCGCTCTGTCTCCAAAGTACTGCAAGTTTTATAATATGGCTTAATGAACGCCCAAGTGACACCTAAAACGCCATGTGCGACTGCTTAAGACTGGCGAGATTATTTCAGTACAGCACTTAAGAGATGAGGTACGGGGGGGGCGCTGGGGGTACCGGTCCACCCCGAGGGCTTTGGGGCACCGCCACTTGGAGTCCTAGCCATAAAGTATGTACTGTGTCTTTAAATAAGCATAGAGCGCTGCGGCCAGCATAAAGCCAAGCATCTGCAATAACGTTCCAAGGGGGGCATTGGGCATGTTTGCTAGTTTCTGTTCAAAAAAACCCTGTAAATTACCATTTGATTGGGCTCTTACAAGTTAATGATGTCAGTGTTACACCTGTTTATGGTTTTAAGGTTTAGGTCGGTTAAGAAGTTTTATAGGTACAGTAATGAAAATAAAAACTGAAGTGTTAGGTGAAATGGATGTGGTTAGTTTGCATCCCTCAGCAGTCGTAAAAATTTAATATTCACCTTAAACAGGATTAATCAACCATGGTACAAGGACTCCAGACTATTAAGTAATTAAATTTAATAACTGACCATAATTATATTTAGCACTGTATTATTTCATGAGTCATAATATTATGGATTACCATCGTTACCTTTAAAAATGTATCATTTGGAAAGGTCAGCGGAGTTTGGGAGTTAATCACAGCACAATCTTGCACAGTGAGGAAAATCAGTAAACTTAGTTGTTATAAAACAGATCAAGTACATGTTGCATCTGCTTACAGTTTTGAAGGTCTGCTCCTCTGAGAGGCTTGTTATGTGTATATTAATGGAAACAAAAATTAAAAGTAATATCTGAGCTCATGTGGGTTCATGTAGGTCCCTCGACAATTGTGAAAAGAAAATGTATTCAAGTTAAACAGGATAAATCAATCATAGTACTGGGGTTCTGAACTATTAAGTAATTACATTTAATAACTGACCATAATTACATTTGGCCCAGTGTCCTAGTCCATCATGTTTACCATTACAGTTACACACCTACAGAAATACTCCAGAAAGGGTCAAGCAGCTTTAGAAGTCAGTCAGAGCCTAGTTATGTCCAATGAGTGAAGAAATGAGATGCAGGAACATCTGTAACCCTCTGAAGTTCTACGAGTTCAGGGTTTTGGACCGCTGCTGTAGTGCCAAACCCTGGATGTGATGTCAGTCACCCCACGGTGTGCCGATTCTCTAGCCTTGGTGCCTGATTAGTGCTTTGAATGCATTATACAGATGGTAAGTCGGGTCGTGCATCATTTCAGGTGGTGGTCAGGTATTAATCAAATGCCTCCCATACATGGACGGTCCTCATTCCTGGTAATATGGGACCATGCACATTGTGTCCCTGCCAGTCTCTGCATTAATGAGTTTGTGCAGGGTTTGTATACAGTACATTGGGGCTAATAAAACTTACAAGATGCAGAAATCTTTCACTGTTACAAGTTCAATATCCAAGTATCTTCCATCTGCTTATCCAGTACAGGATCACGGCGGGGGTGAATTAAGCTTACAGATGCAATATGTTTCTATCAAATATTCAAACAAACAATTGGGGCTCAGATTTGTAAGGGATTTTAAACAGTCACATCTATCCTATTTCCAACACTGATTATCCAGTACAAGCCTGGAGTCTGTCCCTGGAGATACAGTTACATTTAATTATTACATTTTAGTGTACAAACGCACCTCCAGAATTAATTTTGGTAACACTTTACTTGAGGGGGCACAAGTAACTTAGTAACTTAGTTACAACTCAAGTACAAATCATGAACAAATATAGTAACTGAATGAAATACATGAACTATCATGACCGATTAATGATGAGCAAACATTGGATCACTATGTAACTAACACTTAGTTTCTGCTTCATTAATAGATTAAGTAAGAGTGTACTAATTCATAGATTAAGAGTGTACTACTGCTACATTATCATAATCTTTTTACATGACGGTAAGAATTCAATAAAGCTCAACTGTCAGCATTTGTGTGTGACCCTAGGACCAAGGTGGTGGGTGATCATTCCAGAGTTTTGGCTGTCAGAGCTGCTCTTAAGGTTGCTGCAGCAACATACCACTGGGCTTATCGAGCTCGATTGGGTGAATATTGTCTGCTCTTTAATCATGTGGTAACTGTCATTAGTTTCACTCTCTGGAAATAAATGCCCTAGACTTAATAATGACACTTTGATTAAACAAGCAGGCTTCTATTGCCCTGTCAGATGCAAAAATCTTACTGTCTTCTCACAGCACACTTGTAATCAGTATTTTTCTTTTTCTTTTTGATGTTTGCCAAGTATTACCACTGCTTGTCCTGAGAGTAACCTGTAGTGATCTCCAGCACTAAGGAAAAAAGCACTGAAAATGTTGAAAAGTGGTGGAGGAATGGTGCCACTCTAGGGGGGGTGATGGTGATGCTCACGGCGTGTCCCCAGGCTTGTAAATGACACCTTTGTCTCGGACTCGTCTGCCTCCAGCTCCCTGTACCTCAGGGCCCATCTGCCAGTAATCAGGAAATCACCACAGGCTGCTGGCATCATTCCTTTTCCTGGCTGCCCTCGTCCCACCACCAGGCTGAGTGTGATCTCAGATGCTCCATAACATAATTTTCTTAATGGGATCAAACCTTCTGGCAGAGGCTGAGCGAGGCGAGCCGGTGTGAGTGGCCAGTGAACCTGCACGAGCGGGATGCCGTCGAGACGTGATTGCAGGAGCGAAGCAGCTAAAGATGGGGTTTCCAAGAAAACGAGCGTGTCAGAGCCCAGAGTCTGTCCTTCTAAACATACCATAGCAAATGTGTTGGACTGTTGTTGTAAAATCTCTGATTTCCTATAACTTTATGCTTGTTTTGGCATCTCCAAGTCACGTGCGGGTCATGCTGATTTCACAAAGGGGATCTGTTTTCTTTTGAAGGTGAAATTAGCCCTAAACAAACATTTAAAATTTTACGACAGGAATTAGATTTATTTAGTCTGGCTATCTAAAAGCTGTAGTCTATAAATGGTGTCTTCAGTGTCCTAATATTAGGAATCAAAGGCATTTCACAGCAGTAAGGAAACCGCAGGATGAATCATAGGGTCAATTACATGAAGTAGTGATCTGTACACACACACACACACACACACATGGTTAATTAAAACAGAACCTGAGTTGATGCTACTTTCCTTAAATTTGTTACAATGGTGCCATCATAGCCCTTTCATGTTAATGTGTCATCACACTGAGTGATGACAGGTATTGGCAGCTTGTGACAGCTGTCATGTTGTACCATCTATTAATGCTGTCACCTATGGCCATAATGGATTCTGACGATGCCAGTGCTGTTTCTGTCAGAATTTGTCATCCTTAGGAGTCACGGCAAAAGGGATTAGCTAACCTATATTACTGGAAAGGTATTTAAATGCCCTTGTGCTCTCCTAGCCTGCGCTGACAGCGCTCCTGTCTATGGGGGGGGGGGGGGGGGAGGGGAGGGGAGGGGAGGGTGCCCCCCCTCTCATTCCCTGCTTAATGATGCCACCTGCTGACAACTTAAAAACAGGACACAAGTGCAAATGCTTCCCAGGAAGAAGTGACCTGTAACGTGTGTTGCCGTTCTTCCTGATGACGAAGCACCTATGTCAGCTGTGACATTCTGTGTGACATTCTGTGACTCAGCAGATCTCTTCCATGATGAGCTGCTCAGGCCTTCCAGTCCATCGCCGCTTTAGAGCAGAAACGGATCCAATTAATCCATGACAGAATTTTGTTAATGATGTTTCTTTTAAAACTTCCTTGAACCTACAAGCACACATGGGGTAATGAATGTCTGTTGAATCTCACTTGAACCTAAGGTGTCTCATTACTTAAAACAGATAAGTATAACTAACTATAAGTATCACTATGTTCATCAAAAAAAAAAAAAAAATCAAAATGAACAATTTTCAGTTTGTTGGAAATTAATTATAGCAAACGGTACAATAAAAAAATATGTCTGTACATCACCAGTATAAAGTATTTTCAATTGTATTAATCTGACTAATTTACATAGAGCTTTGATAACAGGTGAATCCAGTTTTACGACCTTAGAGTCTCCTTGAGGCCTTGCAACCATTTGGTTTCTAATCCAGTTTTTTAACATCAGTTAAGACCATCCTGGGAAACTGGCCGTATATTTAATATATCCACCTTCCAGCTGCTTGTCCGGTATAGTGTTAGCCTGAGGTCTGTACTGGGGCACAGGGTACAGTACATGTCTATTGCAGTGCAGTGAAATGCTACAGGAAGCTAATAAATGCCAGATCTTCTCATTGCATGTTTTTGGCTGCACAGGGAAGCAGAATTCCCAGAAGGGACCCTTGCAACACCAAGAGAGCTTACAAACTCTACACAAGCACTGCAGTTGGATTCAAATCCACAATCCTGGAGGTGTGAGGCAGCAATGCCTGTATTTAGATTGATTGGTAACACTTTATTTAAAGCTGTCATCTATAATGGATTTTACGGAATAGATACCTTCATAATGCATTATAATAGTATAACAATAAATAAAGCATTACAGCATCTTCCATTGACAGTCATAAGGCATTATAGTGTTGATTATAAAATAATCATAAGCTCCAATGAAGCTCTCAGCTATAATGCACTACAGATACCTTCATAATGCATTATAATGGTCAGTATGAGACTTTGTACTGCAATATGTAGATAAGGGCTTCATAAAGCATTAATAGTGCATAATAAACATGGCTATAATGTGTTATGCCTTTTAATAAAGATTTGTAGTCATATTTGTAATAGTTTATGAATGCATTATAATGTGTTATGAATGTGTTCATAGATTCTTGTAGACATGGTATTCATAGAAAGTGTTGCCAGATATTTTATTCAGCAGTGATTAGTATGGATATCTCACTTATGGACATCTAGCCAGGAGATTAACATCCTGGGTATAACAGTCATTTGGCCAGTGGCCTGGGAAAGAGGAATGCCGGCCAAAGTGAGGCCTTTCAGGTGATACTGCACTATGATGTTATCCTCCAGACAAGAGGTGCAGGATGATGATGGGTAGGACAATGGTGATAATGCTGAAAATGGGATCTCAATAGGGCCATGCAGCACTGCATCATTAGTGACCTTCAGTATAATATCTGATCATGAGCTGGAAGCTTCTAGTCTGGACATTAAGAGGCAAAACAGGACACGCTTGGTGCAGACTTGTCTTTGGCTAGGAGACCACAAGAGCGAGTCACACTGGGCTATCACTGCAGGTCGATGATCCCCTGTCTGCACATATAAATCGGCAAGTGTCCAAGGGACAAGGAGCTATAAACGTTTGTGAGACTATAAAGCAGCAGGTTTCCCTTAGATATGTCCTGGTCTAGCAGATTCTCTCTCGGATTTCGATTGGTCACCTCGTTAGTGCATAGAGTGTTTGAAGATTCTTCGGAATTCCCCTGGAACGCTGTGGAGGACGTTGGAATGCCAGTTCTTGGATATGGTCTCATCTTGCACATCTCAGGGTCAAAGTTCACAGTCCATGGTGAGAAAGACATGGGTGCAGGAGAAGGTGCCGTACTGACGTAGAGCAGTCATTCCGCTTGCTCCTCGTGGGTTTGGCATGCATCTCTCAGGAACGTAGCACACGGTGAGGTTCTTGCTTGTGTGAACCCCCGCCATTAATTCCAGATGTTCGGATTTGAAGTTTTCACAGACGAGTTTCCTGTTCGTTCTCTGAATCGCCACGCAAGGGATGTGTTGTGGTTGAACTTGTGGGTGAAAGGCTTGAAGTCCCCAAGGAGGTGCTGTTGCAGGACCTTTGTGTTATTTGACTTAAATTGCATCTATAAATATTAAACTTTCTGTAATATTAAACATTGCTTGGGATAGAGGTTGTCGCTGAGAATTTGACTAATTGATTTCATGATGTAAATCTTTGTTTTACCAAGCTGGGAAACGACAGGTACCCTCTGAAAGCTGAGAATCCGTCCTCGCTTGTCGCTCAGAGACTCATGCTTTGCAGGACAGCAGCTCTGCATTTTTGAAAGGCCCTGTTTTCTCAGGTTTAGTAGTTAACGCTGGTCTTCACACTCATGCTGTAATGCAAAACTGTGACGGGAAATGGGGAAGGCACCACAACTTTTGTGGCTTAACTTTCTCCATTCCGGAAGAAATGTGGGGTGGGGTAGAGTAGGCTGGTGTTGACGGCCTCGGAGACGATTTTTGCACATGGAGCCGTCCCGTCAGCACCAGATCAGTCTGGGTTCTCTTCCTGTGGATTCATTAAGCCCATATGAAACTTCCTGCTGGGTGAGCCTATTGAAGTGATGTTCGAGAGTGTAATATGAAGCTTGGTGAGTGGAATAACATTAGTCTAGTGCCATTTTAAACAGCTCTTCCTGAAAGGACCTGGATATGAGAGGCCATTTGAGGTCATCTAATTTCCTGAGGACAATTATCACTGTCGGATGAGCTTAATTGAAGCTGATTGGATGAGATTTAGGATGTTGGGGATGGTACCTGTTTTTCTGAGGAATGCTTTTTGCTTAGAATAATGAAAATCCTCTTTGGCTAAAGGTTTAAAACTTAGTTTTTATCTTTTTACTGCATATTGTAAAAAGTGCATTTGTTGTAGATTTTCATGCTCTAAAAGTTATGAATTTCAGGTATTTTGTTTTCAAAATCTATGTCTTAAATGTAGCTGAATGTTTAAACAGAAAGGGGTAGTGATACACAGAGATTTGTGGAATGAGCTAACAATTGTCTGTAGTTGGGGCAGATGGAAATTTCTCGAAACATCAGCACAGAATAAGGGACCCAGGTGGTAAGAAGCCTGAAAAATCTGAAAAAGGTCAAATAGACTCATGTAATGCCTTGAAATTGCTTAAAATAGTCAAAAGAGCAAGAGAGTTGCTCTGGATTTTTCATTTCCGATCTGTGAGCTTTGGACATGCTTAATTAAGCTCTTGTCATCATTTTTCAAGAGAAAAAGAATTTAATCAGCTGTGGAGTAAAGATCTGAAAGACATACAGTACTGTGCAAAAGTCTTAGGCAGTCCAAAGAAATGTTTAAAGCTGTTTATCTGGGTAGCAAGTGTACTTTACTTAGAACAAAAAACACAATTTAACATTAGAACATGTGCAAATTAAGAGTAAGACAATGAAAACTAGTAATAATTTCTTCTGTTTTCTAAAAAGTTACTATATCTAGTTGGATGGCTAGATGAACGCCGCTTCAGTTTCCAAACTTCTCCTCAGGGGCACCTCAGCCGTTCCATGATTTTGTTAAATTTCACCAACAGCTCAATTAAATGATTAAATAAATTGGTTTTAAAAGTCAGTGACAGATTGACTAGCTGTATGAGCTGTGCTAGTGCATTTTCTTTGCCTGCCTAAGACTTTTGCATAGTACTGTACTCTCTCCTCTGCCACTCCTGTGATAGCAAAACTGTCTTACTGTGACTTAAAGCTAGGAGCTACATCAGCATGCATTTTTATATTAAACTGTCAAAGTGAGAACCTCTGTTGCCTGATTTGCTGCTAAAATGAATGAGGCAAGTATCTCATCAGTCGCCTTCCCTTTCATACTTACGTACCTACTGGCTGCAGCTTGTGGAAGTATTAATTCACGGTGCTGGAACCGGAGTTGGGTAATTCAGGTACAGAGAGTCCAGAAAAAAAGTCCAGACCAAGATGTTGTTTCAACCAACCAGCTGAGCATAAAGAGTCACAGTCACAGAGTTCTCAACTGGTTGGGTGAAACAAAACGCTGGTCTGGACTTTTACTCTCTGGACCTGAATTACCCAACTCTGGCTGGAACCCTCGTCAAAGGACCAGGATAGACAGATGTCAGGAAAGGAAGGGTGTCTCTGCTGCTGGGATTCTGGGCGTCTATCTGTATCATGTCACAGGGCCGTCAATCGGTAGCTGTAGTTAATTAACATGGGCTCCGCATATAATGTGACATCATAACAGATTGGCAGACTAATTTTATTTATTGACTCAGCTATGGTGTGGTGCTTGTTGCCTTACACCCCCACAAAGGAGGGTTTGGATCCTGCCTCACTCTGTGCATTGCGGAGTCTGCATGCTCTATCCTTGCCTGGCCTCCCTCCATTACGTACTGGCATTCAGGTAGATGATCTGGTGTCTCTAAAAGGGCTGCAGTGCGAGGCCTGCTATGCACTGGCATCCCATGCCGGCCGTTTCCCTGCTCTGTGCCTTGTGCTCCCTGACATGGGCTGCAGCTCACGCCCCCACAGCCCTGTGCTGGATAAATAGTCAGCGGATGAATGGATGGGCTCAGTGAGAAACGCTTCACTTATCATCCCCAGGAAGCCTGCTGTGGGTTGAACAGAAATGCGAAAGAGAGAACATGTAGTTTTGCAGACTTTCTGTCATTTCTTTGCAGTTCATCCGTGTGCTGTAGTGCATCACTGTAGTGGTATGTTGCCAACATTTTATTGTTTACAATGAAGTTTAATTTCAAGGATTACACACCCATGTTAGGGCTCATGAGTCTTGTAATTTTCAGGAATTTCATTTTTCTGGTCCATAAAAAGCAGTGTATTATCCTTTGGACAGAATCCCTTGTCTGCCTAGACGGATCAGCAGAAAGAATGGGTGGGATGTGTTCCAGTGCCTTACAGCAGCAGGTTCGCGTTCCGCTGACACAGCTGTAAGAGGATATTCATGTGAGTAGCGTGTGTCATGTTTGATGAACAAGTGTGAGACAGCAGAAGCTACTGAGTAACTCTAAAGCAGAAGGACAGAGAGGGAGATGAATGTGACCTGTTTGTGTTAGAGGAAGCGGGGGTTCAGTTGGCTGTTCAGTTTGGGGGCGAGAAGAACCATTAGCATGGAAACAACAAAGGGACAGCTTCCTGCTGCTCAGTGCTTGATACTGATGCTACAAACCCTTTGTCCCCAAATTTATCAAAAACCAGGTGCCCCACTGAGGAAACCTACTGTCCCACCAGGGGACAGAGGCCGTATCATGCTTTCTGTTTCACACCAGCACTCTGAATAAATAAATAGGACCCGTTTCTTTCTCAGAAGAATAGGGCTGCAGGTTCATTAAAAGCTGAAGGATTAGCCTTAAATGTAAACATGTGCGTTTCTGCTCCAGTAATCGGAGGGTAGAAATATAACCTGATCCTGACTGCTTCCAGCTGTGATGGGGAGAAGGTGAGGTCCGCCCTGATTTTCTGCCAAATTAGACGGCAGGCGTACTCATCTCTCACACCTGCGAGAGGCGTGATCGCCAGGGCAGCCTGGCTGCGCCGAGTTGACTGGGTTCGCTGCCCAGTTTTGCCGAGCCCCATTCACCAGGCATGGGATGTGGAGGAGCCTACTTCCCAGAATGCCGGAGTTCCTGCTTTCAAACTGGCCTCCCAGTCAGTTATGTACCGAGTCTGTGTGTGTGTCTGTGTGTGTGTGTGTGTGTGTCTGTGTGTCTGTGTGTGTGTGCGCGCCTTTCAATGTTTTGTTTATATGATCCTCCTCTTGTTTTGATCGCCCGTCCCCCGTGTATGTCTATAAGCACCAGCCACTTCACGCTCCGGGGGGGGGGGGGAACTTTGCAAGCAGGATACGGCATTTTCCTCACATGAACCGCGGCGCAGTTGCGATTCGCCCCCCGGTTTCCGCTCTGTGGGGATGACCGATTTGAGGATTTACACTCCCTGCAGCCCTGCACCGGCGTGGCAGACGGGACCAGCGTGCGTTTTGACATTTCATCAACTGCCTCCCAAGGGACCACAAGCAGGCCGAGAGAAACTCTACCAAACATATTTTTCCCATTTTCATTTGATGTGGCAAATGGATTGGAAAATGTAGCGATTTCAGGGTAGCGCTCCACCGAAACGGACGACATCTGTACAGCAGGAGCTCGTTACACAATTTTCATATTTTAACTGAATGTTTCCCAGCATTCCTGTTGTATTAACACTACTGCAAATTTCACTGATTTTACTGCCTTTTTTTTTCTTAGACAACAAATGCAGGATGTTTACGAAGGTCGCATGCCTAATGTGTCTGTACTAATAAAACAGATCTTTCCTGATTGCAATTCTGACATATCTTGAGAAGTACAAGTGAAGAAAATAATCATATAAAATCATATAATTTTTCTTTTTTAATTCGGCCAATTTGAAATGTAAACTCTCAAAAGCAGCCTTATCAAGTACTATGCTCTCCGAGTCAATTTTGTCTTCGACTGTGGAGTTGATATTGACAGCACAGTAAAAGGATATAGTTTCTGTGATTGTCATGATTTTATTTTGATCCTAATGTGATGTCCTGAATGAACCCATAATATTAAATAAACACATCAGAATGTCATTGTTATATGTTCTATGTAGTCTGTCTTAGCTGTTCTGTTTTTCACTATTGTCATCGTTCAGTCAGGTGCCATCGTATCTTTATATAAAGCGTGGGTCATTTTTGAGGTGGATGGTCATTGTTGTCTGGGTTATACGTTCAGCGGCCTCCCTATTTAAACGGATATGACTTGCAGAATCTGAACGTGCCTGATACAGCGACGGTTGTCATCTGGTGTGAGATGTGACCTCCTGCGTTTTATCATCCCTAAGTGGACGATGACACCCTGTTACGGACGACACTTCCTCCACCACGGCAGGTCAAGACGTAAGACCAGCTTCCCACCTGCGCTCTGTTTGTGCCGCGTTTGCAGTCTTAAAGGGGGCTGCACATTGATCCACGGGTCTATTCAAGCCGCCCTAATCTGATGCACTTTATTTCCCTCACCGAGTAGATTCACAAAGCATGTTACAAGTTGGAGTGTTTCTATGATTGTAAACAATGGGGGATGTTTATGAAAATAAGGTGAATGAGACTGTATGAGCAACTCATGGTAAACAAGGGCCATTTCAGGGCTCTGTGCTCTTTGCCTCTTTCATCTTTCCACTGTCTGCCTCATGGTCCCATGCATGTCTCACAGAGTTTAAACAAACACGCTTCGATCCAGCGATTAGAGTGGATGTTGTGTTTCTCGTACAGCCATGGGGTAAAAAAGTCATACTGAGACATCAGATAGTCTTATTTTGTTGTGGTTCACTTTTAGGTTCAATTTAACGGTCAAAGATTGGTTGGTGACTCATGGGAGGATGTCCTGAAACAACCCATAATGAGCCCGAGGCATTAAGAGTGACCCGGGGCTGCTCTGCTGTAGACGTCCACCGCATAGCTAGCGGAGTCAGTCCTGCTTGCCTCCCCGGCTCCCCTGCTGCTGGTCGCCTTGTCGCTGTCTCGCTCCCCTCACCTAGCGAATGGAAAAGGTGCCCCCAGCAGTGTCTGAGGAAAAAAGGACTCTCTTACTGGGACAGGGGTGGGGGTTATGCATCAGGAGTCGATATGGCAAGATGTGCAACAAGCCAGCATGAAAAACAAGCCATAAAATCACACCTCACCCCGCATGCTGTAACAATGTTAGGAAATTGCTAATTGCGTTTTCTTTTTTGAGGGAAACAGGAAAAAAACATAAGCCTTATTTAAAATAAACTCAAAATAATGCGTAGGGATTTGCCAATAAAAAGAAGGGCTTGCCATTTTCAGATGTGGTGCATATGAGGACTTTCGACGGACACAGTGTGGGGGAGGGTACTTGTCTGGTCAACGCTGTGGAGTGCTGATAGTTGGCTGATCATCTGGTAGCTAATCTCCAATGACAGACAGTTCCGTCTAGTGGCTTTGAAATCTGAAAAGGTGCTGCGATTTTTTAGCGAGAAAAAAAACCCCACACCTTGCGATGGAATAATTGTAATCATTGACTTTCATGTTACACACTGGCATTGATGTTAATTAGCAAATTATGCACTTGGGTCAAGCTAAGCAAAGCGACTCAAAGTACCCATATGGTCCAGATGTCTTTTTTTAATTGGCGGCATAACATTGTTTGTGTGCGAATGACAGTTTATGTAATCTGGAGGCCGGCTGCCATCAGTCACAACACACCGACACTTCGTTAACTTCTACAAGCTCGCACGTCAACGCAGGCCTAAACGCCAGGGCCAAATTGGGTTTTCGGCCTTGAGCCGCAGAAGGAAACTAAGTCCCTCTAAGCGGGACCCTTTGATTCAGATTCTTGATTTGCTCTCCAGTTGTTATTTGGAAAAAATAAAGATTTTATAATGATGTTTGTTTACTTGTTACGGCGCTGTGGTTTTACAGCTTTTTTAGGCAACCCTATAGCATGAAGCGAGAGTGTAGCCATTTAGTGTTTGATGTTAGACATGATGAAATCGATACACGGTGGTCGGCGTGTTTTATTTTGTACAGTTTCTCAAACTCGACGCAGCCATGTATCTGCGGGGTTAGGCTAGCTAAAGCTAATTACGAGTGTCACTCGCAGCTTTGCATTCTCGCAGTTGCTCTACTTTTACTGTTTGCCTCGCATGATGATTATTTTAAGCGATCGGCCTGCGTTGATGCTTAAGCTGGATTCATCCGTGAATCTTTTTGGCCGGAGCAGATGGTTTTTTCTGTTCCAGTGTGTCCCACTGGCTCCCAGGATTCTGCCTGGGTGGGTTAGCTGAGAGCTGCAGTGAGGCCGGTGAATTGTCAAATTGGTGCCCCTTGCTTGCTTAGCCTGTGGCTTTGCTGAGAATTCCTCCCCTAGACATGACCCCGACACTAAATCTTATAATAGCAGCTGCGTAAAAGGCCTTACTAGTCCCTTTGTAGATCCTCTCTGTTTTTCCACAGATCATTACAGGATGTGGGACTCGTGCGATCCAGACATTGTGCATTGTAGTACTCTGCGTTGCTGTTGCAGATTTGCCGGAGGCATCTGTGACAAGATGAAGCGGGGAGTAGCCGGAGCGCCGCGGAGACGAGCGTAACAAATGGACACGAGGCGGAATCATGATACGGCGGCTGCGAGGAAATGCAATCTGAGCGTCACGCCTTAATGCTGCCCGACTGGCCAGCTTTTACATTCGGGCGTGTCTGCTGGCCCTCAAGAAGGTGTCTGGTTCAGCTAAATAGACGGTTAACTGTTTTTTAGCGTCTTCTTTAAACCATTTTTTAGTGGGTGTCATGGAGTGATGTCCTCTCAGAACTCAGAGGGGGTGGGTCTGACATGGGTGGCTATTCGGGGTGGTCAGATGACCCTTTTCTGCCTTATTAATATCTATGGCACTCTCAGGCCAAGCAATTAATAATCTAGTTTCCTGTTGATCCCATTAATGGATTTTAATATGTAGTGTGGCTCAGTTGATTAGGATGCTGCACCTATGATCAGAAGATCACTGGTTCAAATCCCTGGGTCAGTAGAATTGGTCCTCGACACAACTTTCACAAATAAATGTATGTCACTTTGTATAGAAATGTCTGCAAAAATTTATGTAATTTTCAAGATGCTCAATTCAGTATTTCTTCATTCATTTTTGCTGACAGTGATTCTTTCTGAGGCATAATCCAACATCTCTTTGGTTCAAGTAAAGCCGGATGACTCAGTGATTCATCACAAGCTGAGGGTCGGTGACGCGGCTGTAAGGAATCCCGCGCGTGATTCACACTTCTGTGCGTGTGCGGTTGGGGAGAGGTGCCAGTGGCCTCCACGCGTTGGGAGAGCCAGCCAAGCATCACTGGGCTTGAACAGAGCCTCACTGTCCTGCTGATGAAAGGAGGATGGACGAGGAGCTGAGCCCGGACACGCCGAATATTCCTCTTTTTCTCGACTGAAAATTGCTTCCATAAAAAACAATTACTCTTCTGATCATTCTACACCCTTAGCCCCTGCTTATCCTCCACATAATCATGCTCATGACTGATAGATCCAAAGTACTGAAGGTGCTACAATTTACTCAGTTTTTTGTTAATGTTCCTCCCATCCTGGATGGCATTCTGCACGTTTCTGTGTGTGGTGTGTGTGTGTGTGTGGTGTGGTGTGTGTGTGGTGTGGTGTGTGTTTTTTTTTTTTCTTCTTTGCACAGGGCGGGGTGAAATTGACTGTGAATTATGCGAAATGAAATTTCCTGGAAAAGAGAGTGAACAAATTTGTATTTAATCACTGAGGTGTCATTATTCACCGGGTCCTTGGAGACAATCTGAGCAGCACAATTATCTCATCGACTGATTGTATGTGTCTATATAACGTCAGTGTCGTGGGGTTCAGCTTTACCACTCAAGGGTGGAGCTCTGCTATTATCAGTGCTGAAGTTAATTAAATAACGACACTGCAACAAACACATGAAATTATCTGCAATGGTGATGCCAATCTGTCACAGGGCACACAGTGGAGCCCAGCCTTGTGCCCTGTGATAGACTGGCGTCCCATCTGGGGTGTACCCCAGCCGTGTGCCCTGTGATAGACTGGCGTCCCATCCGGGGTGTACCCCAGCCGTGTGCCCTGTGATAGACTGGCGTCCCATCCGGGGTGTACCCCAGCCGTGTGCCCTGTGGGTAACTTCACTCACCATAAATACAGTGTATCAGTTATACCTGTTTTAAGTAAAGCTCACAAAATGTCATGCAGGAATGCGCTTGCTAATGCACCAACGCCGCTCTCCTCTGTTCCGCAGCCAGCAATGCCGCCTCCCCCATCTGCAGGGGCTGTGCCTTCTGCTCCAATGACAACGGCTGCCTGACCTGCCAGCCGCGGCTCTTCCTCTTCCTGCGCCGCGAGGGCATGCGGCAATATGGCGAGTGCCTGCACGCCTGCCCGCCGGGATTCTACGGCCTGCGTGGGCCGGACTTCAGCATCTGCTCCAGTAAGATTCCTCTGGTCGCCGGAAGGGTTGACGCGTTTTGGCTTTTCACACACACCATGGCAGATTTCAGTAGCTCTAGATCGTTTTCGCTTCCAAAAGGTATCTGGTGTGTCTGCGGAGCGCCTCGCGGCCTGCGCTCCATCGCTGACACTTGGAGAAAGGCCCTCTAATGAATTAATTGGGCTACATAGCTTTGTGTGCCCCTGTAACATGGAACAGACAAAACCTCAAGACACATTCAGTTCTACCCTCAGCATAATGTGTTCTGGTCTAAAAAACAAAAGGGAGGGGAAAAGATTTCATGCATTCTTAACAAAAAATAAAAGCGTACTCCAATTAGTAAAATGCATGGCCCCTTGTTCACTTATTAGTTTATTTTTAACATTAAATCTGGCATGAAATGATCTCCTTTATGGTCTGCAGACGGCCTGGTTCATTGGCTGCGGCTTTTCGTGTGAAATGAAAAAGTGCCGTTTCCCAGGAACAGCCAAGATTCTGACAGACGCTGAAATGAGGCCTCCTAGGGAACCAGGGTCCAGTCAACAGGACACCGGGGAGCGGGCCCCAGACCAGGGGGCCGACAGCACAGACAGGTCCAGACGGTCCATGTGAAACGGCGACCCGGGGATTCACTCTCCACCCTCCATTTGGAGGTTTCTGAAAGTCAGACAGCCCTTGAAAGCCGCAAAAGACCGGCAGTGACAAAACGGTTGCCATGGATGTAGTTTCCATACCGCGCAAAGCTAACGTATATTAGCCAGGGCTACACCAAAGCTGTTATGTCTTCACAGCTAAAAATTACACTGAGCTCTTTACTTTCCATTTTGCCAGCTTTGCCCCTTGATATCCTCCGTTTTTCAAGCAAAAACGGTGAATGGAGCCATTGTCTCAGCAAAAACCCTGCATTATCCCGCGATCGCTCTATTTTAACATAAGGACCCAGATTTGCCCCAATCCCATTAAGAGGGAATTTGAATATTCCATTCTTTTCCAGAAAAATTATATGCGCAAGTCAGTACATCCGAATGTAAATCGCTACCATTTGCGTAATAGCAGGCGATTCGAGAAACATGATCAAAATGAGAAAACGTAATTATTTTCAGGGCTGGAGATCATCCAGTAGCATTCCTGCTTTCGGTCTTGTTCGGCTGTGATTGTAAGAGCGTGATTATTTATAAACAAATTCTCTGAAAGTTTGTGCAGGCAAACAGCTGTTATATCTAAAATACAAAATGTGTTCAAAGGGAATTTTGTATGGGTGGTTCAGTAGGAAGAGATTAATTTTGTGGGTTCCTAACTTGAGAATATGACGATTCCTCATGAAAATTTCATTGCTGAGGACCCAGGGTCCAGGATTCAGGCTCCCCAGTAGCTGAAAGGCATAACGGATGTGTCCCCTCCGCTGCGGATGAAGAGCGGTACCATGGGCCAGAGCGAGGTGTCCCATTCCCCCAGGTGCTGCTTGAGGCCTGCTCATGTGGGCCGCACCGTCTGGATCCATCCCTGTCAGGATGTGACTTCACAGCCCAGTCAATAAAGACAAAAAGACCATTAAGCTGCCAACTCGTTTGCCAGTTAACTTATGAGTTAGTCCAGAGTGTGAAAATTAGATGCTAGTCCAGAGTGGGAAAATGAGATTTTATTTATGACTTTTAAAACATTCTCCTGCATCATGTGTTGATAAAGTTAATTTATAGTTAATAATAGTCAATAATGACACTATAAATAAATACGCATACAAATATACCTGCTTTATTTGCAAATATATGCAAATTATAAAGCCAAATTTTGATTATAACCACAGTTCCAAATTAGTTTACAAATAATTTTATTGTATTTATTTACTGTGCGTAATTCATTTTACAGTTTAGCATGAGAAACAATCGCTGGTAGGTACAGAATTTGAAACCACTAGCCATTTAAACTATGACATGATATTTTGAAGGTGCACCAGTTATTCCCCAAAGGCTCTTTCTGGCCATTCTTCATCTGAAAGCAAAAAAGAACAAACTCGGGGGATTCATGTAACAATATTAATGGGAGTCAGGGACCCCTAGGAAAAGTGTCGCCACCTTCGGACATCGGTACCAAAGATCATCGTCTTTGTAAACTACGGTGTTTGCATAGGACAGGCAATGTTTATGCAGCATGTGATTAGATTTTCTGAGCTCAGCTCTTTGTCTTCCTGACACTAATGGGCGCTAATGATGGGTGAAATGGGGCTCTGATACCCTGAGCAGCTTGCGGTTACCGCGGGCTGTCAGTCGCTCTCGGGTTTATGCTGATGGGACCCGGGTTAGTGAAAGGTGGGCGGACGTGACTCGCTGTCACCCATGCACAAGTTTCCAAGGCTCATTCCATCAGTCGCCATCACAGCTCTTGACTGCGGCCAAAAGAAAACTTTGTGGAGCGTCGGCACTGTTCCCCAGCTAGGGGGCGACATTACGGCTCTCCTCGCTGCAGGCGGGGGCGCAGCAAGGGGCAGGTCTGTCCACGATTGTGGGCGAATCTGAGGCCCGTGGGCCTGGAGCGGAGCCAGGGCGCCCCCTGGAGCCGCACGTCAGTCGTCAGGCTTGGCGCCCGGAACCTCCAGCAGGTGACATCAGCGACCCTTTCAGACGGCCCGGCGGGAGGGAAGCGCGGTTTCTCCCCTCTGACTTCACTGTGCTGTATGTCAGTGCTCGAGGTTAGCATTTATGTTGCACAACCCTCTGGAAGCAACTTGGTGAATTACCCCTTATTAGCGAGAGAAGCCCCTGCGGATTTCCTTGAACTGGTGTGCGCTTGCGGGTGACTCACTGTGAGAAAAAAAAGAAAGGGTGATGACGCAGGTGCTGGGGGGGGTGGGGGGGAAGTTTCCAGCGAGCATGGTGCTGGCTGCCCCGTGATGTCATTTGCTAATCGCCTGCACGGCTTGCCCGTCCAAACCGCAGCCGAGGGTGCGAGTCGCCACCGGCCCTTCACGGTTACGCGGCGATGGGGCCACTGCGGACCGCCGACATGAAAGCTGTGTGCAGCAAAGGGGGAAAAAGTGATCTTAAAGGGGGGGGGGGGATGCCAGCCAGATGCCCCCAGTCGCTGGGCAAGGCAAAGGGTCTGTTTTCCTGATGATACTCACAGAATCATATGGTTTCAGTTGCATCATGCTGCTTACATTTGCCATTCTGTAACCTAATTAATTCTTATTAGTCTGTCAGAGACATCATGAGAGAGTCCCAAAGCGGGAAAGGATGTTCCTATGCAATACAACAGGAATGATTTGCTGCTTTTTATAATCAGGTTTAAAAATGTTTCCTTTCCTACTTTTAGCTGACTGTTTTGCTGGGTGGTGCTCATATACTGCGGTATTAATCAAACCCTTACGGACGTCAGAAACGTGAGCTTAGTTAAGCTTTTTTATGTTCTTAATCCTTGAAGATAAAGCTAAGCTTCTTATTCAGAGCAAAAACTCTGGGTTTTGTTTTTTTTCTTTTCTCTTCAGATCAAATACTTTAATAAATTCACGTCGATTTGCGTTTAACGACGATCCGATGTCTTTTTCCAGCACTTAATTCTCACCCTTAAAACTTACCACACAGATTGCAGATTTTGATCGATTCCCAAACAGTATTAACATCATCATGTACGATCAGATGTATGGAGTAGAGAGATGGAAAAGCCGATGTAAAGTCTGGCTGATAAGCAGGGCCTTCTTCTTCTGCAGGGTGTCGGCTAGAGAACTGTGAGTTCTGCTTCAGCAAGGACTTCTGCACGAAGTGCAGGGCGGGGCAGTACCTGCACAGAGGCCGGTGCTTTGAGGAGTGCCCTGCAGGTTTAGCCCCTCTGGAGGACAGCATGGAGTGTGGCGGTAAGGGGAAATGTTCCTGGTTTCAGAGGTGAAAACAGGCCCTATTAACTTAGACAGCCACAAAAACTGTATCACTGAATATAGCTGTTATATTCCATAACTCATTAGAGATGGGAGCAGATTTCTGCAGACTGGAAAAAAGCAAATACATTGCCAGTTCATAAAGTGGAGTAAAACATATCCTGCCAAATGCAGACAAGTTAGCCTTGCTTCTATTACAGGTAAATTGCAGAGGCTGGATTTCAGGCCAAAGTACCAGACCACTTGTTCAGCAATAGCATTTCAGAGATTTGTATGGATTTGGAAAAGGGAGTTTTTCCTCTGTTTCGCTGGATGGAAAATTTCTGTCTGTTAGTTATCTGCCAGGTGGTGCTATGATTTTTGGTTACATTTATTTAGATTTATCTTAGTAAAAGATTAATCAAGCACCATATTAAAGACTGCTGTTAAAACTAGTCATTTAAATAAAAAATGTGACCATTTGGATATAGAATGGCTTTCTGAACAGGAAGCAATGTGTCAATAAAAAATGTTTCCCCTCCAGCAGGGTCATTATTATGTGGTGTAATGCAGGGTTCTGTTACAGGACCATTACTTTTTCTAATCTGTATGGAAATAGATTAGAACCAGTTAAACATGACACAATGCTTAAGTGATTCATGTGAAGCAACACAGACAGTAAAGTAAATACTAGCTGATCAAGAGGAAATTGACTCGGAAGTAGGATTGTATGCTCCACATTCGATTGTGGAAGTGTACTACCTGAGAAAAATGCAGATGTTTACATAGGTAGTGTCTTGTCTTCAAAAGGCAAAGAAAATGCTTTTATTGAGCTTAAAGGAAGCACTGGCACCCACAGGCTTTACGGTGCCAGAATAAGACCTCACCTACAAACTGTGTGTAATAATGGAGACAGAGGAGGCTGGACCTTTAAGTTTAGCCCACAGCCAACAACAACATCAATAAGAAATTAACAGGAAATTGTAGGGGGGGGGGGCAGTTTAAAAGAAAGCCTTTCTTTACACAAATGGATTTTTAGCTTGGAATAAGCTTCCCAATGTTGTATGGCATTTAAATACATTCCAGTTAGCATAAGAATAAAACAATATCAAAGTTTAGTCATCATAAAATGTTCTTATGTTAATAAACATCATTTATCATATGCCAGAAAATGTAAGTGTAAGTTTGTAATCAATATTATAAATTATATAAATTCTAAATTCCACTCCCTCAGTTATGATGAATAACAGCATATGCAGGAGTGGGTGGGGCTCTCAAGAACTACTGGTGCAACTACTGAAATAACACTAGGCCTAAAACAATCAAGCTTAAAATAAAATTTAACAATGTTTTTAATACTGTGCAAATAAAAGAATGATCAGAAGTACAGCAGTATCAGTTACAAAAAAAACATATTACTAAATTTACGAAATACGAAATGGATAAACCCTACATTTGTTGTTTATCCAGAAAGTAACTCACATCAAACGCTGAGCAATTGTTTCCTCGAACAATGCACACTGATGTTCAATGTATATCTGTGATATAATTGTCATATCTGGACAATTTGTTTTCTGTGAGGGCAAGAGAAAGTAAATGTGCATGTATGTGCAAGACAAAGGACCTGATAAGTAATACCTGATAAACTAGCAACTGCAAGACAGCAGGATGCAGCTCAGCGTCCTGAAGAAACCAGACTGCGTTACTCCTATTCACCAGGACAAATTCAGTAGCCAAACATCTTTTACCTTGAGGCAAGACAAATAAATTCAGAGTGACAATCTTTATTACCTTCATAGCTAGCTATGTGGCTGATGGTGCTTAAACTTATTTTTGAGATTTGCACATTTGGAAATTCACCAGAGAAGCTCCAATTGAGCAAGTCGCACCTGGCATAAGTACCTTTAACAAGAGGCCTCGTTATTTACAGATGATTTTAAGGTTTTATTCAGTGTTCATGAATGCATAAATATTGACATTCATGGAAATTAATAACAATCCATAATGTAACCGTTGACCTTTTTATTCTAAAGCTACACACTGATTGTATCTGAGAGCAGCTAATCTGCTCCTCAGTGCCTCCAGATTCCTGCTCATTACTGCCTTTAATCTGTGTAAGATTTTGATATGAATGCTGTTGTAAGTCTAGTGTAGGACTTACAGTGTCTATGACTGAATATCTAAAGCGACCAACATGCAACATGTTAGCAAAAAAGACTCTATGTCTCTGCAAGCTATTACTATTTAAGTGCCGGTAACAAAGTAAATGTAGGTTATTACAAACACGTAGCTGTTGTCTCTGAGCCCCGTGCAGTAACCTTCCCGCCCTGCTGACTCTGCCACAGATGGCTGTGAGGTTGGTCCGTGGAGCGACTGGGGCACTTGCACCCGGAGGAACAGAACCTGTGGATTCAAATGGGGCCTGGAGACCCGCACCCGGCCCATCGTCAAAAAGCCCCCCAGGGACTCGATACCCTGCCCCACCATAGCCGAGTCCCGGAGGTGCAGAATGCCCAAACGACACTGCCGAAAAGGTAAGTGTGACGCAGGATGGACCAGACTTCCAGCGTTGAGGACCTACCTGACAGAAGGAAAAGCTTAATTTGGCTACCATGCTCTGTAACAAGCCTGCTTCATTATTTAAACATTACCTAAGTTGAAAGGCACTTTTATTGTGTTTTGAATTTGTCGGATCCATCAGAATATAAAAGGAAATCTCAGTCTATTTAGTTTTGTACGTTGGAATTTAGCTAATAAAGTTTAATTTAGGTTTAATAATGATATGCTTTTAATTAATGCACTTCTTTGTTTGACATGTATGGCCGTATGTGTTTATTTGTACGTGCAGATTGAGTGTAGCGCTCCTCTTCTGTGAGTAGTCATTTAATAGGGAACGTTTCTCACAGCCCGTTTTTCATTTCTTCATGCTTCCAGTTATTTTTTTTTGCACGTGCATAAGGAATTTCACTAGTGCCCTGTTATGATTATGGCCTTACCGTATGTGTGCAGCGCTGATTTCAGTACAGTGCGCGGAAGAGCTGGGTTACATCCCAGGTGATACATCACATAACAGTATTAATGCCCCAAAACATTTAAGACCTTCTTAATCTCTGGAAATATGGCTACGTCTAGAAGTTTGACAAGTGAAAGTATTTTAAAATACTGTACTAAAACTCAGTATTCAGGTCCCACTGTTTAGCTTAACCCTTAACACCTTTAACTTCAGCTTATACTAGGGGTACGTTGTCAAAAACAGTATTAAATAGTGTGATTTCTGTATTTTTGGATATAAATAACCAGTTATCAACAGGAGGAAATACATGGCTAATATGCTTAGCCAGTTTTGCTAATGTATTAGCCCAAAAGTTTTGTCCTGTTCCACTCCTTGTGGTGGTTCCTGTTTGCAGATTCGTGGTAGCACACAGTTATCCCCACGTAACGGAGCAGACAGGTCTGTGTTGTCTCTTGAGTAGCCCTTCGATGAACAGGCACAACATTTCCCAAGGACGTCAAAGCGTTCGAGTAGCGTCGCGGGGATTCCCTGTCCCCAGGAGAGTCTTTTTCCCACAATGCAGCTGAATCGTTTCCTCCCAGTGCCCTGTTTGGTGTCTCCACTGGGAACAGGGATTCAATAAAAACCCAGACATATCACCCCTGGTCTACATTACGTCTCGAGGCCTCCGCTCTCTCCGATTATGCGGTGTGTCACGGATTCCCTGCACTCATGTTTAAACGGTTAAACGGTTTCTGGTTTTAGCAAAGTTCAGCTCTCACCCTGTTGATGCTCAGCATGCCAACGCTGAGCCGACCTCGTTTGCAAAACTATAGTCTATAAATTTTTCGTGTCAGACGCACCTTTCAGACGTCACTGACCTTACAGGACGTTTACGTGCATGTCTGTTTTGGCAGACGCCTTGGTGAAAATGCGCAAAACGATGAACGGTGATGGTCCAGCACGGAATCCGTAGGTGTGGTAATCTCATTTATGGAGTGCTAATAACATCGTAGTTGACAACCAATTAACATGGTATTTTATTTGGCAGACGCTTTTGCCTAAAGCAACGGAAATGGAAGGGCAAAGGGCACATTACAAACGTACAGCTGTCAAGCAGTCAGACAGGCATGAGAACAGCATGGCTGAACTTCCAATGAATTACCAGTTAGAAGTGTAAGTACCATAGGAGCACGAGCAACACGATATCTTCCAAAGAAAGCAAGACCCAATGAGCAGGAACCTAGATAGACTATTGTGAAGCCTAAACAAATTGCACCAGCTGAAGGACTCCTGGGGCAGCGTTCATCTGTAACTGATGGGTCTTTGCCTGGGTGAGCACTGGACGCCTTGGCCGGCCAGGCGGACATCCACCCCTGACGCTCCAGTTGTCTGAGAAAACGAGCTCATGCTTATCGGGTCCCAACGGGGGCGTGTAGCTCACTGGAAAAGTCCATCAGAAGCAGCTTTCAGATTGTACCCCAGGGTAGCAGGCTAATTAGACCTGCTTTTTGAAGACCGTGTTAGCTGAAGCTGCCATATTTACATTTTTTGTGTGGTTGAATTCCTTTCATTCATTATAAGAAAATCAATATAATATTTAATGTAAATTGTGAAGGAAGGAGGATATGGGCAAAGCCACATCTTGCCTATATTATTAAAATGAGTTATGTTTTATTTATGTTTTTTAACATTTTTGGGAGAGACACATGTACTGCAGGTTCTTTTTCCAAACACAGCTGCTCAGTTTCCATGATTCCAGATCCTATTTAATTGCAGTCATATTTTAGGGCCTTATCTGTCAGTGATTTTAACTGCAAATGCATACCAGAGTCACACTCTCTGTGTTGGTCAAATAGTAAAACTGGATGTGTTTTTTTATGGTCTACAACACCTTGGTGCTTTAGGGGTGTCGAGGGAAAGGAGGGGCTGAAATATCGCATTAGCTCTGCAGCAGGTGAAAAATGTATCCCATTCAAGCCCGGGGACAGGAAGAATGCATTACCTCCATGGGGCCAGACCGTTTATATTGTTTTATTGATCAGCTGTCTTTTTGAAAACTGTTTGAATTTGCCAGAGTATTTGTGTATATGCTGGTGCCCTGTCTTATGCCTCCAAGAACTTGAAATCTTTCTGCCTGCTTTTGAAGTATGGAGCATCATCTGTAGGCGACACGGTCATTATTGGGAGCTCCTTTGGAACAGACCATCGTTGTTTCCTGTGGGGGGTGAGAGAACAGCTCCAGACGTCTCTGGTCTAGTCACGTTGCCTTTCTGCTCGTTGGCCGTCCGACTGAGGTCATGGCTCTTCTGCCACCATGAAAATAGTGTATGAAACACTCCTCACATTGGTAGATTTTAGGTGGAGGCTCTAGCTCCGTAGCACAGTAAAACACATAGGGCTTCCGAGGGCTGCGTGAAAGGACCGACTGCTTTCTGCTGGAAAAGGTGTTTTAAAATCATATTACTTCTCTATATCAAGAGGTATTTTGGTGTCTTCTGGTCACTGCTCTTCCCTAAACCACAGTTCTTCACTGGTGCCTGTAACGACTTGTAATTGTTTATTGAAGGAATAATTCAAACCACACCACTGTCTTGTAATTGTTCCGGTGCTCCGCGTTACCCTCTGTCGTCAACATCTTCCAGGATGTCGGGGGCGTCCGTGCCAAGCTTGTGGTGAGCGGATTCCCCCCGCGAGTCGGAGCGTACCATTATGCGCTCCACGACGCGACGTTTTGGCATCTGGAGTCAGAAGGCTTCGAAGGCTGCTGCACATCCCGTGAGACTGTCAGGCTGAGTGACAGCAGGCCGGTAGATATCGCCTGGAGAGCTTCAGGACAGAAACTGTCCTGCTGGGTTCAGCAAAACGGCGAGTATAACAGCCCGCAGTGGAAGCTTCCTCTGACATCTGGTGAAGATAAAAGGGGACACGCTCTGAGCAGCAAAAACAACACAAGAAAAGCTACCAAAACAAGAAGGCAGTGATTGGCTAGATGTCCTCACTGGCTCTTATTAAAACTGTCAAGCGCTCAGACACATTCCCTGCTGGCTGTGGCACGTTTCATAGTCATGGCTTGTGACCATCACTGCAGCTCCCAGGGTCTCTATGTAGACAGGACCCCAATCCCTCTTTTTTTCTGTTACAGAATAAATGTTTTCGGTTGCTCAGGCCTGCGTCTGCTCTGAAGTCCCTTTTTTTTTTTTTGTTTGCAAAGACTACCACCCTCCCTGGACTGTGTGGCTGCAGCAGCACCTGCACACTGCGTAAGGGATCCAGTGCAACAGTATCCAATGTGGCCTGTCGTCTGCTTGCCTGCATTTGCCTGTGGCCTGTGCCGGTGTCGGAGAAATTTTCCCGAATTGTAAAATTCTGACGTTTATCGCTTGAAGCATACTCACTGTATAATTTAATTGCAAAGGCTCACATTTCAAAATTTTTCATTTTCCGATGGCCGAGGTAACAGAAGGTCATACTGCAGTTTCCAAAACATGCAAGATACTTTGTAGATATAACGATGTACTGGAGCCCCAGACAGGGTGTCCCCTGCATCAAGCCCCATGTTTCTTCGGATAGGGTCCAGACTCACTGCAACCCTGAGGTCTGGATGATGGATGTATGGGTATAAAAATTATTCATTGTTGAGAATGACATATTCTACTCTTGATTTTTGTTAGAAGAACACAAAGCAGGAAACATGATGATGTTTTTTGCAGCGCTGAGGAAGATAACAGGCCAGGAGGCCATTCATCCAGACCGGTGTTTCCTAACCCGGTCCTCAGAAACCCACAGACGGTCCACGTTTTTGCTCCCTCCCACCTCCCTGAGCAAAAACCTGTACTGTCTATGGGTCCCCAAGGACCAGATTGGGAAACACTGATCCAGACACATCCAAGCAGTACATCTGTGGTTCACGGTCCAGTAACGTGCCAACGCAGGTTCCAAAAAGGGAAGAGAAAGGAAAGTGCATGACACCTCCCAGCGCTCTCCTGATAGCGCTGGCTACCACAAGAGGTCTGGTGGAGAGGCAGCTTGGAGAGGGATGATGCTGGTGTTTGGCGCAGTGCCACAGTGCTAATACTCGACTGACTGTGAGAACAAGCCTGAGGATTTAGTGGAGACGAGAAAATCACAGGCTCAACCCTAGACGAGTAATGTCAGCGATGGCTCTTAACCGAATATGGTTGTTGGTTGTTTTGTTGTTGTAGTGCTTTTTTTTAAGAGTTAGAAAATGAGCCATTCAATTTTGGGCTGTCGGCAACACTCCCTTAAATCCCGCCTCCCTCCTTGCTTGAGAAGCATTCCTGGGAGCAGGCTCTTGATGCCTTCGAAGCTGCGGAATCCCAAGCTGACATGGAAGACGAATGGGGCTCGGACACGGCCATTAAGGTCCACCGCGAGCCCTACAGGCTAAGGGATCTGGGGGTATTGTACCCTTCAGAAGAAGCCACTTCGCCTGGTCTGCTTGGCTCGGCATGTTTGTGGCAGCATTTGGGCTGTGAAAACATGCGTAACGTCTCTATAAGCATTTCTTGGAATGTGTTGCTCTTATGAAAATTTCACTGAAAGCAAATTGACTTGAGGGACTGGATCAGCCCCCCCCCCAAGTAGAGCTTTTATTTTTCTCTATAAAATGTCTACATGAAATGATATGCTCTAATTGTTTCAGCAGAGATCTGCACTGAGTATCCTTACAAAGGAATAAATGTCACACCAGTGAACACGCATGATAAGTTTGCAGGGTGGTGATGTTTCCATCAGTTATCCTGCACAGCTACCCGAGGGCTGTGGACCTCGAAACTCAGAGGGCTGTGAGCCAGCTGATGGTCTCGTCTTGGTGGTGGGGGGGGGGGGGGGGGGGGGTGTACAATGAACATAAGGAGGATCCCATCTTCTATGGCACAGAGCTTTTTCTGTGTTTGCTTTCAACACTTACTACATCTTCTGTATGATCATCTTCTCTTCTGGGCAATGTCTGTATTTTAATTTGTATTTTTTTGTTCTGCTGCATTTTGGGAACAGAATGCAATTAAGTTCTACTTTCCACTCTGGCCACTTATAAATGGTTTTTAGTTCTAATAATAAAATGATCCATTGAAAATGAAGAATTGCCTTGTAGTTCAATGTTAATTCAATAAATAGGACCCTGGCATGTTTGTATTTACAGAGCATCGTTTTGTTTGGTTTTGTTTCAAAAATGTTTGTTTATACAGTATGGTGGTGATGTGGAGTAAGGAATTGCACATCATTAGTTATTTTTCTTACTGCTGGTTTTCCTAGTAGCTGTGGCCCTCTTAATCAGCCCCTTACTGACAGAGCTGGATGTGACGTCAACATTTTATAAGCTGACAGGCAGAGCAGAATGAAGACGAGCTGCTTTTAAGATGGCAGGGCATGTATGGGCACTTTTACAGGCTCAAGCCACAAATAACATCTGTCTAGCTGCTGCAGTATTCAATTTTTAGGATCTAAAGACACTTTAGATCAGGGGTCACCAACATGGTGCCCGCGGGCACCAGGATGCCCCCAAGGACCATATGAGTTGCCCGCGGACCTGTTCTAAAAATAGCACAACTCACCAGTGAGCAGCGTCTAAAATTTAATTTTATCCTGTTGCTATTCTTCTTTAATCACATTTGCATTTATATAGATTTGAAAATGACAATATCTAAAAAAGCATTTAAAACATGTTTATTATACACTAAGTTTAGGAGGGCTTTTCAAACTGGTAGCCCTTCGTATGGCTCAGTACCCGTGAAGTAGCTCTCAGTTTCAAAAAGGTTGGTGACCCCTGCTTTAGATCCTAAAAATCGATCTGTTAATTGCCCCCCCCCCCTTTGTTAATACTGGGCATACTGGGTGTCTTCATTGGCACATTACAAGGTGGCATGAAATGAATGTGAGTGCGGGAAGAGACAGATTAACGTGACCAGTTTTTTAAATTATCAGTCTTTTAAATTTCAAAAGAAAACATCACGTGTAGCCAGTTCAGTTCTTCGAAATGATGGAACCTTGTCGTGAGTTTTGCTGTGCACACATTTTAGCGCGTTAGACCCGTGCCGTCTTTGGCAGAAAGTCCCTGGATGGCAGCCAGCTGTCATGGTCCAAAGAGTATAAGACTCGCAGCTAGTGATGCTGTCTGCAGCTCTGTGATGTGATGGTGTCATTTAAGGGCATAGATTTGAGGGGACCTTTGAAATTGCCCCCTTCGAACCTTCTTTTGGTTTAAGTATCTAAACAAAAAGCTGACAACAGTTGCCTGCAGAGGTGGAAAGTTCAAGTCCAGAAAGTGAAAATCCAGACCAGGCTTTTGTTTCAACTAGCCAGTTGAGTATAAAGAGTCACAATCACAGAGTATTCCGTTGGTTGGTTGAACCAAAAGCTTGGTCTGGATTTGTTACTTTCTGGACCGGAACTTTCCACCTTAAGTTGCCCCTTTGGAATTTTGAGAGGGTCTCAGACTAATGTGGAACTTAATTTACTCGTTAATGCCCATCAATATTTCCATGACTATGTTAATAAACATGGCAAGATAAGCTGGAGATAGGAAGTGCAGTGCTGTGTCCCAAGGTCTCCACTTCATCTTCTGTGAAGCATCAACAGGGCCTCAGATTATTGAGCTCAGCAAGTCAGTGATGGTTTGGATGGTTAGTAGGCAAATAAATGATATTTACCGTAAACCTTCCCCTAGTGGACTTAGTTTGCCGTATGTTTACTAAGAATACGGTACTTTAGTAAGTGGTAAGCAAGAATATTTTATACTGCTTAATGTTGACACTCAAGTTTTATATACTGTATTCTAAAGCTGGAACATTAATTAACTCTTCATTTCAGTCCAGATATGAAGAGAACTTTTAAATGAGGTTAAATT
The DNA here is from genome assembly GCF_048594095.1 of Paramormyrops kingsleyae. Classification (NCBI taxonomy): domain Eukaryota; kingdom Metazoa; phylum Chordata; class Actinopteri; order Osteoglossiformes; family Mormyridae; genus Paramormyrops; species Paramormyrops kingsleyae. The sequence goes on from NC_132819.1 coordinate 11,162,166, forward strand.
AGATTAGTTCACATATCTCGCTACAGTATTACATTTCTACAAAAATATATTTTCAGGCGCTGCTTTCCCAGCCATGTTCGGGGTGGGGGGTGGGGGGCTGACTTAATGGAGCTCTGCTAGGACGAAGGCCTATTTTTAGAGCATCTCCTAATGAAATGACAGTACAGGATGCCCATTTTTCTCTAATTTGTTAATTTCAAAACTTTGCTTCCTAAGCATTATGCATCTACTGTCATTACCAACTTTGGTTTATAATTTTTATTTTTTTTTGTTGGTGAACGGTTCAGTGGGGTTGGTGCCTTTCTCAACCCTGTGTATTTGTAGAATGGAAACAGTGATTTTTATGGAAAATGAATGGACATTTGTAGGTTGTCGCTTGTACCGATTTTGCCTGGATCTGTTCTTGCAGGAGTCCGTCTTACGGTTACGTCTTATTTTTTTTAAGCTGTCAGAAAATTAGGCTTCAAAGCCAGAAACAAATCCTGCTTAATATCTGAGAACCTGTGCATGAGAAAATAATGACCCCTCTAATCCCAATATTAGCACTTTAAAGCATAATGAGCACAGTGTCTTTTTAAATCCCTTTCCATAAGCCTCTTTCTGTCGGGAAAGGCAGTGCTCTCTGGATTAATGGCGTTACGCTGAGAGGAACCACAGGGACACGCGGACTGACTGAGACTCTCCGTGTTCAAACTGTGTTAATGAAGTGTTTTACGTTGTGTCAGGGTAACGTGATATACATAAAGAGATCACTTATTTTGAGCCCTCAGACATTTAGCAGCATAGTTTTAGCGTAATTTGGCACAACCTTGCTCTTTTGTAATCATGTTAATATAATTAGTGCCAGTACCCCAGTAAAATGCTGCACTCCCAGTCAGAGTGACAGGCCCAGATAGAGTTGCTGTGAATAAGTATCATATTAATGTGTGAGGCCCCCAATGAAGACTAACCTAGTCTCTGGAAATCAGATTCTGCTAGCACCAGCAATCTTCAGCTTTGATCAGGAAAATGCTCCTCAATCTGCAGGCCCAACTGAGAACTTGGGTAAACATATCTTTATGGGGACCACTCATTAATTTCTATGGGAAAAATGCAAACACTAACTATGACAACCTTAACCCCTACACAGCCCTAACCATAACCATAAGTAACCAAGCAAAATGCAGGAGTTTTTGCATTTTTAGTTTTTTCATTGCAGTCACAGATTTTTATTACAGTAAATTGAGTTTTCCCTTATGGAGACCAGGAAACTGAGGGGAAAAAATGGGTATTCATCATGTTGTGGGGACATTGTGTCCCCATAAGGGTAAGGTATACCCACTCACACACACACACACACACAGGTTTGTACTGTAATTATATCTTTGTGGAGACTCTCCATTCATTTCTATGGCAAAAACTCTAATGAATCCCAACATGACGACCTTAACCCCTACTCAGCCCTAACCTTAACCATAAGTAACCAAACAAAATATGAGACTTTTTTTGCTTTTTGATTGCATTGACATTCACATCAAAATAACAGGTATTTATTACATTATGGAGGACATTTGGTCTTCACAATGTAACATAAACTAACCCACATGCACACATACATACATGTGTATAGGTTGTGTCATGGTAACATGCAATATACATAACCCATATATATATACTTGTGTGTGTGTGTGTGTGTGTGTAGGTTATAAATCAATGTAAAAAAGTATATACATAACATATACTGTATATATATAAATGTGTGTGTGTGTATTTCTATATCTAAAAACTAAGGTAATATCAATTGCTCTATACAAAAAAACAAATACTGTATTTCATTGTAACATAGCTTTGTTTAATTTAATATTTGTTTAATGGATTAACTTAAACTTCTGATTAGCAGATTATTTATTTCCAACAAAAATGCAAGTGCAAGCTGAATTTCAGCGCTTTCAAAAAGGCATTGAAAGGCATTTACCACATATATGCACATATAACCGCAGGTACTCAGCTGGCGGATTGACACACTGTTTAATTCCAACCGCGTGATAGAATCTAAAACTATTTGGCAAATGGCTCTAAAAACGAAAGCCTGACAACCACTGAAAGTGCACTTAATAACATGAAAGGTTTTAAGGTATTATCCATCAATAAAAAAAAACAAATACTGCACATTAGATTTTTATGTGTGCCTTTGTCTGGCAATTTTTTAAGACAAATAAACCTTTGAGGCACTAACTGAATGTTTTCATTTTAGCTTTGAATTCTGGGATTCTGTGCATTGCCCGAACCTAACCTCTTGCATTGTTTAGAACCATGGAGAAATATTATAGGTCCCTATTATCTCTAAAATCTTTGCTCATACTATGGGGAATCATTTGGGTAACAAAGTACTGCATGCAATTAAATCAAAAGAAATAATAGTGCATTAACACAATAAGTTTCCTAGCCCTGTATATATAAAAATATATATTAAAAAGATCTACTTTTATCAAAGAAGAATTTTAATCATTCATACATTTAAGGGACGTCAGCCTAAAGTAACATTCTGTCAGACAAATCTTCACCACAGGGACAGGCTACAGAGCCCTAAAATATCCATCCCGCTCCTCTGAAAAAGGGAATCAGACCAATCAGGCTTATCTGTGTTTCATTAGGCGAATGTAAGCACTCGGATGGTGATCAATCGCCAAAGCAATATAGAAGATGCCAAAGTCCAGCCCCCTTCCGACGCGCTACATCTGACAGGCTCACATTAATTTATTCATCGCTTTCTGCTTTAATAATTTCCTGACGTTTCTTTCCTGAACCACAAACCACAGACATGGGATGCTGTCTTAGACCTGAGTGATTAGACCTGATTAAGTTGCTCTCCAGGACCTCCTGCACATGTAACTTCCAACAAGATAGTATGTTTGTAGTTATGATTTGTAGATGTAATACTTTCTCTATTTACAGAACGCTGCCTTTTCTTGCACGCTACAGCTGTCGGCTGATGAATTTTAAGGCCATCAGTCAAATGCCTAATCTTGTAGAGTACTGGTTGTGATTACATTTATTCTGTAGCATCAAGAGTTGAAATTGATACGGCAATATATCGTAGAGCCCTGAGCCAAATGGAGAAATACAAAGCTACTGACTCATATTGTCCATCATTGGCAAGGAACAGCAGAACCCACGTGATACATGACTTGCTTTCTAAGTGGCCTTACTGGAAGAGAGGTACCACTCCCTGGATGGTAAACACCAGACACTCAATACTGGTATCCATCATGGAATAACTGAGAGTACATTGATTAGCACACTGCCCGCTTTTCTTAAAGCACCTCATGCCAGTCATCCTCCAGTTTGTTCGAATGATGGGAAGGTCACTGGATCAAATCCTAGGGTTGGCAGAGTGGCTTCACCATTGGGCCCTTGAACAAGGCCCTTAACCCCCAGTTGCTTCAAAGTCTGTTCCTGCTTTCTCCAAAAAATGTATGTCGCTTTGGATAAAAGCGTGTGCTAAATAAATTAAATGTAAACATACAAATGAACATTTGCGTTTGTTTACGTAAAGCATAAATGTAAGCGCCTCGTCTCGTTGTGAGTCCAAATCCACTCCCAGCCCTACGTGTATGTTCGGTCTGTCTCCATCTTCCAAAGCCTCTTGCTCACATGACATTTTTGACTGAATTGATCCAAGCATGTGTTGTGTGTGTCCTAGGTGATGGACTGATATCTCTGTGATAAGGTTGGATTCTGATCACTGTGACCATATATTAATAAGCAGTGGAAGCGAAAAAGGGGTAGACAGTGGAATAAAAATAACTGAAGACTTTTTTTCCAGTGTGAAGGACACACTGGAATGCAGCGCTTACTCAAAACACTAGGGCAGCTGTTTTGTATAATAAATTATTTATAGATGGCAGTAAGTCCTGCTTTTGCTTTGAACTTGCCGATGACCCTACTGTGTTCCTGCTTATGTAATATGGACTTATCTAATGATTTGTTGGTAGAATGAGAAAATACTTGGTAATAATTTGCATGCCTGCACAATGAGTAGTGGACAGAGAAGGTCACAGTGCTCTGCCTCAGCAGTGAGCACAGGCGTGAGTGTCGGCTTTGCGGAGGCGCTCCGTTAAGCCAGTTGCGTTTTAGCAGCGGCGATGATCAAGAGTTGGTGAGGAATGCCATCTAGCTGTAAAATTCCAGACAAAGCTGAAAACTGCTGCTCAGCCAGGGCATGGTGATGTGTAACACCCTGGAAGTTAGAATCTCCCCTCAGTGGGGGGGACACTGTCCACATCAAGAGAGTGAGTCAAGTGACTGTCATCATTCACGCTGATCCACTCCACCTTCTCCTCATTCCCTGTATGACTGGGACCTGCTGTCTGACTGTGACCCCAGACTGGGGCTCTGAGGTCTTCGCAATGTCTTTCTTGTATTTACTTCCCCAGCCAAACAGAAATTTTACACTCATTTATTTAGGAGGCTTTTGGACGTCCAGTCCGCCCTGAAAGGGGAATCCCCAAATAAATTATTCTCTGAGCTCCCTTGGTCACATGGTCCCGTTCAATAAGCCGCCCAACTTCCCTACTATAATGTGTAAAAACATACCACATGCTATTTGGAAAAATTATATAATAACTGTTATTACTGCACTTTAACTGTAAAGACATGGCTTTTCTAAAAATGAAAAAAGGATCAAGTATATCCAGTGTTAGATTAATGTAACCGGCAGTTGAACACCAGCTTTTGTGGCATACCAAATACACACTCAACAAATACATACCAAATACACACTCAACAAATACATACCAAATACACACTCAACAAATACATATCAAATACACACTCAACAAATACATACCAAATACACACTCAACAAATACATACCAAATACACACTCAACAAATACATACCAAATACACACTCAACAAATACATACCAAATACACACTCAACAAATACATATCAAATACACACTCAACAAATACATACCAAATACACACTCAACAAATACATACCAAATACACACTCAACAAATACATACCAAATACACACTCAACAAATACATACCAAATACACACACAACACTGAGGGAGCCATTTTGAAGGGCTTACATAAAACATCCGATTGGATTGAATATATCAATGAGCATTGACACTCCAAACGCAGCCTATGCTCCTATCCCACAGAGGTCTTGTTTTCTTTATTTTAACGACATTTCCTTACGATGTTTATTTCTCCAGTACTCACCCATTTAAGTCTGGAATAAGCAGTGGCAGTAGCCAGCCCTGAGTCATTGTGTAACAGTAGGCGCATCTAACAAACGGACCTTCATTCTAAGTCTGTGCTCATGTCGGACACGCAGGATATCATCCAGGAGGCCTCCATTTGCTTGATGTTACATGTGTTTGCCAGCATCTGTGTTTTTCTGAGGCGACATTGGGGTCTACATTGGGTTGAGTTCTGACTGAGGTACTGTATCTAAAATTAACAAATGACTCCACAACCCATCACTGTAGGAAGAAGAGAAAGTAAGAAGGGAAAATATTCTGTAAAAAATCAGCAGCATGTTAATACATTTTGGGGTTCTTAGCCCCTTAGAAAACTTGGCACAAACAGGTGGGGAGGCATACCTGCGGTGCCCAGCATCTCATAAATCACACTAAACAACATCATCAGAAATATGTGCAGTTTTATTTGCATGGCACTATAAAATAAGTTCAGCTGGGTTTTTCCCCTTATAGCTGTGAAATGTTGCTTTACACCATCCAGATAATACACGAGCGATGTAATTGGACGTGACGCTCCTGGCGTATGGAGAGATCTGACCGCGGTTTACACAGCTTTTCCTAATTTTCATGTGTGAAATGACACACGAGAGTGCGATGGCGCGGGCGAGCTGACCCTGAGATTGAAATGTGCCCTCAAAACGCTCTTTTTGCACAGTATTCTAGCAGATGATAATGTCAGCAACACCTCTCCAGCTGCAAGGCCTCCAGCCCTGTTATGATTTTACCATACAGAGAAGCTCCATTGTCCATTCTCTTCTCTCACTATATTTAATATCTTTCAGCAGACACAGAACACAGGGAGGCCTGTCAGTCACTCTTTCCCTCGCTGTCTTTCCGTCTCTCTCCCACTTTCATCCATTTTGAAACTGGAGTTGCTCCCCACCTATATCTCCATCAATCCTGCACCATCTGGACTTCATTAACCTCGCGCCCAAGACTTGGAAAGAGGGCAGCTCCATGTGTTCTGCGTCTTCTACGGGAAGCTTCCCAAGGAACGGGGGATGAAACGTGCGCGCGTGTGCGTGTTTTTGTGCACGCGTGTATGCCACGGGAATTTGAGAGGCATTAATTAGCGCTGGCGGGCCCTGTCTAAGCTGAGCTGATGGAGGTGGAATTGAAATTTTTGAACAACGTGACCTGAAGTGCTTGGAAATATGAGACAAATGAATTGCTTGTCCTGCGCAAGGCAGCAAAACTTAGCTATTCTTTAAAAACTTCAAAAGCTTATCGAAATTGTTGTTGTGCACGGCCTGAGAGACAATGAATGGTTCTTCATCGTGTCCCACACGTTGGCCTGTCTGCTTGTGTCACATGCACGGGTCACATGAACGCCGATCCACATAGAGGAGAAAATGAACAGATATATTTGTTATGGTACAGTGGTACAGAGTCAGGGGGTTCCCCCAGTACATGTGTGGCTTTCTTCTGGATACTCCAGTTACCTTCTCCAGTCCAAAAACATGCGGTTAGGTAAAGTGGGGTCTCTAAATTGTCCAGTCTGTGAGTGAGTACCCCTGCCATGGACTGGCATCCCATCCAGGGAGTCCATTGCCTTGTGCGCTGTGGTTCCTAGGACAGTCTCCAGGCTGACCGCGACCCTGGGGTGGATTAGTGGTTAAAGAAGATGGACAGACATAACTGTTTATTATGTGAGATATTACTTTCAGCTTGTATAGAATAAAAGATGCATGGTGACATGGCATGTAGTGGCAAGCCGAACAGCTCACTGTTCACTTTAACCAAACAGACTTGTATATCTCTGCGCCCCCTCAGGGTCAGGGAAACAACGTTCCAAACATCAGGACAGTTCCTCTACGAGGAGAGACTCAAAGAGGAAGTCACAGAAGAGTCTACGGGCCCAGGCACAGGACCAGCACAGCGCTCACCTGTCTACGGCTAGGCCACGCCCCCGTCACCGCCGATTCGCCAGCTGGGACAAGGCCGCCGCCCCTCAGTGCCAGGCTCCTCTGTCCCAGTAACCTCGCGGGCCCCGGCTGTCCATCTGTGGCGCACAAATCCGGCGGCATCGCTCTCTGTGATCTTGATTCTGAGAAGGTGAATTGCGGCGAAACAGCGCTGGCCTGATAACCCATCAGAAATGAGGACAGGAAGAAGCCTGATAAGCCCAGCACTGCGACTTAGGGGGGGAGTGCAGAATGTCATACAGGAAACCAAAGGATCGAAATGGAGCCAAGAAATGGGGGCATTTGTATAAACATATTTTTTCTGATGGAGATAGTTTCATATACAGCCCTTATGTTTATAATAATATGTACATTTGAGAATAATGTATACAGAAACCATCCATAGGCTGCAGTGTATGTTTTTTTTTTCTCAGCACTTAAAATGATTACTTCAAACTGCTTTTTGCTGTTAATGTACATTGTGGAAATTCTGTCCTTTGGCTAAGCATGGCAATTCTGTTGTGTACAAAGTGCTGAGTAGGTGCTTAAATATTCTTAAAAATGAAAAGTTTTTTCAGTACTTCCGCTGTGTTCAGAATGTATAAACATTAAAATTATAATATGCAAACACATAGCAGCCACATTTATACCATTTGTATGGTATCTGGGAATTATTTATTTTTTTTAACTGTGTTCTTTTTTTTTGAATGTTTCTAGAACATTCTTTCTTGTACAGCAACGCCTAATTTTGCTGGAACCCACACCAAGGGTGAACAGCGCATCAGTCTAATAAAGTCTGTAAAAGACCTGCTAATCTTATTTATTAAAGCCGACCTGCTAATTTCATTTGAGTATTTACAGTGCAGCGCTGAGTGTTTCCTGGTGTCGTTAATAGTAAATCAATAATGCAGTTAGGTGTGTGTAATATTAGCCAGAAAATGTGTTTGGTGTCTTGCGATTGTGCATTTCATGGGAGTCTAATGAGGTCTGGTAATTATGTATATATAAAATTAGCTAATTGGCAAACCCGGGATCCATTACTCAGCAATCATGTATAATATATCCACACGTGTTTATTCTTATATATTACAGTTTCCACTTCAAAAGTTTTTCTCTGCACATTTTTCACATAAGTTTGAACTTTTTTTGCTCGCTTAAGATTCAGAGCTCAATTTATTTATTCCCCCGAGTTGCCAAAGTTTAATGGATACCACGGCCAATTTAAGCTTGACTCATAGTAACTAGTGTCCTTTGAAAACGTGAGGCCCAAACAGCCAGCTAGTTTATGAAAGTATCACATAAATCATCTTTTTTTTTTCCAACATGCAGAACTTCTTTGAAAATTCAGCCCACAGACTAGATTTACTAAAGCATAGGCTCCTCAGCTCACGCGCACAGCTTCCCAATGGCCAAAGGTCATCACTGAAAATACTTTCCTTTTTTCTGCCCTGTGAGATTTGCCTAATTCCAGGTACCGTTTTCCTCTGTTTTAGATACAGCCGCAGGAGATAATATCACCGTGTTCTGGTAGTAAATCTTTCATGGCCGTGGGACCCTTTGTCCAGTACAAAGGAAGCCTGTTCCACGTAACAGACTCGAAAACGCATAAATCAAAATGAATCTTGCGTGCATCCTGGTGACGTGGGAGGTGTCCATCTTTTCAAAGTGCTCCCCAGTGCAAACTTGCTTTACCCATTACAGCCTCTCATTGTTGCACATCTACAGTTTAATGAGCACATCCTAGTTACCCTCCTGCAGTGACTTAAAGGAGTCAATGTGAGAGTAATATAAGGAAAGCAGCTCTGGTTGAGTGTGTTTATACCAGCAGACAACACAAGAAAATTGTTTATAAAATAAAAGAAATCGAGAAATATAGGTTGCATGAATACGGCACTTCTTAGGTTTTTTTTTTTTCTTTCTCTCTTCTCAAAATGTGAAAGAAAAAATTAAAAACCAAAAAATACATAGCTTAACTGCTATTTTAACCATGTACGAATTCTATATACAAATACAGAGTGAGAGTGAGTAAGGTAAGTCCTTCCGGAGCCTAAGGCATACGTTTCATTGTATACTTAAGCCAGCTACTTGTTGATTGGTAAATAATACCAACTATGCAGATTTGTGACTTGTGCATTGTGATCCTAATGCACTCCATTAGATTACTTAATATTTATTTGAATTAGCTTTAGTTCCTTTAATTCCTCCATGTTTAGACAAGACATCCATTGTAGGTTGCAAAGCAGTCTTTACGTTGGATGCTCTTTTGGATGGATCTGTATTCCAGCGAGGAACCTGGGTTTTATGACGTTAATCGGAGAAACAGTGCTTTCACACACCTCCTGAGATCTAAAATGCTAACCTACCCCCGTTCATTGTGCAATGAGAATGAATATGAATGAATGGATTCAGAAAAATGTGTCTTATGGGCTTACAATCGCCCATCAAGCAGCGCTAATTCATTATTGATTGCTAACGCTGTCAAGTGCACATTTCAGGTTACACAGCCGGGCTTCATTAAGCTGCTTTTACTCAGTAAAACAATCATTATACGCGTCAATAAATGTGTTTATAAGGAGTAATTGCCTGTGACGGCTTGTGGAGGCAGCAAGAGGAAATGAAGCTATTGTATGCGAGGCATATGTGCCGTGAAAGCCGCGATTGTTCCCCACAGTGCAGTGTGACGGGAATCACCAGGAACAGAAAGCCGGGAGAGGATGGCCGATCTGATCATGACTTTCTACTGAGCCTCACAAAAGAAGTAAAACCTGTAAATCAGAGGAAAAGTCATTTTCATAAGAAAATTTATGAGTCTGCACACTACAGTTACCATTTCACAGGTCATAAAAGAGATACTCGATATGTTTTACATGAAGCCCCGAAAAGCCGGGCCTCTGCGTCCCGTAGAAAATCTAAGGCAGCCTGCAATCTCCGTACATCCTATTTTCCCCTATTTTCACGGTGCTAGTAATTACTTGGAAATACGTCTTGCCTGGATGTTTATTCCATTAGTGCGAAAGGGGAGGACACTGGCTTTTTAAAATGTTTTTCTAAGACGCTTGAGGTAATATTATCGACCAAGGGCCGTTTCCTTGGGCAAACCGCTTAATCGTCATCCTACTGGAAGTAAAGCAAGTGTGAAGAGCTGCAGAGTCGCATGTGCTCTTTATGACTCATGGCAACATGCGTCTCAAACCTGAGCAAAAAACCATTAAAATAAAGTATTCCTTTCCTGTGCCAGCTGAACACAGTGGAAACACAGTTTGGTTTGGCTAATTCTTAAAGCAGCTGCAATGGACTAAAAATCTGGGATTACCATTCTTTGGCACACTTTTCCACTCGCTTTGATTAAATGAGCAGAGCCGTCACATACTGAGGTTTCGACATAATTGAAAGTAAACCGCACTTTAACCCATTTTGGACTCTCTTCGCTTTCGATAAAGACATGGAGACTGACGCGTAACGTTTGCTCTGCTGCTATCCCGATGAAAGTATATGAAATCTTCATCACAGTCGCATGCTGCGGTAACTGCTGAGCACACTGCTTTGTGAGGAAGAGGATGGAGACGAAGAGCTGGGTTGGTAACCAGAGCAATACCCGCGGGTACATCGAGGTACACTATCAGCTTAAATAAGATTAAGTTGGGCTTCATTGATCCCAGAGGGAAATGCTGGTGCATACAGCAGCAAGAATGTAGTGCACAGATGAACATCCATCCATCCATCCATCATTTATTCAGGGTCAAGGGGGGGTCCGGAGCCAATGGGCACAAGGCAGGGAATAACCCAGGATGGGGCACCATCGCAGGGCACAGCCACATGGGCAATAACAAAAAGCCTGACAGATAACCTAAACCAGGGTTTCTCAACCCGGTCCTCGGGGACCACCAGACGGTCCATGTTTTTGCTCTCTCCCAATTCCCTGCCAATTGGGAGAGAGCAAAAACGTGGACCGTCTGGTGGTCCCCGAGGACTGGGTTGAGAAACCTTGACCTAAACCATTTGGGGTGCCAACATTTGAGGGGGCACGGACTCGGGGGGGTCAGTGCTCTGTCGAAGTGGACAGAGGGAAAGGTGTCAGGCGCACTGTTAGGTTAGTATGGCAGGCTTCGGTGTCGCACAGACTACCAGGTTTGACTCAGGACACTTCAGATGTTTAATGCACATTAATGTGTGTGACAGATGTGACTGAAACAGCCTCGTAGGTTATTTACATTTAGGAATTCAGCCGCATCACGTTTTTATTCAACAGGTGTTACTTTCGTGCCATGAATGGAAATGGAAATGCTTCACGAACGTCATCTGTCTATCAATTAAATTTTTAAATGATTTTAATTCGTCAATATTCATAAGGGAAAACTAAATTTGCGTGGATTGCGTAAAGGTCGCTTCTAAAGCTTATTTCCTGTGTCGTGAATGTTTGACAAACATTACCTGTGGCGAAAGTATTTTGAATAAATTTAAGATGCTGTGAAATCCAAAAAATATCAGTAACATAAAGCTGTTTTGTGACTTAATCTGGTACAGATCTAATTATGCGTGTTATGCAGCTTACACAGAAAATCAACGTTTCAAGAATAGGCAGCCCACATTTCACTAAGGAGCTGAGTGTCTGTATCAATGTGTGATCTGGGTTACTTTTCCTAAACTGATGTTAAATGTCTTGAGAAAGCTTCTGTTTTTTTTCCACATTCTCTTTTCTTACTTTTTTCTGTTCTCCATACCAGAAATCACATACTGTTCAGGCTTATTTCAAAGGTTTATGTCTAAAGAGGTACACCAAGAACCAGGAAACATGCTGTAAGCGTAGGAAAATGGGATTATGTAACTGTTCAGAAATCCAGAGAATGGTGGATGATATTATAGTTCTTTAAAGAGCTTGTGCTATGGAAATAATTGCTTTTGCACTGGATTTATACAAGAAACACAGTAGGTATGTGCTTGTATAACATGAGGGCAAATTTATATTATAGAGCATATTAAGGTAATTGCTGAACACAGAAGGGTTTTGTTTGTAGAGTTTGTGGGGGGAGGGGAGGAGAACGTGAGGAAGGGCCAAGAATCATGTGACACAGGCATGATCATCTGACAGGTATGTGAAAAAAATGCGGGATTTTTTGTTGTTGTCATGTTTTGCTTTTAACGTGTAGTGTATGAAATCTCACAGCAACAGTAAGAACAAAGAAATAGAAAAATATTGAAAAAAATATATGGATGCACAGAGTGCCGGGGTTCATGCTTATACTCTTAACACCCCATGCATACCGCAGGGCTGCTAACATCCACTCGCTCATTCTGTTCTATGCTTCCTGTGGTCTGGCAGGCGGCAGCACACGCAAGGCGTGCATGTGACTCTGCTCTGTGGCGGCAGGCCAGCCAGCGCCGGTTTGGGCCAGATTTTGGAGGCCAGTCTGGCAGCTTGGTGGTCGGATGGTCATTTGACCGTGGGAATCCGTCTACAGTTAAACGTCAGCTTTGCTTCTTCAGCTCTCTCTGTCAGTGGCCGTCACCTTTCTTACGCCTGTCTCCATAAAGTTTGACCGTCTCCTGTTTTCTTCTGCTCAATAGACCCTAATCTGTCAGCAGGTGTACATTTCACAGAGGGCTGCACTTCTGGTTTCTAAGAACGTGTCTGCTTGGCTTGTCAGTGACTTGTGGTTGACCTGTTGGCTGGTTGTAACTTGTGCCAGTTGCCTGTTGGACATTCCTCTTGCTGAGCTAACTGATGTGGTCAGCGAGTAATGGTGGTCGGCTGCTCGTCTGGTTGTTGTCTAAATTGATACCACGTGTCAGACCTGTAGGAACAAACCAGGAGTGGGGAGATGTTCTTGCTCCACACCAGTAGAATTCCACCACATTTCTTGACTTGGGACAAAGTATAAATTCCTCTTTAAACAAAATGGTCACATGTTAATGGCTTTAAATGGGCATATTTGACATACGTGATATGTCACTCCTTGCTTAAGATATAGAGTAAATGAGTGTAATCCATTCATCCACCCATCCATTCATCCTCGACACAACTTTTCCTGTACAGGGTTACAATGATCTTGGAGGCTGTCCCAGAAGGTATACTGTAGAATGGGACATGGTAGACATGACGCCATTCCATCACAGAGCATTCCCCCATGGGGGGGGGGGGGGGGCTCACACAGACAGTAGAGAACACATGTAATATAGTTTCAGAGATCGACAGTCGGCTGCCGGCTTTGTTTCTTATGGTGCCTATTGTGTGTTTCAGACCACATAACATTCTTTAATCATTTGCGTCACACAACACTCAGTTGACCGAGGCCATAAACAGGCACGTGAGCTCCTGCAAAAGTCCATCTTGTTATGTTGTGTGTTTTTTGAGGTGGATGGGTCACAAACGAGACCCTTCGCCGCAGAGAGAGACGGGATTAAGCTTACTGACAGCTTTATTTGTGTTGTGATTTATTCAGGTTGTGCAGAGAAATGGACACATCCATCTCAGCCGGTGAAATGGGCACCTGCTCGCTGCCGTGCTCTGGGATGCCGAAAGTCCCGCTAGGAAAATAATGTCTGAACCGTGTCTGCTGACTGAAGATTGTAACATCAGTATGGCTAGGCACTCCTGCTTTACCAACCTTTGCCGTATACTGCATTCCAATGGACATTTTATTCAATGATCATTTTATTGACTGCTAATTAAATTCATTGAACGCTAATGAACACTAAACTTTCCAATTACTTTCCATCAATGTACATTGTTCAGGAATAGATGAAATGTCATTGGAAATGAAATAATTGTTATAGTAAAAATATGAAATAATTATAAACAGTGGTCTTTCGGAATAAGGATTATATTAATAGTAGCAATTTAGCATTGTGGTTTCCATGGTATTTAGAAGCAATGTGCGATTGGCATGTCATCCATCCATCTGCCAACCCATTATCCTGGTCAGGGTCAGAGGGATTGGAATGACAACACTGGCGAAAATAACACATGTGAGTGTGGAATTCCTTGAGTTATATCTTTCTTTATAACCGCTAGCCACTCCATGGTACTCCATAACTTTTTATTGTATATCAACAAAATGTAATATGTTACACAATGAATAATTTTATTCCATCCATTTTCCCTAACAGTCAGGATGAGCCTGCAGTCTATTCCAGGATGCAAAGGGCGTGAGGTGAAGGACACCCTGGATGGGATGGCAGTTCACTGTGGGGTATTATATGTAATTTAGAGATTCAACTGAACTGAGGAAGGACACCTGAGGAAGGGTAGGGAGAATGTGCAAACCCCAACCCTAGAGATACGAGGCTTCCCATATGGGACTGTGACGGATGTAAATATATAAAATTAAAAACACCATAGAACCACGTTCCTTTAACGGCTTTCTTCAAATGTTTATTAATTTAAAAACCATGCCATTGAGTTTCAGTAGCTGTTTTGCTCCATCTCTCAAGCACTGCTGATTTTGGTTAGTGCTGGAAAACAATCATCTGCACATTAGCATTAGGTACATTTACCTTTACTTGATGTCTGCCTTCTCAGTTACAAATGTGGGTTTTAGCTAACAGCTAATCCCAGGACAGCACAGAAATGGGGGCTGGCTTGTATAGAGACTGATTAAGATTTGAAATCTGGCAGATATGGACCTTCTAACACAGTGTTTCTCAATCCGGTCCTTGGGGATCCCCAGACAATTCATGTTTTTGCTCCCTTCCAGCTCCCTGCCAGACAGTCCATGTTTTTGCTCCCTTCGAGACAGTCCATGATTTGCTCCCTCTGAGCTCCCTGCCAGACAATCCATGTTTTTGCTCCCTTCCAGCTCCCTGCCAGACAGTCCATGTTTTTGCTCCCTTCCAGCTCCCTGCCAGACAGTCCATGATTTACTCCCTCTGAGCTCCCTGCCAGACAGTCCATATCTGGGAGCTTGTGAGAGAGCAAAAACTTGGACTGTTTGGGGGTCCCCAAGGACTGGATTGGGAAACACTGCTCTAGGAGACCTTTGAGACAATCACCCACAGTATCCACACCACTCCTGAACAGCTGCTGCACTCCATGTACTGTTAGGTGGAGTTCCTGAAAAAGACTCTATGAAGCTTACATTGTGCACTTCTCCACTGTGGGCCCCACCTGTACAGTCAAGGACAGCTCACATGACGTTGGGTTCAGGTTCAAATGGGTTATTGATGAGCTGAGAAGTACTTTTGTACTATTTCACCCTGAATCAAAACTCAAAATTTGCACGATCTTGGCCAGATGCATGATTATATTTGAATTAACCCAAAAGTGAGAATGCAGATGTGATGTGATGTTCCAGCATGGAAGTCTGATGTTTTGCAATATGCTAGACAGATTATTTACCAAGATAAACTATGTTTTATTCATGTAGTCTTTACTCAAGGTTGAATACAGATATAATAACAGCTCAAATATAATTCCTGGAAACAGAAGTGATCCTATATGCAAGCCGTTATTTTTATTGCTTTATTACAAAATATATGAGGGAAAAAATACATCCAGATTAAAGAAGCTCAGTAATTTGAAGTGAATGGTGTTTTGAGTTACAGTACTAGCACTGGACTCTTGGGTGCGATCAAACATTCTTTAAGTTGCATAATAAAACAGTTTATTAAAACGGGCGGATATCCAGGGATATCCTGGGACTTTGCTATCCTAGCGTTTTCACTGAGAGATCAACTGGAATATTGTACATAGGAGACAGTGGTCAGCTCACACTGAAGCCCTTGTGAGCATGAGTGTGCATCCATGAATAAGCAGCCAGTCTTCTTCTTGAACCTCCAGCTTCCCCCTGCGATACGAGACGCTGGAACTCGCTCAATAAACCTTCACAGTGCTCACATACTGAACACTGATGCCAGCATGCATCAATTATCCACCACCAAAAAATAGAAGAAAAAAGAAATTAAGTACTGTATAAATATGTATATTCCTGTTTTTGCCGATGCTTGCCAGCTGGAACCAAAGAAGTCGGATTACTGGCCATTATTCACTTGGTTTCATCTGTTAAAAAAAAAGAGCTGACGTGGGAATGCCGTCTCCTCGTCTGGGAATCTGCCGCCGGGGATTAGCCTGTGCGCCCGTAGCACTTCGAAATTTATGAGTCAGAAAGATGCAGGGATCACGGGGCAGAGTCAAGCAGGATGGAGCACCGTTCATCCATGCCACAGGTACCCAACCCCCCCAGGGGGCCACACGGCCGGAGGGCCCCGGATCTTAGCACACTCGCCAGCAGGATCCTCAAAATAAACTTTCTGGATTCATGGTCATTCTACTGCGCATGTTTTGGAGATTACCATCCATGTTAAAGTCTTTCGTCGTCTTGCGTTCCCTTTGGAGACAATGGAAGTGCTCAGGAATGGTACTGCAGGGCCAGCCCTGGATGTTCCGGGGCAAAATTCTGCTCAGCGCCCTCACGCCTCCCACCACAGAACAGCAGAAAACAAATTTTGTCATTTAAAAACATAAAAGCATTATTTTAGCAGGCACATATCCTGTGCTGACTAGCTAGCGTCTGCGTCGCCAGAAACGTAGTGGAATTGGCTTTTTGTCCCCTGGATGCCAAAACGGCGTTGTGTTGCTGTGAGGCACATGCCCCACTCCTCTGTCTGCCTGTCTTTCCTCATTCACTCCTCTTCCTTCTTTCCCCCATTTTCTTGCTGTGGGTAAAAGTCGAGGATCTAGCCAAGCGATTCAGCCTCACTGAGAATCCGTTTCTCAGGAGCTACTCACTGCCTGGACAGACAGATCCTGACTGAGAAACAGTCCTCTGACTTTCACCAAACTTCCCCAATATACACATATAATGAATACATGTTTCAATTATAAACAAGGCCATTCTTGTTGGTAAGGACGTATATTTTGTACTTGTATATTTGTGTACTTTGGTATATTTGGTTCATTTTGAGTAGCCTGTTGTGCCCAGATGGACTGCAGTAGGAATGTCTTAATACCCCCATCAGCCACCCACTTCCGACATCTGCCAGGTAAATCTGGTCTAAGTCGCACGTGGGTCTGCGGCAGACCATAGACTGACATAAAAGCACATGCCAATGAACAATTCATCTCCACATAGGCAAGATTCAGTGGTTTGTTTGGCTTTCACTGAATTGACTACAGACTGCTTCGTATGACCACGTTTTCAGGCCTTTTGTCCAGTACGACCCGGGAAGCAGCAGCTCTTCAGCTCTGGAATGGTCACGCTTCCTCTCTTCAATTTACCGGCTTGTAGCCTTGGCTGGCTGATCCACAACAGGCACTTGATCATTTCCTCTGAAATTTCCTCCAAAACGATCAACTTAGTGCCCATGATTCCAGATATACACTGAAAAATATATGCATGATTGAAATGAAACAGATTATGAAGATGCAATAGGACAATACTGGATTGCATACACAAATACCTACATCAGTAGTATCTGATATACCCTACTATCATGTGTTAAGGCCAGCTGTTGTCCTCAGTCTTCCTTTGCCATAAAGCTTTGATTTATGTGTTCACATTCTACACACAGAGGCAAAACACCATTTGGTCACTGCATATGAAAATATATTTTGATTTAGGAACTAATCTCTGAAAATGTTGATTACAGAGAAGGAATGATCAATCATAACAAATATTTGTGATTGCGTTACTTTTTCATTTGCTTGTTTACTCTAAACCATGCAAAAGTTCCAAAATGATGTTATGTGCAGTTTATGGAGATGGTGGTTTAGTGTGTTCAGTTTTTATGGGAAAACGGTTTAAATGACAGATTCCCACAAATCATGTGACCAAATATAAGCGCGGTATTGGTTTCCATACACTACGCCCATTCACAAGAAATATATATTTATTTTGATTATATTTTGCTAAATATTTATTTTAGTGCCAGACTGCAACTGATACATTTCCTTGAGGCATTCCCGTGAAAGTCTCCGAATGTCTGAATGTACTGAAACGTAAAACATTCTTGGTCATAAATGATTCAGAACATAAATTCTTTTTAATTTTCAGGATAATATGCAGTGCGGATCAAGCTTGCACAGAAAAACGGGTAGTTGATTCCGATCCGAATGTTATATAGAAATTCGTAACATTTTTCATGTTGAACTTCGTGCATTGTCGGTCATTTTGCATCACATGCCAGATTTTACTGGTCATGGATGGAATTGCCTGTAAAATATTCATATTATTCTGCATACTGCTATATTTCTTTCTAAATAAGACTATAACACTACCTGACAACTTAAGTATGCACGTTTTGATCTGCACACCTGAGACATTTCGGAAACATTTGCCATCAATCAGCCTATTAAACCGCTAATAGCCTGACAACTCGATTTTATGAAGCACACGACCATGTTTTGGTCATATTCAACCGCAATCATAAATAATTGCCAGGGGTGACCTGCGATGAGTCACAGTGTACATGTGGCCTTCATAAACACAACCAAAGACATTTTACAGCGAACACGTAAGAACACGGCTCAGATCACGAAGCGCATTTATATATAAATACATATCAGACGGCTGAATGAACAGTTTCAAGATTTCCAGGCCTAGTGAACCACATGTCCATAAATGAAGTTCATTACAAGACATCCCAACCGGTTTGAGTCATAAACAAGTGCGGTTTGTAAGTTTATTTATTATTTCTTTCTGCATCATACTTGTAAACGATCCCCGCAACACGTGGCCGTATCGCCGCGCAAAGTCACTGAACCATCAGCGGGGTAATGATAAGCTATGCCTGAGTTTGAAAACATCGCCCATTTATGCGTTCTGACAAAATGTTAATGTTGCAGAGCCCCGAAATGCTTAAGATAATTGTCATGCAAATTGCTGCTGGCTAATACGCCAGGTTCGCGAAAGCAGCCACGTCGGTAAAAGGCAGAAATTGTCAGCTGATCGCGATCATATAATTGCAAACATGCATGTTTTTCCAGTAACAGATACATATTGAAACAGTAAATTTGACTGTGATTAAATCCCTCGATTACAGAAAGTAAGAGGTGCGCAAGACCTCTGTCTCAAGGGCCTTTGGTAGCATACAGACCCAAAGCCAAGCCAAAGAGCTGAACTTACCCACAAACGTTCCCTACTTTACGACTCACTTTTAAAGGTCATTTCTCTGACACCAGATAAGTTCACCGCGGGAAAATTCTTGAAATAAAACTTAAATTGGTCTTAAAATGCCCTGTGGTAAATGTCTGTATTTTTACTGATGCAAATTTTCAGGGAGGGAGGCACAATGTGAACATAGTGCAGAGTGTCTGTTGGTCTGTCCAGCTAAATCTAAGAGGTAGATTTATTAGTCGGTGGAAACACTGACCATACAGCTACCGTGGGGCAAGGGCAGGAAGCTGGAGGAGGAAGAAGTGGTTTGGGGCAAAATGTGTTCATACTGAGCAGCTGCAAACAAATTATAATTGCTACAAACGCAACCACTGGCAAGGAGCATAACTACTTAAACGTTAAAATGCTTTAAATAGGAAAAAACTGCATGTTCAGTCATAGCACTGATGTATACCCTTTGCGACCATGCTAGGGAGCGCTGGCTCCCTCTAGCGGGGCAATCAATATTTACACCCTTACTGTCGAGTAGTCACGTCTTCATGTTTTGTGTTTTTAAAAGATGTACAGTATATTGCATGAACATTTGATGGTAGTAGCTATTTGACTATTAATGTAGGAAACAAAAATATTCAGGTACTGTATTGGAAACACAAATATAAATAGTTTTAGGTCAAACGGATAACTAGCTAAATATCATAAATGCATGGGCAATTGGTTTCAATTACAGTCTACAATTAGATCACTAGGAATTCATTTTGAAGCCATTTGATGAGCATGATAAGAAAGATAAGAGACTTGTTTGTAGATCTAATAAAAAAGAAACACAGGACAAAAAGGGCCTATCATGTGTGCCCTGTAACTATCATGTGTGCCCTGTAACTATAATGTGTGCCCTGTAACTATCATGTGTGCCCTGTACCTATAATGTGTGCAGTGCTGGGACTGTCGGTTCTCCAGCACTTTAAAAATATATCCGCGTGTAAAATGAAATGAATGTTATAATGTGTTTGCCAGTGGAAAAAAAAACAGTCCTGAATTAGTCTGCCCTGTCTAAGGGCAAAGGAATGAATCACAGGACAAGGGAGAGAATGCTGCCAGTTTTTAATTTCCTGTTTCTGCGAAATAAAACTCCATAAAAACCTGTCTGTAGGATCATTTTATTTTTTTTTATGACCGAATAGCAATAATTGGTGATTGCTTGTTTTTCTTTTTTCTCTAAAGCCAAATCAAAATCCCGCATGGACTGGATACACTTGTTACAACAGGTTGATTCAGTAATAATTCAGACACTATTTCTAAATGTATTTTCCAGAGCACCATATCTGGGTTTTATGAAGACTGTGGATTATAAATATAATATAGTATGAAAGACTTATTGCAAAAACATTTCAAGTAAAATTTACACTTTTGGATGCAAAGAAGAAAAAACAACAGAATGGTTAATGCTTCATAATTTAGATTTTTTAAATATTTTATGTTTCCAGTTCAGGCAAAATGTATAAATGCAGGCAATAAAACCCAAGTCATTTAGTTCCTAAACATAAAACTATTTTCATAACTGCTTATGCCATTAGGTTTCGGAGCAGTGGAGATGCCTTCCCAGGTAACACAGCGCAGCGAGATCCCATCTCTGATTGCAAGATTGTGTGAAGAACAATGTATTCTGTGCAAAATAGGAATTCCTCACAAAGAGAGGAGAAAATAAGATCTTTGACACAAGAAAAACAAGATCTTTGAAACAAGAAAAGACATTCATACCACAGCATGACAATGCATTCCCAGCTCACTGTAAGTGTTGCTGCCGTGTCTATAGTTTGGCAGATAGTACAGTTTTTTTTTGCAACTGTATCAGTTAAATATTACAATAATGTTGAGAAATAAACAGTTAAAAGTGGACTTCAGGGAGTGTGTATTGTGCATTAATATATTTAGTGAGAAGGTGGTATTAGTAGATGCCCTGAATTACATTATAATGCCTGCAGTAGCAGAACCTTAATATTAATAATATTTAATTCAATAGAAAAGCTTTAGTAGCTGCAGCCATTTAACGAAAATGTAAATGCAAAGAGACTTCAATCTTATTATTGGTCTTGGATAGCCTGCTGTTTGTAAAAAAAATAAGCCAAGAATTTCCTATTATCCTGATTTATATTTGAGCGTACTGGGGGCCCCTATGGCCTCACGCCCCAGGGCTGTGGCTGTGTGTTTGTGTGTGGAGTGTGCGTGACTTCCAGTGTGTGGAGTGTGTGTGGCTTCCTGTGTGGAGTGTGCGTGATTTCCTGTGTGTGGAGCGTGCGTGACTTCCAGTGTGTGGAGTGTGTGTGGCTTCCTGTGTGTGGAGCGTGCGTGACTTCCTGTGTGTGGAGTGTGTGTGGCTTCCTGTGTGTGGAGCGTGCGTGACTTCCAGTGTGTGGAGTGCACGTGGTTTCCTGTGTGTGGAGTGTGCGTTGTTTCCTGTGTGTGGAGTGTGCGTTGTTTCCTGTGTGTGGAGTGTGCGTTGTTTCCTGTGTGTGGAGTGTGCGTTGTTTCCTGTGTGTGGAGTGTGCGTTGTTTCCTGTGTGTGGAGTGTGCGTTGTTTCCTGTGTGTGGAGTGTGCGTGGTTCCCTGTGTGTGGAGCGTGCGTTGTTTCCTTTGTGTGGAGTGTGCGTGATTTCCTGTGTGTGGAGCGTGCGTTGTTTCCTGTGTGTGGCGTGTGCGTGGTTTCCTGTGTGTGGAGCGTGCGTGGTTTCCTGTGTGTGGAGTGTGTGTGATTTCCTGTGTGTGGAGTGCACGTGGCTTCCTGTGTGGAGTGTGCGTTGTTTCCTGTGTGTGGAGTGTGCGTGATTTCCTGTGTGTGGAGCGTGCGTTGTTTCCTGTGTGTGGCGTGTGCGTGGTTTCCTGTGTGTGGAGCGTGCGTGGTTTCCTGTGTGTGGAGTGTGTGTGATTTCCTGTGTGTGGAGTGCACGTGGCTTCCTGTGTGGAGTGTGTGTTGTTTCCTGTGTGTGGAGTGTGCGTGATTTCCTGTGTGTGGAGTGTGCGTGATTTCCTGTGTGTGGAGTGTGCGTGATTTCCTGTGTTTGCATGGCTTTACTGTACTTAGGATATTTCACCTCCCTCCAATGTTCCAAAGATATGAAACATACCTGATGTGGTGTCTCTAAATTGTACTTGTGTGTACAGTATGTGTGTGTGTGTGTGTTTGTGTGCATGTGTGTATAGGCTGGGTGTGCCCTGTCCTTCCTGGGATAGATTCCAGGCTCAGTAAATAAGATCCTACGCTGGATTAGTAGCTATGGAAAGTCAAGTAATTTTTTATTTTTGAATTTTTCCTTTGTGGAGAGTGATTGGCAACTTCTTCATCGCTGGTGTTTTTTTTCCTCCTGGGCTCCAACAAGTTGCATTGCTATTCATTGGCCAGAGTCTTAACACAGCAAGGGGAATTATTTCCTTTTCTTTATATATTTTGCTTGGGTGTAGCTGCGGCCAGTCCCTGTGATGCTGAAGCAGTGCTTGTGATGCTGAAGCAGTGCTTGTGATGGTGAAGCAGTGCTTGTGATGCTGAGGCAGTGCTGGAGATGGAAGGGAGCAGCTTGGGAATTCAGGTGACAATCTGATGCCTGAAAAGTGACAGCGGCTCTGGACTGGTGGGTGGGGAAGAAGATGCAGTGTCTGAAATGGGAGACACTCCATGCCGGTCAGCTTGAGTTTAAAGACAATCTGTTTACTGGTTGTTTTGTTCTACTGAGTGCTGATGAAGAATGCTATGAGTTCTAGCACTGGCTCTTTGCTAAGAAGCTGGATCAGAGGGCAGCAATGTGAATGACTCTTACAAAGATGCACATTTAAGTGTGGATTTAATGTTACATTTATCATGGGAAATGAGGTTAAACTGAGGACCAGCAGGGGAGTTTCATGCAATGCTGATGTCACTTAGCTCACCTTCTTCATTAAACCTTCTGTAGGAATCGTAGCCCCATCTGTGCCCTTACTGTGTGTGTTTTAGGTCTTTTTCATTCTAAACACTCGTCATTTATCAGTTTTACAGTGTGTGTGTGTGTGTGTGTGGGGGGGGGGGGGTAGAGGCTTTTTATTACCTTTTCTGCTGATAGTTTTTAGTTAGGAAAGGGACTTTGTAGGTATATTTGTAATATATTTGTTTCACATGAAGTTTATTTAGTTAATATGTTTTGTTTTTCATTTTGGCTTTACCCAACCCTGAACACATAGCTTATTTCAATTGCATAAATTTTCTTAGTTACTTATGAATGTGCCGTTCCAGCCTTTAACTTATCACCTTACCTAGGCAGGCTGTAACAGTATATTTTATGTATATAATGAGTAGTCAATTTAATCTAAATAAGGTAAGCAATTCTAAATTTTATTAGTGCATTTATAACACACACACCACGTGTTTATTGGCAGTTATATTTACAATTTTGGTGAAACTCAGGGGGGGTTGAGTCACTGCTGTGTCTGTGGTGGTTTTTTTCTTACAATTCTTTGTTGGGAGTGGTGACCAGTTTCCTGTACCAGCTTGATTAATTTAGTGCACTAAATTGTATAAAAATAACTTTAAATTAAAATCTGGAATGTGCACTTTAATCATGTCCGAAATGTTTGATTTGAAATTTTAAACTGTGGAGCAAAGGGGTAAATCGAGGAAAAATGTGTCTTTGTCCCAAACATTATGGAGGGTGCTGTATATGAGGCTGAATCATGCTCTTTTAACATGCACAATATGGACAAAAGGATTGGGACACCAGGCCATTACACCTACAGGGACTTTTATGACATCACATTCTAAATCCATAGGCATTAATATGGAGTTGGTCCCCCATTTGTAGCTGTAACAAAGCAAAGCTTATGTCTGTGGGAATGTTTCCCATTCATCCAGAAGAGCATTTGTGAGGTCAGGCACTGATGTTAGACATGAAGGCCCGGCTTGCAATCTCTGTTCCAGCTCATCCCAAAGGAATTTGATTGGGTGGCCAGTCAAGTTCTTCCACCCCAAACTCACCCAAACATGTCTTTATGGTCCTTGCTTTGTGCACTGGGGCACAATTATGCCGGAACAAAAAAAAGGCAGTCACGACAAAGTTGGAAGCATAGTTCCCTTCACTGAAACAAAGGGGTCTAGCCCAACCCCTGAAAAACTACCCCATACCATTATCCCTCCTCCCCAAAAATTTCAGTTGGCACAATGCAGTCAGGCAAGTAATGTTTTCCTGGTATCTGCCAAACCCAGAATGCCAGACAGAGAAGTGTGATTCATCACTCCACAGAAAAGTGTGATTCATCACTCCACAGAACACGTTTCTATTGCTCCAGAGTGCTGTACACCACTCCATCCGACACTTGGCATTGCGCTCAGAGATGTGAGGCTTGCATGCAGTTGCTCAGCCATGGAAGCCCATCCCATGAAGCTCCCAGCCGTTTTTGTGCTGGAGTTAATGCCATGGAGTCAAAAGAGCTTTAGGGACTTTTACACACTTATGCATCTCAGTACTCAATGACCCCACACTCATACTTTATGTGCTCTGCTACTTAGTGGCTGACTTTATGTTGCTCATAAATGCTTCCACTTTGCAATAATACAACTTACAGCTGACCGTGGAATATCACGAAGTGAAGTGACTTATTGCAAAGGTGACATCCTATGACAGTACCACACTTGAAATGGGTCTGATTGAAACACCAAAGTTCAGTGATTAAGAGGTGTGTTCCAATGTTTGTCCATATGATAAATATAACAAAAAAGTGTATTGTTCAGTGCAGGAAGTATACATGAACCGGACACATGCTTTGTTAACATAGAAGGTGCAAACTTTAATGCAGGTGGAACAGCTTGGTGTTATTTTAAAATTGAACAATCAATATCAAGAAGGCAATGCTTCCCACTAGATGGCAGCATTTACATAATAATATGACTAAATCACTCTTGAGACGACAAATACAGACCATTGTACAACAATACCCCGCCCGAATATATACGTCATAAGACATAAATAAATAACAGTAAAGTGTATAGTTCAGTGCAGTGAGTATAAATGAAGCAGAAACACGATTTGTAAATACAGAAGGTGAATACCTTAATGCAAGTGAAACAGTATGGCGATGAGTCAGAGTTTGTGTCCTTTGAGTTGGGTGATGTTATGGATGAACACTAGAATAATGAATATATAGGCATAGTATAGTTCACACTTATTGTACAGCTCTAGTTTATTTTCAGGGGAGGGGCATGGATGGACAACAGTAAAAGGAGCGGTATACCGGAATAGGAAATACTACAGCCGTCACCGCCTTCTTTCTATAAAGTGAAAATAAAAACATTTTTTAAATTGCACAGTAATTATATGGTTATGTCTTGTTACTCGTGTGCTTGTCCAGAAAAGTTATAGTAAAATATATTTCGCTAATTTCTTCTAAACTTTGAATAAATCAAATAAATCTATTTATATAAGGCACTCAGCCGATCACTTCGCCTACCACAATTAATATACCAAACAATGAAAAGACTATTAGGATTTTAACTAAGAGTGAACTACCAGAGAGTACGAAAATGTTACTATAATTGCAAGTAACTTTTTGGACGCATTTTTATGCCTTTAAAGAAAAGGCTTATAATAATGGACTAGTTTAAACCAAAGCACTAAGGACATTTTGCTCGATACTAACCACCCCCCACCCATTTTTTTTTACCGTCAGTGTTGGGTCGGCACCGAATCGGCGATACCAACCACGGTATTACTTGGTATCGGATCGAAAAGAAAATCAGTAGTATCGACATTTTTGAAAATCGGTGTCCCGCCTTTGACAAATGACAACACTCAGAGCCAATGAAAATGGGGAACAGTCTGGGAAAGCCTATCGGATTTCGGGACGCTAGTGCCAGCCCGCCTCCCTGTAGGCCCGCCATTGCTGGTGACCCCTGTCGTCGTTCATTTATGTTGCAGCTTTTCTTCATGAAGTTTGAAGGTGTGAAATATACTTGGTTAAGTTTTATATATGTGCGGTGCTCGGTTTTCGTGCCTGTCACCGTGAGGGCGCAGGCTGGTTATCCTGGAGTGAGTGAAACGGCGGTTTGAAGAAGCCGGTGATTCTGGGTAAAAATGGAAACACTGAGCGGCCGTGACCAGTGAGTCACAGATGAGTAAATACGGCGCCGCAAACCGCCATCTAGGCGGCGCTTCCGTCATTTCCTCTGCTGCTGTGTATGTAGGTTGTTTCTTCTGCAGTATGTCCTGTTTTCAGCTTTTTGGCAGTTGATTTACGGAGGGTTGGTGTGGTACCAGTGATGATTGAACGAAGCAGAAAACGCTCAGTTACTTCTTTAGCTCATTGTTTATCAAATATTTATTTTGACTGAAGACGCACACTGAATGTGCTAAAATTTGCGATATGCAAATTAATGCATTTTAGAAAATGTATGTTTATGTATAAGTTCACATAACCAATCCAATAGACAGACATAATGAAAAAATGGGGAAGCACAACAGTAATAACACAAATAATGAGAAAAGTGAGGAAGCACAGCAAGAATAAACAACACAAATAATATAAGAACATAAGAAGAATGAGAGCCTTTGTATTTACACATCACCCCAGGTGGCTGGGTCTCGCTACAAATGGAGATCCCACCCACCTAGCTAGTGCACCTTATACCTGCATGGAGATGTGGGCTAGCCTGAGGAGCTATTTTGTAACCCTTGGCCACCCCCCAAATTCTCAAACATTTACAGGACATCCTGCAGCGCCTGTTTGACGAGAGGGTGCCTGTGTAATTCTCCGAATTGTGCCCTGGGAGTGGCTACCAGCTCCCATTCCTTGCTGAGGAAGAGGCGCGGCCAGCCAGAGCTGACGTGTGCTGAGGGAGGCCTGGGTCGCACTCAGCTGGCGCCCATCTGCTCACGCTGCCTCCTCAGCTAAGGCAGTGCAGCCAGATTGATACGGGACTCAGCGTAGTAGAGAGAGAGGAAGGACCATAGAGAGAGAGAAACACAGGGCAGGGGTGGAAACTAATGAGAAAGAGAGCGAGGGAGTGAAAGTGAGACAGACATCTGTCATAATGGCGCCCGGCACTGACTGGGTCTTTTCGGACCCAGCGGCAGCTCGCTTCTTCTGGGTGCTGTCCCTCATACTGGCCACCCTCCTGGTGTGGGCTGTGTTCTTCTGCTGTGCTGCCTGGAAGCACGACTCCGCATTCCTCGGGGATAGACGACTCACAGGTATGTTCATCTCTGGTTTCTCCAGTGGCATGAAGGGGATCTTCTACAGAACATATCCCTAATGCATGAGACAGTCTATTCAAGAAATGATCTTCCTGCGGAAAAAGTTTTATTTTAAGCTTGTGTGGGTTTCCCAGGCAACGTTTTTCCAATTTCCCAAAACTGCCTCTTCCCTCTGGTGTGGGTTGGCTAGATGTGCTTCAAGAGCTTATACAGTAAGAAGGACTTTTAGGATCATTGACAGATCACTAGAAACAAATGAACCTTTACTTTGCATGTGAGATGGCTGTGCCATATACCTCAGATGCAGACATAAATATTACCGAGAAGTAGGATCATTTGTTCTTTTCTGCAAGGCTTAGGTGGGATATGAACACATATGGATGCCTGAGTGTAGGTACATATATGCTCTGCAAAGACAGCCATGACATGCTGAATGCCATCATTAGTTGCAAGAGGAACTTAATACTTGTAAAAACCTTTTTTAATTAATTCCTTATCATTTTACATTGCATTTTACAAGTTCAGCCTGACAGTCAAAATCAATTTTCCTCTCGTTCTTCCTCACTCATGTGTCTCCTCTACCTCTGCCTAGAGGAGGTTTTCTTCTGCTGACCTTTGACCTTCCTGTGACTGTGATCATGCACTCATGCGTCCCCCCATGCTACGGAGCTCTCCGCTCTCACTGTACTTCTCACTCATTGGGATGCATTGGTGGTCAGCTTTCAACTGGTCCAGTTCATAAACACACAGAATAATCTTTCTAGAGCTTTACACTCCAGGGAAGTCACCATATAGACTTTAGCAGGCTGTATCACTCTATGTTACTGAATAGTATACGTAGGATCACACATCATAAGCAGAACTTCACCCTATCTATGACTTTACAATCTTTAAGTGACTTATTTTATTTTATTTGCTTGGACACTCTTTAAGTGAATGCTGAGTATTAAACCTGTTTGATCTCCGCATTGTCAATTCCCATAAGACCCTTCTCAGTGAATAAGACAACTCTGTTTCACTTCTCTTTACAATGTTATGATGATGCTTTGAAATGTAATTATTTTCTCTCTTTCTCTCCCTGCTTCATTTGCCTGATTCAGTTGGTTCCCCCATGATGTAAGCAATAGTACTTTCACACAGTGGATATAAGGCAAAATCACTTTGCATCATGCTTAATTTACCTTTTTCTTTTCCTTCCCAGAAATGACTAAATCGTCAAAGAAGAAGCAACTAAGCCAGGTAGCTATTTTATAAGAATGACATAAAACATAGTATATTGTCTATATTTTCAGTCTACAGTAACACAATCTCCAGTAAAATGAACTCGGTCCCTCTCTGATCCAAAAGGTTATTCATTTAACAGCCTCCGGGGGGAGCTTTAGCCTGCTGATGGGATGCTCTCTGTCCACATTCTAAAAAGTCAGCTTCAATGCTGAATCCATAACAGTAGTAGTAGTAGTAATATTAACAGGAGTAATAATGTTTGTAATTAAGTAGTGTAATCTAAGCATTACAGTTTTTAATTTTGCTGACAATGTCTCGATTTCCTGGTAGAAAATGGTGGGTTGGTGGTGGGGCATGGCTGCATTAATGCCACATACCACATGGGTGCTGGAGGACCATGCAATGCACAGTACTCCTGCACAATATCCATACTCCGCTAAATGAAACCTGAGCTATGTTGTATGCAGTGCTATTAACGAGGGTATGGCACCTTTTTAGGTGTATTCATATGTTAAAGGAGGATAACTGCACCAGCTGTACGTATGGAAGCTGCTAAGGATCCATCCATCTGTTTTCTATAACTTCTTGTCCTATTCAGGGTCTCGGGGGGGGGGGGGGGGGTCCGGAGCCTATCCTAGAGACTACGGGCGCAAGGCAGGTAACAACCCAGGGTGGGGCACCAACTCATCGCCAGGCAGTCACAACTATGGGCAATTTTGTCATCCCAGTTCACCTCAGCATGTTTTTGGACTATGGGGGAAAACCGAAGAACTCTGTGGAAACCCCATGACAACACAGGGAGAACATGCGACCTCCACATACGTAGAGTCAGGGCAGAGACTCGAGCCCTGGTCCCAGAGTGCTAACCCTGCTGCAGAGGAGCTTTCTATAAATTTCTATAAAATGTCAGTGTGGTTCACAGTAGCCCTCTGTCTGAGCCAATGAGAAGCAGAACAGCTCAATATTTCTAATTACTGGGATGAAAGCCCTGCACCACATCCTACGTGTTTGGTGTATAACTCCAGCCGGGATTGGATCAGGGCCCTGTCTGCATGAGCTCAATTTGGATCATTAGTAAGCTACCAACACTGCCCACGCATGCTACACCATGTCGCCACATTGTGGGCAATCGCAGCCAGTGCTCCATCCTGGAATGAAGGTACAGCTGGCAGCTGTGTGGGCACATGGGCCTGGTCTGTGTGTCTACTGTTGGGTGGCGCTGGAGGCCCACTGACAGCATTCTGGGTTTGATAAAGTGCTGGAGTGAGACCCAAAGAGATGGTACAAGATGAGACAAGACACAAAGGACACGCTTTGTCTGTCCATGGCAATGAGGAAGCCGAGTCATTTCCCCTCTGAACATAAGACTGGGAACATTGGGTGCATTTCAGAGCTGGATTCCTAGTGTAAATCTCACCTGATTTTACTTATATGAAAGCAGGGCTGCATACTGAAATTCATATACATACCTTGGGCTTTGAGTCAACATATCCTCGTTGCAATCTAGATTATATACTGGTAGGCCTAACTCTTTACTATGTGTAGGTATAGAACAAACTTAATAGATAATATTAGAAATTGTGATTGTTATTAGTATGGCTAAGAGTAGGTTAGCAACAAGGTTTATTATAAATATAAAAACTAATGGGGTGGTGCAGTGACCTGCATTGTTCCCTCACACCTCTGGGACCAGGGTTCGAGTCTCTGCCCCGGATCCATGTGTATGGAGTTTGCATGTTCTCCCAGTGTTTTGGTGAGGTTTTCTCTGGGTACTCTGGTTTCCCCCAACATGCCAAAAACATGCTAATGTGAACTGGTGTTAGCAAATTGTCTGTAGGTGTGCATGTGCGAGTGAATGGTGCGTGAGTGCGAGTGAATGGTGCGTGAGTGCGAGTGAATGGTGCGTGAGTGCGAGTGAATGGTGCGTGAGTGCGAGTGAATGGTGCGTGAGTGCGAGTGAATGGTGCGTGAGTGCGCCATGTGATGGGTTGGCACCCCATTCTGGGTTGTTCCCGGCTTTGTGCCCAAAGTCTCCAGGATAGGCTCTGTACCTCCTGAGACCCTGAATAGGTGAGTACAGAAAAAAGATGGATAAAAATGACTAGAATATATTAAGTGGTGGTAAGAAAGCATTTCTTTTCAACCTGTACAGAATTATGTACACTCTAAAAACTACTGGGTTAAAAACAACCCAATTTGGGTTATTTTAGTAACCCAGCTCTGGGTAAAAAAGGGACTAACCCAACGCTGGGTTATTTTGACCCAACAAGTTGGGTTACACGTTTAACCCAGCATGCTGGGTTATAGATCAAGACTGATTTTCAACCCAAATTGGGTTAAATCAACCCAACTTTGTTACCCAGCAGTCTCAACCCAGCATTTGGGTTGAAAAAACAACCCAGCGTTTTTTTGAGTGTAATCTGTTGCTATTAAACGTCAGAACAATGCAGTTAATCGACAAAATAGGAAATCTTTATCCTTATAAATCCTTATATACACTATATCGCCAAAAGTATTGGGACACCTGCCTTTATACACACATGAACTTTAATGACATCCCGTTCTTAATACATAGGCTTTAATATGGAGTCGGCCCACCCTTTGCAGCTATAACAGCTTCAGCTCTTCTGGGGAGGCTGTCCACAAAGTTTAGAAGTGTGTATATGAGAATTTTTGACTATTCTTCCAAGAGAGCATTTGTGAGGTCAGGCACTGATGTTTCACAAGACGGCCTGGCTCAGAGTCTCCGCTCTCATTCATCCCAAAGGTGTTCTATTGGGTTGAGGCCAGACTTGCTCATCCATGTCATTATGGACCTTGCTTTGTGCACTGGTGTGCAGTCTTGTTGGAACAGGAACAGGCCATCCCCAAACTGTTCCCACAAAGCTAGGAGTATGAAATTGAGGCTGCAGCATTAAGAGTTCCTCTCACTGGAACTAAGGGGCCAAGCCCAAGCCCTGAAAAACAACCCCACACCATAATCCCCCCTCCACCAAACTTTACACTTGGTACAATGCAATCAGGCAAGTACCGCTCTCCTGGCAACCGCCAAACCTAGACTCGTCCATCGGATTGCCAGATAGAGAAGTATGATTCATCACACCAGAGAATATGTCTCCACTGCTCTAGAATCCAGTGGCGGCATGCTTTACAACACTATACGACGTTTGCATTGCACTTGGTGATGAAAGGCTTGGATCCAGCTGCTTGGCCATGGAAACCCATTCCATGAAGTTCTCTATGACGTGGAATATTTAGTAGCGAGGAAATTTCACGAATGGACTTATTGCACAGGTGGCATCCTATCACGGTACCACGCTTGAATTCACTGAGCTTCTGAGAGTGACCCATTCTTTCACAAATGTTTGTAGAAGCAGTCTGCATGCCTAGGTGCTTGATTTTATTCACCTCTGGCTATGAAAGTGATTGGAACACCTGAAGTCAATGATTTTGAGGGGTTGTATGTCCAAATCCTTTTGGCAATATAGTGTATGTACAGTATATATAATACATAGGGAGTAAGAGTAAGAGCTGATAGCAGGTCCAGCGTTAGTATTACTGTAGTAGAGGCATGTGTTGAGGTTCTTTTATCCTGTTCTTTGATTTCAGAAGAAGAAGAATCCAAAGCCAAAGGGCAGCCTACCTGCACCTGTGCCGTCCCATGACACAGAGCCGTCTATGGGAGAAGAGGCTTCGGCTGCCATGAAACAATGGAGCAAAAAAGTTCCAAAGCCAGTGAAAATATTGGAACCATCGGTTAGAGCAGGCAAACACAAGGTAAGGTACTACCTCTACAGTGCTGACTCTCAAAGCCAGACTTAAGGGGCTACCATGTACAATCATATCCCCGCAAGAAGGACAAACGGGAACAATCTGCATAATGATAACTGGGTGCTTTAAGCACTCAGATAGACTGTAAAACAACAGCAGTACAAATAGCACGGAATGTGATGGCTCAAATTCAGCAGTAATTTTATTGGGTGGCATGGTGACTTCACATCTTGTGCCCTTAGCTGTGTCTTTTTCTGTGATATGTGTGAATTACATTGTGGGGGCCAAATGTCCCCACAACCTGATAAAAACCTGTTATTATGATGTTGTGGGGACCATTGCTTCGGTCCCCACAAGGGGAAACTCAATCTTATAAAAATCTCTGACTGTAATCAAAAAACTAAAAATGCCAAAAGTCTTGTTTTGTTACCTATGGTTAGGTTTGGGGCTGGATAGGGGTTAAAGTGGTCATAGTTATTGGGTTATGCCCACAGAAATTAATGGATGGTCCCCACAAAGATACGCGTTTGTGTGTGTGTGTTCATAAGTTTCCTCTCTGCCTCTTTCCCTCTGATTCCTTGATTCTGTCACTACATTGGATAAGTTGTTCAGTCATGTGTTTTGCTTTTGTATTGGATTTACTTGATAGGTTTTGATGGCACTTAATGACCCTCAATGAGACCCCAATAAGACCTTAATGACAGTTTAATAACAGTGGGTGATGGAACTGGTAGGAGTGTGGACTTTTCTTGATGGCTGGTGTGATCTGAGTAGCTCAGTCTGGGAGGAAACAAATATAGAAAGTGGATGAAATCAAATCAGGGGTTTGCCTGTTATGTAATGAAGTATTAACAGCTGTATATTGCATGCCACCTCCGGCCATGAGATCCTGAAGTATCCTTTCCGTTTGCCTCTAGTTTCCCTAGCTAGAGGACAGTTAATCCCTCAGCAGACCTTAGCTCACACGGTGGTAATTTAGCATAAATACTAACAAGGCACAGCAGAGGACTCAGTAATGCCAATATTATGAAAACCTTTTTGGAAAGTTTTTTCAAAATCATTTTCAAAGACTCCTTCCATCTCCGATTCAGCAGGAGTCCTGGGAGTCCATACTAGATTTACGGGAAGTTCAGCAGGCTCGGACGGGAAGCCCGGCTCATCGGGCCAGCATTCCCCGCAGTTGGCTGCTGTTGGTGCTGGGCAGCTTGAGCTCACAACACGGATCTGGAGGGCGGGAGGACAGCCCTCCTATTGAACGCAGTGCCTGGACATGGGCAGCAAACCAGAGTGGCTCAAAAACAAAGCATCAGTCAAGCAGGCACTTCAAAGAGGCTGAGGTGTTACATAAGCAGTTTGATTCAACGGGATCGTCGCTGGCTGAAGGCCGTCCATACACAGAGCTGCAGCATTGTGTTGTAAATCATCCATCATTAAAAGATGTGACTTTTTTTCTTGCGTACAATAGGACTGCATAAGGTGTTTTGTAGTGTAGCTCCTATTCTGCTTTTGCTTGCTAACTGTGTGCACTTCTTTTGTTTTTTTGCTAACTACAGCAGCCTGCCTTCTGCTATTTCCCATGGCATGTGTGCTGTAGAGGAGCTGAGGTGCCTTAGATCATTCTGAGTTCTGCCCTGATTTATAACCCTGGTTTGAAGGGGCAGGGAGCTGCTCGAGGTTTGTAGGAGATTCTCGAGTCCTGAGCATTGGAGGTGATTGCACTACTTACTGGGTGGTGTGAATCCCCCGATGAAGCATCGTGTCAGTGTTCTGAAACTTATTCCAATTTATGCATTTAAAAACTATGGTAATTATGTTGCTGAATATATGCATCAGCCAGCAGGTAAATTATATTTAACGGGAATGCAGAGTAGTAGCGACCCAGATAGCATCATGCTATTGTTTCAACATTGAATTATAGTTAAATGCGTTGAATTATAGTCAGTGTTAAATTATCAGCGTTGAAACATTTGATTTTTGGTCAGATTTTCAATATTGAAATATTGATGGTGGCAAAACCTTGATTCAATGTTGATATAAAGTAAAAGATTGAAGATCATCGTTGTTTCAACCTTTTTGTCTGATATGGAATCAATGTCATTTCAACATATGTGGGGATGGTTTGTTAACGGTTTTGAAGGGGATGCTGGGTGACTTTCCTGCAGCATTTAAGCAGGATCGTAGCAGTATTTCACGTAGCTGTGACGTGAAAGCAGCATGACGTTCGTAGTTTAAGAAAAAAAAACACTTCCGTGAATACAGTATACATCGGAAATGTAATGTTATAGGGGAAATATTGCTAAAGGTAGTTGTATTTGAAATTGCACCTCAAACAAATTAGCGTATAAGTATTAACGTTTTCGATTAGGATGCAGGTATCAGAAGAGACCCAATAGAGGAAGAGATGCAGCATCTGCTTATTCCAGCCAATGTATTCGAGTAACGTCACTGAAACATGGATTCTTATATTCACTGCCCGGCTTTTGTAGCTATAGTATAAAAAATGGATTTTCGGCGTGCATTGCAATTCAACATCATAATCCAAAATAATCGCATTCGACGTAATATATCAGTGGTTGCATGACGTTAAACCATGAATTGCATGCTTTGTAATGCAGATCGAGGACGGTTTTGTGTGTGATACATACATACGCACACGTTCTCTAGCACAGGACTGCAGGATCCGCGTTTCGGGTCATCTCCCAAAGCCTGCCTCCCAAATAGGAGTGGCCGCTTAACCTTATAAACATAGCCGCCGGCTGGGGCTCGCTAAGTTTTGCCGGTGCGCCTCCATCGGCCGAGTCGTACACGTAAACCGCGCTGTCAGGTGCGTCTGACAGCGGCGTTCATAGCCCTTTGGCAGCTTTTTGGGGGAGCGGCTGGACCCACGATCGGTCAGTGATTTCAAACTGTTATGTCATGCTTTTCGCTGCATCTTTCACTGATTTATCTCTCCTCCGCTTCTTATGTCAGGAAAAATACAACGGGGTGTTTAAGTGAGACGACAGCGTTTCGATAAGTATAATGATTTGCTGATGCACGAAGAACGAATACCGTTTTCAGCCTCTTCTTATGCTGCAGTGTTCCAGCCTTGGACTATATATAGCTGCAGACTAATACAGAGGCTGTAGAGTTATTAACTCTGTGAGCAATGGTATGCAATTGGGAGATTAATGCTGTAATGAAAATGTTCTTACGCACTCAAAATGACCAGACCAAATCAACACCCTGTCATCGCGTATTACATGTTTTGGAATAATCTTTCATTCTGCCAAAACATTTGGCTGCACTGATGTGTACTCTGTCAATTTAAAAGAAAAACGCTAATGATCATTTTTCTTTCAGGTACAACAATCATTACAATGCACTATTTATATATAGATATTACTGCAAGGATAATGCAAATTAGATTTAATATTTAGATTGCATACTTGGGGGGGAGGGGGGGGGTACTTTTCTGAGTGTTTAATAGAATATGCACCATACAGTTCTCATGAGTGTTGTCACTGAGTAATGTGTTGGATTGAAGACAGTGGCCACCTCTTAATTAGTACATCCCCTAGTGGACTTAAAACTTAATGAAATGATTTTGGATTGGAATTCCGCAGAGTTTATGAGACCATGTGTAGCACCTGGGAGTATAGCATGTGAACGTCCATCACTCTTCACCACAGCAGTGCCAATGCCGTATGTATGACACGCTGCAGAACTATCATCAGACGCCATGGGCGTGTCCTGGGGCACCCCCCTGCTTGCTGAGGGTGGTCTCTGAGGGAGGGTGCACTGTGTCCTGGGGCACCCCCCTGCTTGCTGAGGGTGGTCTCTGAGGGAGGGTGCACTGTGTCCTGGGGCACCCCCCTGCTTGCTGAGGGTGGTCTCTGAGGGAGGGTGCACTGTGTCCTGGGGCTCCCCCCTGTTTGCTGAGGGTGGTCTCTGAGGGAGGGTGCACTGCGGCCAAAGACAGGCAACTGCATCAAGGATTCAGTGGTTTTATTTGTCACATGCAAGGTGCAGAGTCCAACTGAAACCTGCAGTGAAAAACGAGATGATCAACTCTGACATAAGAATACTGAAAGCAGTAAGACAAAGTTACAGTATAATCAATGTTTTTAAAAAATAAGGAACAGTTAAGTTATGCTGGTGGTAAGAGAAAGAAGACCAGATATGTGCAACTTGGCTCCATGAGTTAGTGCTTGGTGCATGAGTTAGGAAGTTTAATTACTACTGTCAATTAGTGTTAAGTAGTCTGATGGCCTGGGGGCAGAAGCTCCTTCTCAGCCTCTCAGTTCTCTC
Source organism: Paramormyrops kingsleyae (assembly GCF_048594095.1). Taxonomy (NCBI): domain Eukaryota; kingdom Metazoa; phylum Chordata; class Actinopteri; order Osteoglossiformes; family Mormyridae; genus Paramormyrops; species Paramormyrops kingsleyae. Next base: position 11,198,869 of record NC_132819.1, read on the forward strand.
TGAGAGACAGCAGAAGCAATTTCCTGACCTTAGTCATCACAATGACTATGACATTCCTGTAGGTGGCGCAGAGTGTCATTACACCTTATGAGTCTTCTTTTAAGAAGCAGCCAAAGTTAACAGACTTGACCTCTTTGGATCTGAGGAACTCTTTAATTTGCTGATGCATTTGAACTGGTGATTTGCTGTTAGAATTGCCGTTCATTTGCCATGATGTTGTTGTTGTTGTTGTTGTTTGTTTGGTGCATTGTGCACGTGTCCAGCAGAGGAGTGGCTGACCTTTTCCTGTCTGAGCATCCGTGCATGTGATATGTTTCAACCATTAGTGGCAGCCGTCAGAGCCTTTATATTTAGCTGCTTGGCTTTATTTTTAGAGGAAGGATGAGTTTTGAATTAGATAGGGTAAGAATGTTAAATCGGGTAACAGCAAATATAGCAAATGCAGAAGGCCGTCGAGCCAAGAAAATTGGAAATAATTGCAGTAATGTACCGACATGCTCTTCCTTTAATCATTTACTTCTGACATCTCTGGTAAGTTAACAGTAGGTGGCCATGCCGTTGTTAGGAATACTTCCTTATATTAAAGTTTATTGACGGTCTAATGTGTTACAATGAATGAGCATTCATTTGCACCACCTAATTCTATATACATTTTTGACCAAGGTACATTGTTGAGGAGGATATTTGTTCGGTTTGTTAGCTTTCTCTTTGTGATGTCTGTTTTTATTCATTCTTTCAGCTTTGTGCCCGTGCCGTTGTTGACCTCTTTTAAAAGACTGCATGTTGGATGTAATAATATCTTCACACCTCTATGGCTGTTACTCTATCACCTTGGGGCTAGATTTAGGTAATTGAATGCTTGTCGGAATAAAATGGCACTTCCTTGGAAGGGGGAAGTGCTGAAATGGAGGAGTTCCTTGGAGTTAAATCGCACGGTTTAGCATTATGCCTGTGCTCCCAGTGGCCTGTACTACGAAGCGGGGTTACTGGCTTATCGGGGTAACTTGCTGGATTTAAGGTAGTCTGGGCAAAATGTAAGTGAGCGAATATGAAGTCCATTTAAACTGTGGTACCTTAAATCTGACAAGTTACCCCGATAAGCCAGTAACCCCGCTTCGTAGTACAGGCCACTGTACTGTTTGTTTTCATCTTAATGTTGTGGGACTGCTTACTGTATACCATAAAGTAACTATAGAGATGAATGTAGATATTCTGATGCAACTGAAAACAACCACAGCATTTGTATAATTAATTCATATATGTAATATTACATGGCTTTCCTAAAGGGTTACACAGAGATGTGTGAATTGGGATCAAGTGTAATTATTTGCCAACAAGGCTGACCTTTGTTTACCTTTTCAGCTACCCAGTTCGTAATTTATCTTGAGGCGGAATAGACAGAACTGGCCTCTGTTCATATGGGACCTTGAGAGTCACAAGCCAAGGCCTTGTCGTCCCGTTGGCTCTCAGCTTCTCTGCTGATCCGCTCTAAGGTGGACCTGTGCCCAGCCGCGAAGGTTAGGGGACGGCTCAGATGGTGTGCATGCCCATGAAGACAACAGCGGCTGACATATGTTCCTTGAGGGTGTCTGAGGGAATCCCAGGATTTGGACATAGGCGTTATGTTGAGTCTGCATGCTCCTTACTATGGCTCAGTGTATGATCCGTCAAACTATTACTTGTAGTGATCCCAGCGGTGAGCCAGTCCACTTGTGCTCCTTTGTGGTGCAGTTCTAGTATCACATACCTGCTAATACTGTAGGTGGACAGAGACGGTCAGTGTTCTTCCTGTGTAAGCTGGTTCCTGTGAATCCTAGTCCCACTCTGTCAGTGCCTATACTATCCCAATACTTCAACAGATGGTATTGACCGATATAAGTACCGATCCAATACCAGAGCTCTTTTTAAACTAATAAATACAAATAAAATTTTTGTATGCCAAAAAAATCATTAATTAGGCTACTAGAAACATGCATAATGTATTCTTCCACCATCTTGTTTTAAGCATTTTGTAGCATTTCCAGTTCAATTCCAGTATCTTCCGAGAGAGCATGCGCAAGATGTGAATGCTTAAAATGCCCCACAGTTTTTCTTCCACTGGCAACAGCATCAGTTGCACTTTGGGGTGATAGCAGCCCCTCCCAAATTATTGATTGCTTTTTTCATATTACTCACTTTGTCTCGCACAATTGCATGCACTTTGTTTAGTAGGATTTTTCACTGAACGCTACTTCCACCTCTCAAATATTGCAAATCGATGTGCTCCTAGTTGTTGTTTCAAGCGTAAAATACTTCTAGACTGCAGACATGTTTGTTAGTTTGCTTTGCTAGCATGCAAGCCGCATTTCACCACCCTCTTATCTGATGCTCTGTTCTGCACCTGCTGCAGAGGGTATGCCCATGACATCACAGCAGGTGGGAATCACTGTGCTCACACCCACCGAGGGGCAAATAGACTGTGTCGCAGCATTAGTGCTCAGCTTGAATTCCGCAAAAACACATCTATAATGGGAACGAGCTGATGTGCGATCAATTGTACAAATCGATTTAAGAAGAAAGAGGGGCTATCTTTTTACAGACTGCCGAAAACTAAATAAGTAAGTATTGGATTCTGAATATCGGATTGGTGCACCTCTAATACTTATGGAGTCTCCCATTTAGTCATGTTCATGAGGTATCCAGGTTCTATTGGGGTTTAAGTTTAACAACCTAAGAATGATCAGCCAACTGAGAGTACTTCATGGAGTTCATATCATATGTTTCTTCACCAAATGACATTAGAACTGGAGGCTATTATTATTAAAGCACAGCTAATGTCTGTTTCAATGTGCCAATATTGATGGCTTCCTTTTGTCTGGGTACTGTTTCAAGAAAACATGCTCTCTCCAGCTTTGTCAGGTTGCTTGGATACGCAACTATAATTGTCTTTACTTTGAGCTCATTTGGACAACTTCCCAATAAAGTGAATAAGGATCATTTAGCTTTGCACTGAATAGCTCACAACTAATGTTATCAGCCAGAGGGCAGAATTTCAATTACTTTAATAGTATTAATTTTCACACTTAGCATTTTTAATCTGTACCTTTTTTGTTGTTTAAATGTATTGAGCAAATAATAAGGTGAATCTGGGGAAATACCAGTTAAGTCCCCAAGAAACGAACCAGTTCCATTCCAAGAGTGGGTTCGCAAGCACCAAAGTTCCATTGTTTTTCGTCAGCTGATCTCGCTGTTTACCATTACCGAGCTAGCCTGCTCTACACATGCACACCTAGCCTACCTCTCTCTCCTCAACTCCTGTAAAAAACATTTACATAAGCAAATGTTAATATTTGTATTTTTGTTATTGGTTTCGCGTGCATTTTAACAAACACCAACTAAGAGTTCTGTTTTTCCATTGTTTTCAGTCAGTTGATCTTTCTTGCGACTGGCGAGCAAGCCTGTGTTACTTTATCAAGAATACATACAGTACAAACACCTACCTCTCACTCCTCCCCCCAATCCTCAACTTTTAACGAAAACGTGCTATTTGTACTGTACAGAAGAAACTGCTTTTAGAAATGAATGGCTTTAAATTTTTTTTGTTTTTGTTGATTTCGGGTGCATTTTAAGAACTGACAAATGAGTTATTTTTTTTACTATTTCAGTCAGCTGATCAGGCTAACCGTTAGCGCGCGAGCCTACATTACTGTATCATGAATATGTATTCACATTTTTTGTAAATTGGTTAAAGGCCAGATTAAAGAAAAAAAATCTTAATTTTAATTTATTGGACATGCACATTTGCATCTTTTGCATCTTGAAGGTTCCTATATAGGGGATTTTCTGTAATTGTATAGCTTGTGACTGCAAAGTAAAATACATTATAAGAGTAAATAGTTATATATTTGCATTGGAATAGTTTTATCTATAAAAACAAAAAACAACAATCTACCAAACAACAAGTCTATTGCATAAAATATATGTCAAAAAAAAAATTAAGATCACACAATGGAGATTAGACACTGTTATGAAAGAAACGGATAGAGAATTTTTCATGTAACACAATTTTAGAAATCAGTATTTATAAACTGGGCTAAGATATGTTTTGCTCTTCTCTGCAATTAATTGACTGCATTATAGGAATTATTTAGTTGATGTGATATTTAGATAATCCTGACTGATAAACATGTCTCATTGGCTGAAAGAAAACTATTGGGTTTTATGCCAAAGAATAACCTGTTTTCCATTCTGATATGTGTCTGGGTTCTGCAGAAGACAGCTCAAGCTTATAGCCTTCTCCTAACCTCATCTAATGGCTTTCTCATGTGATGTCAGATTTTTGCATATTAAAGTCTAACAGACTATGCGGTACAGAGACCCTTAAAGCCTCCAGAGGAGCAGGCTGTACAGCTGAGATGCACCCACTGGGCTGCTAGGTGTTCTGTGGCGGCACTGCGAGCTGCTCACAGTCTGGCATGGGCTCTGGCCAGGCGCAGCACGGTGGTAATGAGGTCATCAGCTCGCTGTGTCACTGGGACGCCTCTGCTCCCGCAATCTCTGTTCATCTGAGGCCTCAGTGAGCCTTGGGACTCGGCTGCATGTTTTTCCTAATAAAACGGAGAGCTGATCAGGCATGAAGGCCCTTTTTTGTCGGATTGATGAACAGCCTGTGGTTTTGAGTACCCTGACGTCAGTCTGCTCTGAAAGCCGATCACTTGTTTTTACAAAAATGAATGTGCTTTATCTGCCAGTTAGGACAAAGGAGGAATTTAACACTCCAAAAACCATTCTCAAAATTCCAGATTTTCAAGAAATATATCTCATGTGTAGTGTAATTTCCTATGAACAATATTCTCATTAATTTTGCATTATATGGTTCCACCTGCCACTCCACACTTGAGGTAACAAAGCAATAACTCAACCTACAATCTTTTGCAGCATCACTGAGTATTACTGTTTGTGCTGGTAAGATCTTACATATTGTCAGCACACACACAGTGAGCAAGCAGCCTATCCAGTACAGGCTTGGAGAAAAGGGGTGGAGCATACCAGCACATTATTATGTCTTTTCTCAAAGAATTGTGGTGATTTTTAGGAACTGAAAATATACTTGAGGAAGATGTATTAATAGTTTTCTTTTATTCCCTTTAACTAAATGGCAGTGAAGTTGCATGCCAAGGGGAGCCTTACCAGGATCTGATGTCCTGCTCCACTGTTGTACTTGACCCCTGCTAAACTCCACATCCCTCCATTGTTTCTGCCACAGACCATGTCAGAGGTTAAGGATAGGAAGAATGGCCAGCAGGTGGCGGAGCTGGGCCCTGGTGAACGGGGGGGCTCCCCGAATGCTGGAGACACCCTGCCCTGGAACCTAACTAAGCACCACAGGGTGAAGCGCTCCAAGTCCACCTCAGGGGACGTGCTGGACCCCGCAGAGCGGGCTGTCGTGCGCATAGCAGGTAAGGCCACAGCACAGCCAGATGTGCATTTGTATGCAGGTATTTACCTACCTTTCTATGAAGTCTTTACAGTCTGAGCTTCAGAGACTGCTATGAGAATATTTCACGATAGTTTAGCCTATGACTTGCGTTCACTGACTGTGAGGGTGCGTGTATGTATTATATGATGATGCAAAACATTATGATCGTTTGCTTGTGAAGCGAATAATGCTGACTGTTTCATAAAAATGGTGCATGTCAAGATATGGGATATTTTAGACGGTAAGCTAACATTTGGTATTTGTAGCTGATGTGTTGAATGCAGAAGGTATGGGCAGGACTAAAGACCTAAGTGACCGTGACAAGGGCCAGCAAGGTCAACTTTAGTGACCTAATGATAGGGAATGAACAATGGCCATCTGGTCTGGTGCAAGCCCAGTGAAGAACCACTGTGAGACAAATCACAGGTAATTTTAATGATGGTGATGGGAGTGATGTGACATGATACCCAGTGCATTGAGCCCTGCCTGTAGCTGGTTTTTAGCATACTGCTTATTTTTACTGAGTGTAGCTGGTGGTTAGCATGCCAGTTGTTTTCTTACTGTAGCTAGTGTTTAGCATGTGGCTTGTTACCAGACTCTAGGCAGTGGTTAGCATGTGGCTTATGTTTTCTGACTGTAAGTAGTGGATAGCATGGTTTCTGACTGCAGGTGGTGGTTAACGTATGACTTGTGTGTTTCGGTTGTAACTGGTGAGTAGCGTATACAGTATCACTGTTGGGCCCTTGAGAAAGACCCTTAACCCCAACAGCTGCCCCAGGGTCGCTGAAAGCTGCCTGAAATGGCTTTCAGACCTCAAACTTCCTTCAGTTGTGTATCACATTGGACAAAAGTGTCTGCCCAATAAATAAATGTAAATAAAGTTAAAAACCAGAGCTAAACTGTTTTTGAAAGCCCATATTAAGCTCACAGATGTTCAAATGTCATATGCAGCTTTGGAGACTTTGACTACAGATGGAGATCTGAACTGTGTGAACTGCTGCACGTGCCGCGGTCATCCGGAGAGTAAATCATGAGCAACGAGCTGCACCGACTCCGGAGAAAATGGTTGCCCAAGGAGTAGCTCTGTTGCAGTACATGTGATAACAATGTCACCTTCAATTCTCTGGAATGGTTTTCGATTATAACATTCCTGTAAGTACCACCAGATTTCCTATGAGAGCCACAAATCCCAAAACAAACTAGGTCTGTCTCATCAGTCATTAGTATGAGATGACACAGGTTCACATATTGCTGAACTGCAGGTGAGAATGAACGAGAATATCTGGTCATACAGGCCTCTGTTTCTCTCTCAAGCTCAGACTGTGTAGATCTCAGCGGAGAGCTTTGCATGGAACAAGCAGTGCACCTTGGAATTCTATTTCAGATTGTTGGGAAAATGCTGGTGGCAGTTCTGGTTTACGATGATTGCCATTATATTTCAAGTTGTTGGAAGGTATATTTCCACTTGCTGGATGGCTACATACATCTATCATATTGTGCTACTTAAAAAAAAAAAAAAACATTAGCAAGTTCTTTTCCTCCTGGTTATGTATTTTGCTGTGTAGTATAGTTGTCACCGGTAATCTCGTTAGCACAGCAATGTTATGAGTGTTCAGGTTATGGAGCACATTGTTCTTCTAATCACTGATTTTAATTACTCATAACAGACATCTAATTGCTACCTAAAGAATTCACATTTTATTTTGGAGAAAAAACATTCTAGGATATTATATACAGATGCTCCTCTACTTACAAATGAGTTACGTTCCGAACGGCCGTTCGTAACTTGAAATGTTCGTAAGTCGTTATTCAACATCATTTTAAGGGTTTCCGCAAGTACAAAGAGCTAGTATGCTGGGAGTACGTACGCTACACTGCTGCGCGGCGGGAGTAGCGGCCAGAAGTTGTACTAGGCGGAACTGGCGAGCGGAAAAAAAAATGATGTTGCGGACAGGAAACGGGAGCCCAACTAACATAATTTGGACTTACAGTCCTCTTCGTTCGTATGTCTGAAAGTTCGTAAGTAGAAGAGCGTCTGTATTTCCTTTTGTGTTTTTTCCCCTTTGTTTGTGGATTCTGTCAGCAGATTATTGAATCTGCAGCTGGATCTAAATTTCGTTTAATCTTTTTATGGGTATTTCATGACCAGTTATTTTGCATTGACAAACATTCAGATGCAGTCATATGATTTCAGGTAATAAATGCAAATGTAATCTCTTGAATAGCCTTGCTTTGGTGGCACTGATATCAGTATAATGTCAGACACCAGTATGATTAGAGATGAACAGCAATATCTGGGTAAAATCAGTGATGCTAGATTACATGTAACTCGTGCTGCTAGGACAGAGCTACACACACACTGTTTCTGCCTGTGATTGAAGAGAACCCTGTCGGTGTAAAAACCACAAGGCACGGGATCTGCTGTTTTATTTTCTGTCATTGATGTGGGCTGAGGATGATGTAAGCCAGCAGTCTGCTCTGTGCCCCACCCCTCTCTCCCTGGCTCTGCCCGGCCGCCCTGACTCAGCGCTTCCCCGGAGCTGCCACACGCTCTTTTGCTGCTGGCTTGCCGTGGGGTGGCTTGGACAGAGCCCTGGGTCTGCCATGTGGACAACAGCTGGCCAGCAGGTGGCGGAGGGCCCTGTGAGGAGCTGAGTCAGGGATGCTCCCTGTTTTACATCATTCCTCCTGAAGCCTCTCTTGATGCCCTTTCACCTTAAAGACATTTAGACATCATTTTGTCACACCTCATATTTAGGTATGAACGTTTGTGTAGCTTTTTCCTCGACGCTGTTTGGTTTTCCCCCTCAGTCTAGAAATACATGGTGAGGCCCAGATACTAGAGCCAGATCTGACCCCAAGCTGAATCCATTGTGTGACTCTTTGTGAATATCGTGCATTAGGCTGGCTTGTGATACAGCTCTGTTCTTTGGGGTTGGCTCTGGATCACCGTAACCTGACAGGTTTCGTGGTTTTTAAAAAAGGACACTGGCACAGTGACAAATTCAGAAAGTCTTTGCCAAGAAGGGGGAAGCTGGCGTCTCACAGACAACGTAGTCATGAGCCGCTGGTGTGTCTGTAAACATGCTTCAGTTTTTGTTCCATCACAGTCCTTTTGAGGTTCTATGTTGTTTACAATGAGCTTGGAAGAAATGTAACAAGCAAGGAGTTTGATGGTGACAATTGTCCTCGTCCATCATCTAGTCGCCCACACAGAGATGACGCAAAATGGTTTTGTTGTGCATTCTGCATCTCTCATAAACAAGGAGGGTCGTCGTGATGCTCCCCAGTTACTCCCCAGCAATGTTACTCTTGAAGGAGCATGCCAAGGATGGTGTTTGGTTGCGACTTGGCACAGCTTCCTGGCATGTATAACGGCAGGGAGAATGTACTGTGTGCAGTCAAAACAAACGTAATGAGCATAGCTGCAGTCTTAGATTGAATACACTGCAGTGGTCAGTGTGAAATGATGCTAATTACTGCTAAAGCCATCCTGCAGACCACAGAGAAAGGCAGCTTTAACTTGATGTCACTCACATTTTGACTATGGGTTCTAATATGACAAACTGCAGCTCCACATGGAGAGAGGTAGGATAATGGGGAACTGGTGACCTCCGGGTCTCACATATTGCATTGAGCTTTCTGCGCTATTAAGAAAGAAAAATAGTGTCATGGAAAATGTATGGTGACCTTTGACCCAGGCCGTTGCCCCCACTGCTCCTATGAGGTGACCTGACCTATGCAGAGCCATGTTCGGGGGTGCGGGGGGATTGGGGGGGGGATGGTTCCAGATCATTCCTTCGAAGGTGTGGCTTGATATGCTTTGATGACTTACACATGGGAATGATGCTGGTTTGACCTCCCGCCAGAAGAAGCAGGAATGGCAGGCATGTATAAAAACATGATGTGACATGCCATGCCAACTTTTCTGAATGAGAGGGTTGGTGCTTATTGGGTGGTCTGCTCAAATAAACAACCACTAGCTCAGTTTAAAAGATGTTGAATGACAAGTGGGAATGTGTATGAAGTGGCACACTCTGCGTGGGGGAGGTTCCTCAGCGCACTGGGCTTATTTGTTAATCCTCCATAATGCAACAGACGCACTGTGTTAAATTAGCAGTGGAAAGGACTGTCAACTACCCCACAAGCCATGATGAATCAGCAAGTGAGGAAACCATGCTGTTACACTAATTTTACCCCAGTGAAACTTTTTAAACATGTTTATCTAGCGTTGAGCAGCATCCAAATTCACAAAGGAGATGTTACTGAGGTTTTATTTGAGAAGTGCAATCCAGATTCTGCTCGCAAAAACATTGCACTTTTTATTTTTAAAAATGTCTCTTTCCTCGCCGTCCATGAACTGTGGAATTAAAGAGTTTAACATCAGCAGGTGCTGTAGCAGAATAATAATAGCAATATATCTACTCTCTGTCGTCGTCTGCTAAGCACATTATGAGACCCAATGAATTATTTATTCTGGTCTTGGAATAGTACCATTTCTTATAGATCTCTGTCTCAAATTGTTTTTAATGACCTTTTGTGGATAAATAAGAACTTTGAAAAACACCAGAGGCTCCAGAGGAAAGTAATTTGTCATTTTTGAGAAATTATTAACATGCTGCAACATGTATATTTGAGGAAATGGTGCAATTGGAAGCAAAATCAGTGTAATTATGCAACAATATGAGGAGTCCTCTTCAGGCTAAAGCCTGGAGGAGTTCTGTTTAATGTTAGCAGTGACATCAGTAGTTTTCAGCAGTTTTCTGAAGTGCTGAGTTCACAGTCTGGATCCTATTAGCGCTCATGCAGTACTCACAGCCCCCACAAGGGGTCATTTAGCAAAACATTATGAATAATTAATTTATTTTGTTTGCGTTCATATAAGGCCTCTAACACCTTAAACACAAACTCACCTTTACAGTACAGTTTTTATAATACTTTATTGTATTTTTCCAGATTATTTATGATTGACTTTTTTACTGTGTTAAAGTCACACTAGATAATTGTATTTGGAGTGCAGTTAATGAAACTGAAATAACACTAAAGAATTTACTCTGACACCAGTATTATGATGTCGTGCCACTATTTCCGCATCTGTGTATTGACCTCCTATCAGCATGTATTCTCTGTAGGTTCATCGGCGGTCGGCCGGCCGGCCGGCTTCCTCGCACAGATGAAGGCTGGGTGCAGGGCAGGCAGGCAGGAATGTTTCGGTCTGGTTGTAATCCAGCATTCCCTCACTGTGTGCTGTCAGGTTGTCTTTCTCTCGGTTTCCCCGTAGCGAGATGATGCTGGATATTCATTAACATGCAGGGTGGGAGGGGCACAGTCACTGGTGTCTGGGCTGTAAATCTGTTTTGTCTGGTTGTATAATATTCTGCTGAACACCATCCTGGTCACAGCTTTTGGTTATAATGACAATTTATTTGATTTTACCTTTCGGCAGCTATTTTATGCGCGTGACCTGCACTCTCCGACTGTTTTGACACTCTTACATTACATGCCACGTTTAGGTAACAAATATATATTTTTACATTTAGGAGCGATAGTGGTTTGTGCTTAGAATGCTGTTTGGGGGCTGTGGGAGATTTACAGCTGAAAGGGGAGAGGGGGGCATTTGAAGTCAGAGACACCAGTGAAGAGAAGGAGCGGTTTCTGATCAGGAAGGTGAGTTGGTGTTATCTTTGGGGGAAACGCCCCCACCCCCCATTCCAAGGCTTCGCTGAAGAGGCATGTTGCCAGCAATGCAGTCGTTTAGATCCTGAAGCTTCTCCACAGTGTGCTGGAAGGTCATTTTGCTGGGGTGCACATGAAGGCCCTTTCGCTGGGGGGGGGGGGGGGGCATCTCTGGATGCGATGGCTGGAGGCCTCCCGGCGATAGCTGTGGCTGTGACACTGAACTCCAACTGGGGTCGAATCAGGTCCAGATTTTTGAAACCCAATATGGCAAGTTTTCCTATTTTCACACCAACCTCATCCTGGGTTCACAACCGATAGGACAACGCCTAGGGATCATTTCCGTGGCTGTTCAAAATGCCACATGCTATGTTTATTTTACCATAGATCCTGTACAAGGTCATGTGGGAGCGTGGAGTCTATCCTAGGCAGCATAGGCCGTACGGCAGGGGATACCAGATCATCAGAGGACTCGCGTTTGCATGCACACAGTCACAGTGGGCAATTTATAAGTGCCAGTTCACCAAACTGTCTTTGGATTCCCACAGAGCACTGGGAGAACATGTAAACCCCACAGAAGGGGTGGGGGGGGGGCAAAGCTATCTACTGTAACTCTCTTTAATTACTTTAATTAATCACAAATGGGAGACTTAATCAATCATTGATCACGACAGTAACCAAATAAGTGCTACAGTATTGTTTCAGTGGTTCAGTACTTTTTAGATTCACATTTAAAATGATAGTTTTAAATTTTCAGAGTATAACTATTTTGTTTCATTTTAGAAGTTCGAGGAAATGAATGCATTTTTTAAATGACTTGCCAAAACCAGAATCATCCAGGGCTTTGGACATATTGCTGATAATTCTTCCATATGTTTGAGCTGTACTTCCTTCAGTCATTCCTGCGGGGAGTCACATGATTGTTTCAATGTTCGATCAGCCTTGTGGGGTTCAGCAAAGCATAAATTGGTATAGAACTTACACATGCATCTCCTGCAAACTAGTCCTATGTTCAGGAAAAAGACTTTATTACGATTTGATTGCTTCTTGCTCTCTGGTAGATAATCTGTTTATTTCTCGTTTTGCCTACCTAGTTTGCCATTCAGGAATGGGAGGATTTGCAAATGAGGATCTGATTAAAAAAGCCTGACAAGTTGCCAGAGTGCAGGCTGGCTCGAGAGGAAGCCAGACTGAGCTCCAGGCTGTGTGTCATAGCAACGTAGGCAGCCATACAGGCAGCTACCAGCTACAATTAAACGTTTAATTGTCAGAGGTGGCTGTTACTCAAGGTACATAAAGACGTGAGAATCTGTGCTTATCAAAGTGAATCAACTAAAGATCATTTTAGCACTTGCTGTAATCAGTTATCACCCCATCGTAGTTATTCCCTACATTGTTTCATGATTTCAGTTTTTGGTGGTGGATTTCCTTTTAAAGGAGTTTATACACTGTATCTCCTTCTTCATTTAGTAGCACCAATGATTTGTGGGGAGCTGTGGACTAAACCCTGGTAACTCTGGAAAATGATTTTTATAGGAAACAAAAGAGTTTCATAAAATTGCACGTGGCTGGTTTGTTTCCCATTAAATGAAATGACTCCATTTCTTGGTGGAATTCCCCCCTAAGGTGGTCGACCCAGAAATACTGCAGTTGACATTTGACTTGAAGGCTCCAGCACTGCCTGAGTGAAAAGGAAAGAGTGTGAAACTGCCTCCCTTCTCCCAGTTGCTGTTCTTTTTATTTGTCAAAAAGAACCTTGTGGCTTCCAGCTCAGATTTTTACCACAAGGATTTATAACTATTGTTCATTAGTCTTAACCTCTCATTAGAGCTGTCCTTAAGATAACAATTAGAAGATCTCTGTGCTAAAAGCAATACAGGTATTAGTGAGATCACTAAAGATTAAAAGCTTCTGATGCTTAACTTTCCTGTTTAACAGGACAGGACAAATTATTCTTTTAGGGGTCAACATGTGCATAGATTGCAGAGGGATCATATTTATTAACGTCAAATATGCATAATTAAAGGTGTTCTTAGTATAGTATCTTTGTTAAGATAGTTTGCTCACACTTGGGATACAGACCAATGTAGTGAAGTAAGTAAATGCAACTATGATAGACCAAAAATGAATTACAACAGCTTAATTAGTAATTATTTAATGGCCTTTTGGGTTTTTTGTATATCGATGAACTGTTCTGTGCTGCTTCTGCTCTTGGATGGATTGATGAGAATTTGAATTCTGAACCCAGCTAACCCAGGCTATATGCTCGACCCCCTTATCTGCACTGACTATCTAGATCCGGTCGCATTCTGTCTGGGCCTTACTGTGTTTTGGTTACCCGCAGGGGTCCATGAAGAGGTCAATAGAGAAGGAATGAGCAGGAATGTGGGAAAGGGACGACTGGCTATGGCACTAAGAGAGTGGCCGAGGTCTGCCAGGGGGCTGCCAGGGGGCAGCCAGGCCGCTGGCGTCACCACCAGCACAGCGACCTCCTTCCTTTAATATACACGTACATACGGAGGTTTACCAAGGTCTGATGCTTTATGTTCTCATCAAACTGAGTTAGTCTTCTGCACTGTCTATCCAAATGTGGTCGCCATAGAAACTGGTAGTAAATACCAGTGGAATACGGAGGGGGGGGGGGGATGGGACTATATCTCCTTGACTTCAGATTTGCAAGTAATCCTGCAGTGGACTGGTGTAATGAAAAAGGCTTAGTTAAATAACATGTCTTACTTAGTCTTTAAATAAGTTACATTCCCATAGATAAATATAAAATATCAAGTACAGTTTGTTTTTAAATGTCCGAGTTGTCCATATGACTTTCAATGTATGCGTTTTATTTTACTATTTAAATTTGCAATAGATTTTTAAAAATAAGTTCTGATAGTTTTTTTTAGTGACTGTAATGAAAACCCGCTGCTACTAATGTAAATTCATCCTGGTCCGTTGAACAGCTTCTACTTTGTGTTATCTGATAATCTGTGATACATACCCAAACCCACACAAAAATCAAATACTGTGCCTGACATTTGGGTTTTCAAGGAGCTGGTTTATTTTGTTACTGTATGCCAGAAGCCCTGCAGCCCTGAGACACTGTGCAATACCAGTGTGTGTGTTTTGGTGTGTGTGTGTGTGTTGCCCGAGGCATGCGGCGTCTGTGCCTTTAAGAGGCGGGGCCAGCTGCTATGCTGGTGCGTCCCTGGCTGCGGAGGCAGCGCTGATGGTGTGGAATGAAAGGCAGTGCTTTCGGGAGGGAGCGAGCGAGCTGAACGGGAGGCAGAGAGCGCCACACTCGGAGAAGCAGAGCGGGCTGAGAAGGCTGCCGCAGCCGGTGGGAAGAGCGGACCTGGACAGACAGGAGCCAGGACACGAGGAGACGCACATGGCCTTATACAACCCAGCCAAGCAGGCAGGTCGCACTGAGGAGCAGGACTACGTTCAGGCTTATGAGAATGTCCGGGAGAAGTATAAAGGTAATGACCATGGCCACAACTCTGCAGGAATATCTCTAATGACAGGAGTCAGGACACATGATGCCTGCAGGGCAGCCATTGGCTGTTAAGTGCAGGAGTTCTGTACTGACCAGCACATTGGTGTAGTATGAACGTGCAATGTAGTGATACCCTGATGGGGTGGCATTGACCGGTCATGTTACTGGTAGGTTCCATGGGTAACTGGTGATGGAGTCGTATGTGACATCTGAAGGCAATCCTCAGATAGCCAAACAGTGTTCTTTCCTTCTTCATGTGTGAGAAGGCTGTATAGTTAGTTTTCTAACAAGAAGATTTTTTTTTTATGACTAGGAAATTTTAAGCAGAGCTTGAATGATCCAAAAAATGACTGAGACCATGATGTCACACCTGTCAAATAAAACAAATTAATTAATTTTCAGTAACTGCTGGCACATAATGAATGTGTTTGACATAAATAGCTGTGCATGAAGTTTGCAGGCATCTCCAGAGGCCAAAGTATGCATTATACCACACCCTGTTACACACAAAGCCTTCCTTGGATAATGTTTTAAAATTAAATTTGGCTTTCATTTATGCTTCCAAGGTTGTCTTGGGAAAAAGCATTTTCTACTCTTGTAGTGTAAGACACCAGGCTTTGAGGATCAAATCAGAGAACAATCAAGCACAGACACATTTCACTCAAGTTTGGAGTATCGTTGGTGAATGAGTTGATATTTTGAAAATCTGGAAATGGGTGGGAGTTCTAAAAATACCGGCCCAGTTCCCAGGCAGGCAGATAGACGCAGCCGTGAGGTTTCGCTGAAGCATGGCCGTCTATGTGGCCACACCTTTGGTGGCAGAATCCTGTGTCTGTGACAACAGGACCTTGTTTAACGTTCCTGCTTTAGTCAGATCCTTGTCCTTCCCAGAGAAAGCTTCTCCTCACCCAGCCAGCTCTGCATCTCCACTAGGATTTTTTGGGGGGTGAGGGGCAATCGTACACACTCCTTGTACATGAGATGCGGGTGTGGCGGTCGCTGTTACGAGCAGGGGCTATGGAGGAGGTGGTAGGACTTCACTGATAATGCCCCCCTCATTCTGCTGTGTGAGCGTGGTGTCGCTCCACTCCCATAGTCTCCCCTGCATCTTAGTCGCTCGCTTTATTAGTCCCTGCTTTGATCTTCCCCTGGGCCTCTTTTGGATACTGCCTACTAAACTCCATACTTGTGTTGAATGGAAAGTCCCTCTAATACATATGCAGGAACATGATGAAATTTGTCATTAATCATGGGTTGTGACACCCTGCCGGTCAGTTTTGGATGTGTTAATCTAATACAGTATACTGTTAAAGGAACTTGTTCCTTTTGTTTTTTTTCCAGGTCTTTTGTTCCCCAGCTGATTATGTGTAAACGTATTGTAAACAGGTTTTATTCTGGACATGTTTTTGAAACCATTTTGGGTGTTTCATTTTTTAATGTAATCGAAAGTGAGAAACATCTCTGCTGGTTTATTGGCAGTTGGTAACACTAGTTTGGGGTTGGTTTTTCTATGTTTTTGGATAAATACACCAGGGAAAAAGTCAGACAGTCTGTAATAGTGTGATCCGTAGGTGTGAAGAATGTCCCACACTTTTTTGCACTTCTGGTATCCCATCTGCTGTGAATTCCGGATATTTACACGCTTAACATGTTTACTCTGTAGCCTGCACAACTCCCGCCGTCAGTTTAATCAAAGCCAGTTTATTGAAATTCGGGTTACGAACCATGCTCCAGGGCGTGGGATCCCTGATGGGATCTGAACATGTGACTATCCGGTTCGAAGTCTGTTTCTTCAGGATCTGTAGCACCTGCTGCCTTGAAAAAGACATCTGGCTTCCAGCAGTGCATCTCCGTTGGGGTGAGCCAAAGATTGCAGTGGAGGGAGGAGGTCAGCTTTCAGGGCTACGCTTCGTGCGTCAAGCCAGCAGCACTTCCTGCCGAATGCCCCTCCTGCGTCCCCATCAGGCTGGGTTACACGCAGAGGTGTGTAGTGACAGGTCTTGGGGATCCTCCAAAAGCCAAGGGGTTCCTTGTTTTCCTTAGAGTGAAATAGGTTCATAACTGCTTAAAATAACCAAGATAAATATAGTCCTGTTTTGCATTGTCGGTCATCTAAAGCTTTAGTAATACTTTGCTTGAGGGGGCAAAAAGTACTTAGTAATTCATTTACTACTCAAGAAGAAATCATGAACAAATATAGTACCTGCATGAAATACATGAACGGTCATGATTGATTAATGAAGGAACTTCGGATCAGTACTTAAACAATCCATCAGGTATGAGTGTACTACTACTACTACGTTATTTGTGCCACCTGAAGTATTTTTTGTTTTTTTTAGTGCTGTGAACCAGCACTATTATTGAACCAGTTGTGCCCTTTTGGAATAGAAAATGTATGAATCCACTATGTTGTTATGGAGTGAAGTTTTTAATTGTGAGCTTGTAACTGGTCCATGATCAGCCTGGATAGTCTGCTTATTCTGTTTTTAGATAAGACTGTGAGTGAGATCACAGGTGTTTTACCAGATATTTACAGGGGAGAGTTGGACACACAGGAAGTGACAATACCCTCCCGCTCCCCCAAGTAGTTCATGCCCGCCACTTCCCGGAGACAGTGAGTGAAGGACCTTTCCCATCAGGGCAGAGCATGTCTGGGAAGATGAACAGCTATGAGGTTCTGTTTACCACGCTGACCTTCAAAAATTGATTTGTCAGTGTATTTCTGTATTCATCATTCATAGAAATAATAAGCAATGGTTTTTGCTTAGGATAGGACCTGCTTTCATGGTGAATCACTGTCCTGTATTAGTCCCAATGGCTCAGTTTGAAACCCTCCCCAGAAGTTCTCCTATACTTTTTCAGTCTTTTGCCTAGGCTCTGGTTTCATGCAACATAACCTCGTCCTTTCTAAAATAGTATCTTTTAAAGGCACACACAGGCTTTTCTCCGGGTGGTCCTGGACTCATTTGTCTTACGAAAGGATGCATGTAATATGCGCAATAATTTCCTGTAACACTACGTGCTTTTTCTGCTTTTCTACATTTTAAATAAATGAACAGAATTCTTCCCAGATGCATCGGTAGGGTGGTATGATCCAGTTGTGAGCTGCTTACAGTGCTGGGCAGTATGTCTGGCAGTTTGACCATCAGGGAGGCGATTTGTTACTGACTTCACTGCAAAGTTCTGCACTTTGTTACAGCTTTGACATTATAATTCTGAGGTTTCAGGCTTGAATGCTGGGGAAGCCACAGGTAGCTCAGGGATCACAGAAAAACATCCACAGATAAGTATAAACATTTACCGATGTGCTGTCTGTCCTATTACCATTATTTTCTAGAAATAATGGTAATAGGACATTTTAGTTAAAACCAGCTTGAACCATTTGAGTTGATGGTTTTGCGTTACTCTACTGTCATTTTTTGCCTTTACACTAATCTTTAAAGTCTTTTTAAAGCAATGCCTTCAGTAAACAGAAGGTAACACTTTTGGAAAATGCTTTTACGGAGGAGAGAGGACTGAGCTGTGAGAGGGATCAAGTCCTGGCTGTGTTGTTGCAAGTGCTGGGCGTTTCGTGGGATCAGCATGCCCTGTAAGTCCAGCGGTCTGGAACAGATTAGCCAGAGCCTCCGGCAGAGGCTACTTGAAGGGGGCGCCTGGCGTGACAAGCGAGGGAAGGGCGCCGTTATGCTGCAGAAGCTGCAGGACCATTCTGCAAATGCGATTTGGCCCTGCAGTGTGTGGGATATGCTTTGCGTTACTCGGCTGTACAGCCCATTGAATGTCATTAATGTCACCTGTTGGCATCTACTAGCGTAACGTTTTACCAGTTTGCTGCGATACATTTCCTGTATCTGTTTTCCGATGAATCGATAATGTGAGCTGGATGCTGGCAGATTCAGACAGCAAAGTTTGAATGAAAAATTAGGTCATTTTTATGCAGGTCATGGTGCCACAGGGGGCACACAGGTGGTAATGCCAGGTAACAGTCAGGCAAAGGTCATCCTGCAGACAAGCTTCAGTGGAGCAAAGGCCCAGCCAGCAGGCCTGTATCTCACTGGGCTGTGCTGTTCCCAGTCATACCAGTGCCACTGCAAAGGCCCAGCCAGCAGGTCTGTATCTCACTGGGCTGTGCTGTTCCCAGTCATACCAGTGCCACTGCAAAGGCCCAGCCAGCAGGTCTGTATCTCACTGGGCTGTGCTGTTCCCAGTCATACCAGTGCCACTGCAAAGGCCCAGCCAGCAGGCCTGTATCTCTCTGAGCTGCTCCCAGTCATACCAGTGCTTCCTCAGTTAAAAAAAATTAAAAAAATTGACAAAAAATTCTTCTAGATGGCCTTAGACTTTGAAAACACATCACAGCAACATTCAGGAAATGCTCTGTATTACGCAAGGATCAAGTCAATAAAGAAAATACCTGCAGTGGTTTGCACCAGCTAAGCGTACGTTTGATCTTAGCCTACAGTGGACTTAAACTGCCCCTACCTTCCACTTTATGTACTCCTCAGAAATAACTGGCTGCACCATGCAAATAGTTTGAATGTAGCACTGAGTTATAACATAATTTTTTACACTAACTTAACATTAAGTGTAAGGTCCATCGTAACAAAAAATGTTTAAAAGTGCTGAAAACGGCACAGATTTAACTAATCTAACAAAACTCTTTTCTTGTAAAAATGTAATAGTATAATGTTATCAGAGAATTCTAATAATTTGTTACCTTTTCTGCATATTTGGGATAAAACAAGGTCGCTGAGTTGATATATCAACCTTAATCGAGCGAGCTAATGTTAGATGGCAAGCTAGAGAAATACAGTGTAGCCAAAAATAATTTTTACACTGTGAAAAAATGGTCAAAATAGAAATTAAATTGAGGATATTGATTGTGAAATTTTATGACTCTTTTTCTCAATGCTTTGGGTATTTCAATAGTTTTAGCCATGTTGAGAAACTCGGCTCACCCTGCAAAGCTTGTGTGGAGAATGACCACCAGGGCTACTTGTAGAAACTAAGGGCAGCCAATAAGTGTCCTATCTGAATCATCTGCTGCTATGTGTCGTGTTAAATGATCTCTATTATGACTGGGAACCCCTCCCATTGTTACATATTCATTCAAGTCCAATGGCCAGGTGTACAAATAATATTTTGAAGGCAATAAATTAAAGAATTTGAAAACAATACCATAAAATATTTTGAATAAAAGATTTTTTCTTGTAACATTTGTGACACTTTTTTTCTTGAAAAATTTCATTTTTGACCAGTTTTTGGCTGCACTATATATATGGGCTCAGGGGCCAGTGGTGAAATCATTTGGCTGAGCCTTGGATTTGAACCAGTGACCTTCTGGTTTCAAGCACAGGATCCTAACCCAGTGAGCTGCACGCCACCCCTGAGGATGAATGAGTCGCAACTTTTTAACAGAGGATGGCTTCAGTCCTCTAACCTCTGGGCACTGCATGCTTCTGCAGCACCACTGCAAACCAGCACAGTCTTTATTGTCAGTGAGTCTAAATTTAAGCAAGCTATGATGCTTGGTGATTTTTTTTATTGTTTGAATTACTCGTAGTTAAAACAGCGTAACTCCACGCCGCTCTTTCTCCGTAAGGCCCACTGGACACCATTTTCCTCTTTGAGTAATTGTTTTGGAGGCTGGCAGCTGTCTGCTTTGTCCATTGTTCATTCTACTGAAGCGGAGACACTAAGTAACGTATTATAGGTCTTTTAATTTGTTCAAGTCAGTCTGGTTGGGAAACTGACACTTCTTTGAAGGACCTTGATTAATTATGTTAGCCTGGTGGGTACATTTCCAAGGTGATGATGCCTATTGCGTGCACAGGACAGTACCATGAGAAATTTGCCATATGTGTGAGATTTCAGTCGCTGACTTGTTTGCAAAATAAGCTGATATCTTTCACCCAGGCTTTCTTGTGGACTCGACTGAAATAAGGGCCATGGTACAGTGTGGTGCTTTACAGGGCAGTCAGCAGTGCTGTGCCTGGCTCACTGGCAGCACCGAATCCTCACACCTCCAGGCTGGGGGTTCAGGTTTCTGTGCTGCTCTGCATGTGTGTGCAGTTTGCATGTTCTCCCATGTCACACAGGTTCCCTCAGGGTGCTCCAGTTTCATTCTGCACCTTAAATGGCTTGCAGTTTGCCTAACTGGCATCTCAAAATTCCACATAGAATATGGTTGTGTGTGTGCGCATCCTGCAGTGGACTGTCATCCCCCCCCCCCCCATTGTACACCATGCCTGGAATAGGCTCTGTGACTCTTACCAGCATAATGGTTTACAAGTTGGGTGGATGGATACAAACCATACTGACTCTGTCATGGATAATTTCAAACGAGGAGTTGGAACTGATTTGATGAACATAACAAACACAGGAGAACCAACACTCAACCATCTCACCAACGCTGCCAGGTTTCTGCTCTATGATTGAATGCAGGTGTGATCAATGAGCTGTGCAGAAGATGGATGGATGGATGGAATTCTGGCCTTGGATCTTTATAGCTTTTCACTCTGTTTACACCTTCCTGTGGGTTTTTCCTTACCCTGTTTTTCTATCACTTTTGAAAGACTGCCCTTCATGTAAAATCTAAGAATAAAAACTATAAAATTGACCTTTAGTTGACTGGCATCCCATGCAGTTGCTATTCTGTAGATAGCCTGAGCAGATAAGCACTTATTAAAAATTGGTAGTTTCTAACCTTTGGTCAGTTAGACAGCCGTGTGCCGATTTTGTGGGGCATGGAGGCTGACGCAGTCCAGACCCCTGCTCTGTGCAGCCTCCCAGCTCAGACATCAATACCACCTCCACTGCAGTGGCGTCTGGAGCAGCACTGCTGGGAATCCCCGCCTGCATGCCTGGGCCTACCCCGGGGCTCTGAATACCACACCAGGTTTGCAGCTGCCCTCAGGCCCCCCAGCGACCTGCCCCCATCAAGCCCCAAAAGCCCTCACTAATTTAGCCCTGTCAGCTGATACTCCTTATGCTGCACTCTGCCCCCCTAGCAACAATGCTAATGGCCGTCAGAAATGCTAATCACTTTAGTCTGGTTTTACATCATTAACCTTTTTGTGTACATAGAAATGTAAACATTATTTTAGGTCCTTCTCTATTTTCAGGATAGACTAAAATGCAATGTGACATGTTCCTGTTTTATGCTTTAATGTCCACTTTAGAATAACTGAATGAAATTAAAAGGGGGAAACGTTGGTCATAATGCCTAATTTCCCAGAGATTACTGCTTGTTGAATCCTAGACCAGTAAAGCATGTATCTCTTCATCGTAGATAATTATGATCCAAAAAAGATGCATTTAAGCATGTAAAGATTCCATATGTTTCAATTCAGTAATAATTCTATATGATTTAATTCAAGTACAATGCTGTTCTATTCAGGTCTGACTGGATACAATTTATATGAATATTACATGTATTTAAGTGACCTGTTTAGAGGCAAAAATGTTTTTTAAAATGTCACTAGAATAATGTTGCACTTCAAAACCAGAGTTAGATAGGTGAAGTAAATATTACAGTGATTCAGCAATAGTGATGCAAAGGGTGTATCAATTTGTGATGGCTTAATAGATTTTTTCTTGGATGTTCTTTTTTAAATTTGGATTGGGGGATCTGAATTGATGCTGTTGGACCAAATTCAGATCAGTTTTTCGTTACACCCCTGGTAAATGGTAATTTTTTTTCTCATCCTATCTGCTTTTTAATGAAATGAATGACTGATACTTTACTTTAAATTGATTCCTACTTACAAAAAGTACAAAAATATAATTTTGAGGAGCTTGATATCAGGTGTTCAAGTATAATATTACTATTTTTGATGTTGGCATCTGTGCCGTTCGTTTTATTGCTATAAACTGTGTTTTGACAGAGATGTATTTCTTAGATCCAGCGGAGATTTATGGGAATTGTGAGCTTAAGCAGTTAGTCTCTCCACTGTGCTCTACCAGTCATGAGATTGAGAGAAAAAGAGCAGAAATACAGAAATCTCACTGTAGTTTATGATTTCCTCAGGGCAGTTCTCTAATCAAGGTGCATGTGAGATGGTCTCCTTTGGAAAGAAATCATGAAAATGGAATTTCATTTTATTATTTTTTTCCCTTTATCATGTTATTGTTAAATAGCAACATACAGGGTTGTACTAGCTAAACAAAGAACATCACAAAGGTATACAAACATATTATCATATTAAACTTTGAATGCCCTTTTTACCCCATATATGGAATGCTGAGTTTAAACGTGAAGGATGAGAAAGATAATTATTACCTAATGAGGGCAGAGCAGAGGCAGAAACAAATTTGAAATGATGCCAAAATTGATACCATATTTCAAGAGAGGCCAACTGAAGAGGATTATCTGTGTACTGTGACAGGGATACAGGAAGAGGCGACAATAATAATGCAGGGAGGGGGGCAGAAAAACATGACTGAGCTTCCAGTCAGCACCACCCTGCATGAGGTTCACTCAGCCAATCGATGTACTTTTGAATGTTGGCTGCCCAATGATAGAACATCATATTGGATAGAGAGAGACCTCCACTAAGCCTACATTTATGTTTTAATGATTTCCGAATCCTGGGGGTCTTGCCTCCCCAAATGAATGAGGAAATAATTTGATCAATAGATTTAAGGAAAGTTTTAGGCAAAAAAAAATGAATACACTGAAAAAGGCATAACATTTGGGTAAAACCTTCATTTTAATTATATTAATCCTGCCAAGAGATAATGGTAAATTAGCCCATTTTTGAAAAGCAAATGTTATATACTGTAGCCAAATAGAGGGTGAAAGTTGCAGCCCGCAAAGCCTTAGGTGAACCAGTTACATTCACTCCTAGGTACCTAAAACCAGAATGAGTAATGAAAAGAAAGATCAGTTTGTCTGAGCCTCTGCCCTGATACGTTTATAGGGAGACATTCACTGTTTTGTAGTTTCTACCCAGAAAAAGAAACAATTTTTTTTTAAGTATTGCTGTGATAGATGCAAGATGGGTAATTGGATTTGTGATCTATAGCAGTAATTCGTCTGCATGGAATTTTATTTTAAAGTATAAGAACTGCTCCTTCACTTAGGTTGAGTTTTTTTAGCAGATGACTTGGAAAGGTGTTTCGTGGATTTTGAAGTCGGAACAAAGGAGGAGTCTACAGTTTAAAATGACTGACCACAGCTTCTTGTTCTGTCAAATTTTTAGTTTCCTTATGATTTATAAAAGAGGATCATGAAAAATGAACCTTCTGCTCTCCTGTAACTAAAATGCCAGCTTTGGGTTTCATGGACAGTGAAAAACATGAGTTGATCTCCTGGGGTCCTGATTGCTTTATCAAACAAGTATGAAACTGTATAAACTTACTGGAAAACAGCCGTGGGCAGCAGCTCAAAGCATTTTTGGAGAACTTGAGTTTTGATAAAATGTAACTTTTTCATTCCCTGTGCTTGGGAGTTTAGCAATATGTGATGTCTATCTTAAGAAGAAAGGCAGGAATCTAGCATAAAATCACAACATGCCCCTCCTTAAGCTGAAGAGATGAAGAGACTCAAATCAGAACAGAGGACAAATGTTCAACAGTGTTTCCTGGTGTGACTCTTGTTATATTGGAGTCTTGTTAATTTGTCGGCATAGAGAATGAAGGTCCACTTATTGAGACCTGAAAATTCCTACATAGTACTTTGATCTTATTGATTTTATTTAGAACTGTTGATTGTGTGATTGATTTAAGTATTTACTACAATTGCAGAATAATATTAGAATATAGAATAACAAATACTTCATAAAGCTTTGATTAGCTTTTTGTCATTTATCCATCTTCTGAGAACTATTCTTGTTTATATGACATTAAAATGAATCATCAGGTATTTTTTCCCCCATCTTTAATGGCTGCCTATTCCTTGTACGTGTGCTGCTGCTTTTTTAGGGTGGTTGTATTAGTTACACGTGAATCTGTCCATCCTGTGGACAAACATCTTGATATTTCCGTCAGCACAGCAGCTGCACGTGGGTGGAAACGTAGCTGGCCGTGATGAGGTGTGATGGTGTTGAGGAAGGCATTTGGGAAACCTGAGCATTTGTATGGGACAGACAGGGGGACCAAGTAAATTATGAGCCTAACTGCTCAGCCACTGGGAAACCCAGGGACTTTGTTCCATACTGTCAGCTCCTGGAATATTTCAGATATCGCAATGTGATTATTTTTGTTATTTAAAAAAAATGGAATTCAAAACATACATTTCTCACAAGCCTGTCTATGAGTGATTTAAACAGCAAGGATGACAGTGACTATGATTGGCTTGGAGAGCGTATAGCGAGCTCATGCATAAATGGTGGTGATAACCTTTAAACTGATATTTACACATACAAGTAATATAGATAATAGATTATTTTGAAAAAGAACAATCATTAATATTGCAAAGCTATGACAGAATAAAAATGTTTTGGTGAAACTTACCCCCCCCCCCCCCCAATGCTCAGTGAATCTTATCACCAACATTCCAAAAAACAGAACTGCATTACAAGATAACGTTGTTTTGAAAAAACCTTGTACTTATGAAGGTAGGCCCAGTAATGTGAAATTGCATGTTCATGATATGCAATATCAATAATATTATTGCACATCCCCCAGCCATACTAACAACTCACTAACAACAAACTATCCAAAAACCATTAAATCGCAGTCAGTTATATCACACATTTCTCTTGTAGATTATCATGGAAAATGAGAACAGTGTCAGTTTTCCTTTTGTATCAAGGAGCAAAAACTTATGACGTGTTTGATTTAATTTGCCTTACTTTGCACGTCCTGCGATGTGATTATTGCACATGCACACCTTGCGACGATGATGCTGACAGTGATATTGTGCAGCCCTAGTATAAATCCTTAGTTTTGCATAATTTGTTCTCAAACATTCCCATAATTCTAACTAGATAACATTGAAGGTCAAAGATGATTCTGAACCACCTCTCATAACATTATTATGAACGTGACCATGCAGAGGCTATTTCTTTGAGTTTTAGGGAAGTCATGTTTTTTTTACTGCTAGAGGATTTCCAATGGTGGATGGGCAGTCTTATCAAAACCTTAGCCCTAAAACAATTTTTTTAATGTTCAGGAATGTGGTGAAAAGCTTGAAAACAGCTCAAGTTGTTGCCTAACGTAATCCAGCTTCACAGGACCCTCTAATGATGCCCGCATTTATGTGGAGCCCCTGCTAGTGGTCTGGGTGTTGCCTGTGGTTAGATCCCAGGCCATTCGAGACTGCAGAAACAGACTCGTGTCTGAGCACCAACAACTGGGAAGGAGTTGCTGATCCCACCATGGAGGACGGGATGGGGGCGACTTCCTGTCGAGCTGCAGGAGAAGCAGAACTGTTCTCATTCGCATTGGCCAGCCAGATTCTGGGTGATACAGACTCCTGACCTCATGAAGCCTTTCTGCCTGTGATGTACAAAAGTGCCGCAGGCAGCTTCCCTATAAGCCCTATGCTTCATTGGAGATCTCATGCCTGTGTGACCTCAGACGTGCGGAATGTTTGCCTGAACGGCCAAGACAAGAGCGGATCAGCGTCTCGCCATATAATTTGTGTTTCTCATGGAATCAGAAAGGCATCCTTCGATGCTGCTGGACTGGGTTGGAGTACCTGACCATCCCAGAGAGTGGCTGATTGCTTACGCGCACCCCTGAGGCAGATAGCTCATTGTAGTAACTTAAAGGCTTCTCAGACCAGTTCAGCATGTCTGTACTGTCTTGTGCCTGCATGTGGTGGACAGAATGCTGGAGGGAATAGGTTTGTAGTAAGAGCAAAAATATGGAGTGTGAAAGCTCATGCACACTCTCATTTCAGATGTAATCACTGTAATGCAACAGGAGGGCTGCACAAATGAGTGTCTGGAAAAGCACTGAGAAAGAAAGGCTGTAGCAATTACCAGCTATATGGTTCATACTGCGGATAATTTATAACCCTGTAATGGCCAAATCCAACCATGTCAGTCACACACGGTAAACACAAGTCAGTACATTTTAGCAAAGACAATCAACAGGAGCCAAACTAATGACGTTTTCATCGCTAAATAGAATTGTAAGCATGGTACAAACTGTATGGAATGAGATATCAGGTTTGACATTTAACATGTAATTATTGTCCTCATACCTGTCGAACTATGTATAATATATTTTGAGTCATAAAATGCAGACCCCCTGTGGTGGTGATGATCATGCAGCTGCTGGAGTGGCAGCAATCAAGCTGCTTTAGGCTTGAATCTGACCTGGGCTGCCTCTTTAAACACCATGTAGGCAGATGCCCTGCCTCTTTAAACACCATGCGACATGGAAGGCAGATGTGTCCCTTTCTGCTTGTTTTCCTGTTTTCCTCTTTATGTGAGCTGCTTTTTCTTTTCCCATTTATCCCCTCTCTTTAATGAAAACCGCTGATATCCTGGATGCCAAATTTGTCAGGGACAGAATAAAAAAATCTGCATTTGAAAACACAGTCAGAAAAAGGCTGCCAAGTTCGACATACTTTTGCAAGAAGGGGATTTAACATCCAACATGGCTCTGCATAGGTCCAGAAAAAAGCAAAAATCTAGGAGCCAGAAAACCCATTAAGCATAGCTTCTTTTTTTTTTATTTTAAACGTTAGTGTTCACAGTTCACCATTTTCGCTTTCTATTTTTGATTTATCATTTGTGTTATAAGCAAAAGATAAAAGAAAAGAGTAGTGTTAAGTTTTTTTTAAGTCTATTGTGTGTTACATACTGTAGAACTATATTGTTTTTATTTCAGAAGGAACAGCTGGCGATACTGATTCCGTCTGAGTAAAAGGATTGGTAGAGTAGTTAATAAATGCTGAAGTCTAATTGGTTATGGCTTAATGAAGCAGTCATTAAAAAAAAGACTGGTCTTCGGTATCTCTGTAGAATCATTTATTTGTACTTTATTTACATATATAAACTGCTGCAGTGTTAAGTTAGTTTCTGTATGTGCATGTTTCTCCTGTAAAATGTGACGCAACTCTCTGATTGAGTTACAGTACAGATATCGATCTTGGAGGGCAGTAGCAGCATGGGTGAATATTTATTGTTTCATCGACCATGTATATGTCAGCATGTCTTGATGCAAAGCCTAGTTCTTGCCAAAATGATCAGGGTGGGGAGAACCCAAATTCTCTGTCTGGTGACGTTACTGTACCTCTGTAGGGACTTTCTTTGTTAAATATATTTACATTTTACCACTTGGTGATCAAGCATTTAAAAATGACCAGAAGTATACATATAAGAAACAGACAGGTCACACATATCGGATCCTCACCCAATCCCTCCTTACTTCTAAGGAGTAAATAAGGAGTGAATAAGGGTGTTGTGTGCTTGCTCCTTCTGAAGATGAGGTGAGTGTGCGGGTGAGCGCCTTCCCATCGCCCGCATCTGCGTGCTATTCCCCCACCCAGAGCTGGGCTGTCCCATCTGAGGCACAGCCCCCCCTGACAAGGTGCTGCGAGGAGGAGACCCAGCTGGGGGCTCGTGGCTGGCTGGGGCTGGAGCCTGCAGGGGGCAGAGGAGGGGTGCTTGTTTTGTGCTCTTTCATTCTGCATTCACAGCAAAAGTGAGGCAGTGTGTGAGGGTGTGTGACAGAGAGAGAGAGGGGGGGGGGCGGAGGGAGAGAGAGGGGCAGAGGAAGAGGAGATTCTCAAAGTCAGCAGCCAAGCAGCCGAGCAGCTGCCCCTAAAGAGCGGAGCAGCGAGAACGGAGCACGCTCCGCCTCATCGGGACAGCCGGCGGCGCTGCAGCTCGTGTGCGGGACCTGCAGGAGGCAGGAGCTGCGTAAGCATGGACCCGGACAGGTCCATCCAGAACGAGATCTCCTCCCTCAAAGGTACGCCCGCTTCCCGTGCGCCGCATCAGGACAGGACGGTGTTTAGTCACTGCGAGCACGTTTGCCATTCGTCTCTTTGGGACGGATATGGTTTGTAATATGCGGCGGGGTCCCGGGGTGAGGAGGTGGTGCTCTTGTCAGTCACGGAGCCGTCCCGGTGCTCGCTGTGCTCTGCCGCCGTGTCACAGAGAGCAGGAGGCTGCGGCAGCCGGGGCTCGTCTGCAGAGTGCTGCATTGCCGCGGCAACGCCAGCCCTGCCCAGGCCTCGCTCACTCTCCTTACCGCTGGGAGATATCGCATCCACTTGGCTCAGGCTGTGTCAGAGTGCAGCGCCTTTCGGATGGGGGGGAGGGGGGTGTCTGCCTGAGCCCCAGCTCCGCTCATCGTTACCTAACGTGCTGCAGTGTTCCTGCGGCGGGGGGGGGGGGGGTGATTTGGTCTGTCTGGGTATTTATCCTGCGTTTTTCCAGTTCCCCTCATCTCACTGGAAATACACAGCGTGTTTCATGGAAAGCAGAACATGCGAAACAGGGCCAATTAATTGTTTTGCACATTTTTATTGACTGAAGTAGTATGTTATTTTCTCAGTTTTTTTTGCAGACATAAGGTTGTTTATGACACTAGATTCTGGTAGGCAAATATTTCTCTTTGCCTCATTCTATTCGAACCTGCAGTAAAAGTCTATCTCAGCAGGGGGAGAACAGAGAGATAAGATACTTATCTGAAGACCAGGAAAGTTCTGTGCCACTATCAACATCCATGACTCTACATGTTGTAGTGCTGCAATTTTCAGTCCAAAAGGTGAAAATTCCAAAGATTTCTGTTTACAAGATTAAAAAAATGCTTGTGCATCTTCAGCACTTCAGCGTCTCCAGGTATAGATGGGCCGTCTCTTGGCATTCAGAACGAGGACCACTGCGCGCGTCTCTCACCAGGAGTGCAGTCAGTACTGCGGACATGGGCTTGTCAAACAGCAAACCAAAACAAATATCAAATAAGAAAATAAAACCAAGAAACTTTGATTTGAGTTCTGTGCACGGAGCTGTCTGGTGTGACCTTGGAGATGACAGATAATCTGCATGGTGGAAATGTCTGTGAGTGTAGATGTGTAAATATTACTACAAAAATCAATGTTTTGCCATCAAATGGTGTTTTCTTTCAGCACATTGTGTGCTTTCTTCATCAGAAATGATGGTCTGGATGTTCCTTATGCCTGGTGAGGCGGGGAGGGGGTGGTTTGGGGGTGGGGTGATTCTCCCCAGTTCCAGTAGCTGACTGCAAGCATGTGGACTGACTCTGAACATTGATCCAGCAGACAGAAGGTGGTGGATTGGGATACACATACAGAGGGTTGGGTTTCAGGCTCTAGGGGTCATGGCTGGGTTCCAGGCTGAAAAATGGGATAGACTGGCCACTGCAGAGGAAGGAACTGCAAGATGAGGCATCCAAGTGCCTCCTCAGGGTGGAATTGCTGTTTTTAATGATTTGATCATCAGGAATATATTTGTCTGACCTCCATTACATTGCAGATTTGTTTCTGTTTTAGTCAGTGCTAACAGTGATGCATAGTTTTCTGCGCGTAAATCCTGTTTTGGGATGTGAAGGAGATGTGAATCACCTGAATATCCGGGGCACTTAGATTTGGACTCCAGCAGCTGTTCCAGAGTTTTGTCTGTGGACTTTAGAATCACCATCCTGGACAGAGGCATGATTTATGGGATTCAAGACTCAAACCATTTCAATGTAAATGAGCAGCCTGTGTCCTTCTTTAGAAAGGTTAATTAGCTGATCAGTTCAGCAAAATTGGAAAATTGATTTGTTGCCCACATTTATTGAAAAGGTAGCATAAAGGAAGTTGTGATATAAAATGTATGCAGTGTTTCCAACAGAAAACCATTCATAATGGAAGCAAACACATTAGGGATTTTCATTAAATAGAAATTAGAGGGTTGGGTTGTCTGAGGATGCTGCTGGTATCAGTGGAGTAGGATTATAGTAGTGCCTCGCCTAGTTTGATGAACAATCTTCATTTTATTACTCTTCAGCCAAATTCTCTGCGTTTGCTGCCGGGTCGGACCACTGCAATGCAGCTGCGAAGGCTGAGTCCACGTGACAGCTTTGTGGTTCCACTGCTCCCTGCAGGAACGTAAAATACTCTGAAAGAGATGCTCCCCTTTGTGACATCATAATCAATTCCTGCTGAAAGGGTACAGTGAGGGCAGAAGTCTGTCCTGTTTTGTTTATTATGCTCCAGAGTCAGAGTTTGTAGCACTGAAACCTAAGTATATTAGCCTCTGTCTTCCTCCTCATCCCAAACTGGGTGTGTCAGCATGAGCTGTCAAATGGCTAAGCCTGAGAGAAAAGGTGGACCTGGAACCGGAATCCCTTATAAAACGTAAGTAGAAGGAAGCTTTTCCAGTGACAGACCAGTGCACACAACATGACACTGTATTTACAAAACATTTATTTTATGGTAAAATGAAGGTGATCATATAGTGTGTTATAGTTGGGGACACTCCCACAAGGCATTCTGGGTAACTGAGACCCAGATGCCCACACAGGCCTTCATGACCTTCTATTCCTTGGATATCTTAGCTATAACTTGCAGCTCCTGTTTAGAGGAAGACCTGTCGCCCGTACTACGAAGCGGGGTTACTGGCTTATCGGGGTAACTTGTCGGATTTAAGGTAGTCTAGGCAAAGTGTAAGTGAACGAATGTGAAGTCCATTTAAGCTGCGGTACCTTAAACCGTACAAATTACCCCGATGAACCAGTAACCCCGCTTCGTAGTACAGGCCACAGGTCATTAATCATTTCTCTGGGTCTTGGTGGTGGTTTTTTAAAAGTTGAAGGTTTATAAGGAATGCGAGCGTTTACTGCTGCAGCTACTGAGCGCAGGATAGTGCCACATTCCTCACCGTCTCTTTTCCTGCCTTAAAAACAAGCCTGTCTGACCTATATTCTGAAAGATTAATGGAATTGTTATTCACCACCCTCTCTTTACTTTCATTTAATTTTTTCAGCCAAGGCTATCTTTGTGTATTGGCGTCACATAGAGTGCTGTGTGACAGTCTGCTGCGTAGGTGTCCCCTGTCAGCCGGGGCCCGGGGCCCGGTGCCTGGTGCCCACGCCACCTGTGACGCCGCCGCTGAGGATCTGCACGCTGGGCGCGTTTTCAGAAATGCGGCATCTGAGGGAAAGTAGGTGATGGCAGAAGCGGGGTCAGAGCTGAGGTGAAGTTTAATGGAGAGCCCCCTTTGAAACAAAGCTGGGCGACTAATGTGAAAAAGGGGCAGTAAATTTCCCCGTGCAGTGAAATTCCCCTGTGTGGATCTCCATGGAAACACAGGCCACTGGAATTTAAGCAGGCAAGGACTGCCCGGGACCCATTTCTCCACAAACTTTATTTTCATCTATTGCCAAGGCAGTTGGAATTTCGCAAACAGGAGACGTTTTTATGGCTGTTTTGTTGAGAAATGCTATCACAATCAAAAACATTCCCATTTTTGCTTGTGCTGTCAATTAAGACATAGCATAAAATGACAGGCCACTGCAGGCTTCATTCAGCGGGGTGGGACACGCCAGGCCACTGCAGGCTTCATTCAATGGGGTGGGACACGGCAGGCCACTGCAGGCTTCATTCAGCGGGGTGGGACACGGCAGGCCACTGCAGGCTTCATTCAGCGGGGTGGGACACGGCAGGCCACTGCAGGCTTCGTTCAGTGGGGTGGGACAAGGCAGGTCACTGCAGGCTTCATTCAGCGGGGTGGGACACGGCAGGCCACTGCAGGCTTCATTCAGCGGGGTGGGACACGGCAGGCCACTGCAGGCTTCGTTCAGTGGGGTGGGACAAGGCAGGTCACTGCAGGCTTCATTCAGCGGGGTGGGACACGGCAGGCCACTGCAGGCTTCATTCAGCGGGGTGGGACACGCCAGGCCACTGCAGGCTTCATTCAGCGGGGTGGGACACGCCAGGCCACTGCAGGCTTCATTCAGCGGGGTGGGACACGGCAGGCCACTGCAGGCTTCATTCAGCGGGGTGGGACACGGCAGGCCACTGCAGGCTTCATTCAGCGGGGTGGGACACGGCAGGCCACTGCAGGCTTCATTCAGTGGGGTGGGACACGCCAGGCCACTGCAGGCTTCATTCAGCGGGGTGGGACACGGCAGGCCACTGCAGGCTTCATTCAGCGGGGTGGGACACGGCAGGCCACTGCAGGCTTCATTCAGCGGGGTGGGACACGGCAGGTCACTGCAGGCTTCATTCAGCGGGGTGGGACACGCCAGGCCACTGCAGGCTTCATTCAGCAGGGTGGGACACGCCAGGCCACTGCAGGCTTCATTCAGCAGGGTGGGACACGGCAGGCCACTGCAGGCTTCATTCAGCGGGGTGGGACACGGCAGGCCACTACAGGTTTCGCTCACTGATGCAGCCTTTCCTATTCTGAATTTTGTGGAATCTCTCTGAGGTGATTTTTGAAAGGATTATTTGGCTTTATTTTGGTATGGGGTCAGGCACCGCTGCACATCAGTGGTTAATGAGACTCATATGGGTCATGCAGTCCCAGGTGCGCTGTACTCTGCTGAACGCAGTTGTGCCTGTAAACTTTTGGTGCATGTGCAGGTCATTAGTACATGTCAGGTTATTCAGGTACCAGAGTGACCAGCAGTGATGTGGGCGGGGCTACGGCTGCATGTTAATTAAACCTGGTTAAAGGTTAAATTGGCCTCCCTGAAAAAAAATCTCTTTTTGGCATGGTTATTTTTTGACATGTGGTGAAGAGGGATCTAATGCCCCCAATAGGTGGCAGAGAGAAATGCAGACAGTCAGCTATAGGTTAATTGGAGAGTGGTACTCTCTTTGGGAAATAACAGATGGAAATGTTGCTTTTATTGTACTGAATCAATGCTGTCTGTCCTTCATAACTGAGGATGCTTGACTTCTTGCTGGAGCAGATGTTTTGCGTGATCCAGTGCCTACTTTGAATAGTCAGTAATGAGATATGAAATTAATACCAGACGGTCATTTGTGTCCTTTTAGTTTGTGTTGATATGAAACATTTTTTTCTTCTCCTAGACATGTGATGCACATGTTCTTGGTACAGAGATGTGTATAATTAATAAAGTAACTGGATTTCTTTCTGAACCTGTGAAAGCAGTGTGCCCATGACCCTGACCAGGATCAGCAGTTGGAAGAAATAAATGTAACAATGCTTTCCTATGACGATTAAACACCCTTCCTTCCTGCGTGTAATGAATTGCAATCAAAACTAGTCTCACAAAGTTCTTTTTATAATGCTTTTGTTAAACCGAAAGTCCAATGTAAGGCAGAATAAAGAACATTTTCCCATAAAGCAAACTGATGAGAAACAGAAGTATGAGGACTAGAAGCATGCCCACGCTGTCAGCCCCCTAATGGCTGCCGCCCTCAGGGCAGGTTCCCCTTAGGAACCTCATGGCAGTGTTGCCATCGGAGATGCAGTGTGTGGGTGTGGCTTAGCCCATGTGACTCCTGTCACCTCTATGCAGGTGAATATAAGACCCATTTTTAACAAAATGCCCTGTCTCTGCCAGGTGGATTTCAGCCATGCGTCTGGTGTTTTGTGGGGAGAGTCTGTTTACAGGAAATGACACACTGCTAACGGGGCCCAGTTAGAAGCGAGATTCCCCACATTACGATATGATCCGTAATCACATGGTATTCACAGTGCTGACTCTGTTTACTGCTCGAGATGGAGCCTCTGCTGTAACAATACATGTAATAAATATTTTGTTAAATGTACTAAAAGATAAGCAAACAGATACAGTTAAGTGTTAGGTCATTTCAGCACAGAATTGCATGTTGTAAAATAGGCCTTGTAGGGAGCTGGTTTGTTACGGAAATAAAACCTTCACCCTGATTGTCTGGAATACACTGTACTTTCCTGGTATTCAAATTCAATGTTTCCTTGGTGGTTATATGACGCTAAAGTTGCTGTAATGGAAAGGGTTGGTCTAATGAGTTTTTTTTGCCCAGTGTTCGATGAGCAGGGTTCAGACGGCCTTGCCTCAGAGGAGAGCCAGGCACCTTAAGGGTAACACAGCTATGCCTTGCGATTGTCTTTAACAAAAACCTGAACTTTTTGTGCCTCAGCTGAAGCAAAGTAATGGAAAGTAACCAATCAAAGACGTCCTGGAAGATGTAAGAAGTAGATAAAGGGTTAGGCCATTTTATTACAAGGTTTATTGTAGGAATTCAACACACAGCCTTTGTAAATCTGTGGTGCTCATTATGGTGGTATAAAAGTAGGAAGAATCCATGTCAGACATCACTTCAGCTAAGGTTATATTAATCCCACAATTTATATGTGGAATTTATCACCCACTATGTATAGAATCACACTGAATAATTTAAACCATTTTCATGTATTATGTAATTATCCCTGGTAGGCTGGAGCTGAATGTATGATCGTTAAGTCTGCACTGAGCTGGAGGAAAATGATATAGGATGCTTCACAGATTTCCCTGCAAGGTCTGTATTATGGCAGGTCTGTATTATGATGGGCGTCACCTTTCTGTGAAGGCCCTTTGGTGGAGACTACCCTCATGGATCTCATCACTTCATTGATGCAAATTAGTCATAAGAAGACTTTTAACTTGACTTGGTGGCCTGTAGATCATAATGGTACCTCATTACACTGAAACAATATCATTACACAACCATAGAATGGATGTGACAAGAAAGTGCCGGACAAGAGAGAGAGAAGAAGGGATCCATTATTCCAAAGACTAGGAATGATTGGCCAAGTCAATGAAGGTGTCTCTTGGTTTAGTGGGAATAGACAAATGTGTGAGTCACTGGGCATGAAGACCTATATACAAAAGGCTGTTTCTGTAATTCTGTCCATTTTCGTACAATAGCTTTTTATTCTGCTGCAAATCTGACTGGTAAAAGAAATCTTTTTTTTTTTTTGACCAAAGCACCACTACTGAAAAGTTTGAGGTAAGCCTGCCTGTGGAACATAGTAAAATCAGAGACGAACGTTTATTAGTTGAATGAGCCTGCTAACACACTCCCATAGTTTTAATTTAATTTTACATGTTTCGAGTAGCCAGGGCTGCTCTACTTTAACTTTGCAGTGACCTCCAAAGGCAGAAACAATGAGGAAGAGCAGACTCGTGTAGGTGGTTCTGGTGGCGTGGGTCTCGCTACTGACCGAAGTGCTTCCACACCTGCTACACTCCACGTTAAAAACCAGCATGTTGTATAGGCAAGAAGGAAAGAAGGGGGAACCAGTCAGTTAATATTTAACTCCATCCATCCTAATTGTAATACAGAATCTGTAGGCTCAAAATGTAGATCCTACAGCAGCAAAGAGTGACACTGCAAATAGTAATAAAAACGAAACGCAAGATGTGAGGCAAAATTTGTATATCAGGCAGAAGTCACTGAAAAGGAGAGGATAATCAGGAAACAAATGTCCAGAAAGGTGCAGACATTCAGAACCTCACAAAGAGGCAGCAGCACGGGCTGATTACTCAGCAGGTAATAAGTTCACGAGTCACAGGTGCACTAGCAGTCAGGTGAAGCAGAGTGTGGCCCGACGGGGCGTGACTGATCAGGGCCTCGGCCCCGCATGTGGCCCACAAGTAATCATGCATGTTTTATGAGGTCTCTGCTTGTTGTGGATTGGCAGCAGGTGAGAATGTGATGCGGCAGCTCTGTGTCCTGTGTGTGCCGTGCTGTCCTGTGTGTGCTGTGCTGTACTGTGTGTGCCGTGCTGTACTGTGTGTGCCGTGCTGTACTGTGTGTGCCATGCTGTCCTGCTCCCAGCGGCTGTGCTGTCGTACCGGCAGCTCTGTGTCCTCTGTGTGCTGTGCTGTCCTGTGTGTGCCATGCTGTCCTGTGTGTGCTGTGCTGTCCTGTGTGTGCCGTGCTGTCCTGTGTGTGCTGTGCTGTCCTGTGTTCTGTGCTGTCCTGTGTGTGCCGTGCTGTCCTCTGTGTGCTGTGCTGAGAATCAGAGAGCACCGTGGCTCTGGGAATTAATGCCAGCCAATAATCTGTCTTTTGGTTTGGGTGGGGCTCTATGACACGTCCCGGGTGACTGTGCAGAATCTACCACTATATGTGACGTGAAGTGAGATGTTTGAATGGTAAACAGAAACAGCCAGCTATGGCTGGATTCTGTCCCAGCCTGCATGAGACTCTCTGGGCATTTTTGCTTTCTTAGTCAGCTGCCTGATGGAGACTCATTATATTCTTACACCAAGCCAACCAGCAGCACCATTAACTAGAATTTAGAATAGAATGCCGAGCGTCTGAGTAGAATGGCAACGCTGCAATAACGTTTTTGGTCAATTATTTTAGCAAAACCTCCAGCAGGTGGTGCTGTTGCAGAGGCTGTAAACTACAGTAACAATGCACTCTGTTTAGAAATGATCTAGAAATGATAAAAAGACATCTGTTAATGCGAGTAATGTGAGTCCAAACATTTTCTTTTTTAAAGTATTTCCTGCTATTGTAATACTACGTGCTTTTAGCCACCCATTATTACTGCATGATTAACACTGCATTATTGGTGATTAAATTTCATTGCAGGTTTCCTAGTGTCGGAGAGCTTGGCTGCAGCCTGTTCTGATAAAAGAGCAGGCGGCAAGGCTCTGAGGTCTGCTGAAGCTGTCTGTGAGTGTGATGCTGGGTTACAGTAGGGGCGCTCTGCAGATACAGCAGGCGGTGTAAGAGCAGGAGATACAGCAGGAGATGTGCCGCTGCACATCTCAAAAGCTGCTCCAAAAATGCACCTCCTCACTTTACATCACTGTTACTGGCCTTTTGCTGTTTTCGCCCTACTGACTGATCTTAAATGTTTACACTTTTTATACTTTTATATTTTATATTGTACTACGAAGATGAGAGAGAATTTCTATTCCCTTGTATGTTATGGAAATACAGTGAACTGACAGTAAAAGGCTATGTGATTTGATGCAGCAGGCAGTGGGGTTCTGAGCTCTGCTGAAGCTGCCTGTGTATGTTCTGCTTTCTCCCCACCATGATGTGCTGACTCACACACCTATTTTGTGCTCTAGGATGTGACACATTTATTTTCAATGCTGCCTAATCCCATTTTCAGTCTTCATAGACTCAGATGTAGGTCTGCTGGCTTGGGCTTCTGTGTAATTGTTTTTAAGTGTTTTTTTTATCTTAACCAACTTAATTAAAGTTTATTCTTTTGTTTAACAGCTTATGCGATCCCCTCGTAAAGTGCGTTTCGCTGACAGACGAGCATGCACATGCAATCCGCGGTGGGGCTGGAATGCAGTATTTTTACTGCGCGGCCTCTCAGTGTGACACCTGAGTGCTGCGGTGGGCGGGGCTGGGTGGGGCTGGGCGGGGCTGGGTGGCAGAGGTGAGGCGCCATGTCGGCGCATTTCACGCAGAAGTCATTGTGTGAAAGGCTCTTTAAAATTTAATAGCACTATACAAGAAGCAGCATTTTTGTTAAATC
This sequence comes from Paramormyrops kingsleyae, assembly GCF_048594095.1. Classification (NCBI taxonomy): domain Eukaryota; kingdom Metazoa; phylum Chordata; class Actinopteri; order Osteoglossiformes; family Mormyridae; genus Paramormyrops; species Paramormyrops kingsleyae. The sequence continues at coordinate 11,236,853 of NC_132819.1, forward strand.
TTTAATGAGGTCTATTTCTCCAAGAAATTTAGTACTGTTATTGTGTTTTTATGATGCATTCAAGTTTTCAAGTTTTTTTTTCCCCCAGAATGGGCACTGCCATATGTTAACAAACTGCTCCCAACTCTTAATCCAGACCAAACCACACTTATCCAAATTTTCCAGTGTTATGGACTGGAATGGGTTGTGGGAAGATACTGATAAAATGGAACGGACATGGGATAGCTCGGCTGTTATGTCTGAGGTTTGGGAACTATTTCTGAGTTTAATAGCAGCCTGCTGTCTTGTTGCTTGAGGGGTTCACACATGGAATAATCGACCTGAGCATGTTTTCGTCCTTATGCTGGGTGGAAGGTCACAGGTATTTACATTTCACTAATCAGCAGTGTCAGTCCACAGAAGAGCAAGGCTTTGAGGGGTGTGTCTCGTACCCCAGTCTCATTTTTAAGGCTGATGGCATTATTTTGGTTGAATTCAGCGCCTTTGACACCTTTATAACAGTTGTTAGCTATAAGACATCCTGGTCATTCAAAGCAGCTTTTGTTTGTAGTCCACAATATTTTCTTGAATCATACTCACCCACAGCATAACGGCATCCCACCCAGAGAATGAAATTAAGGGTACGTACCTCCTTCCTCTGCCTCTGTGTAAATGATGGCCTTTTCCTTGATTGTGTGAGCTGTTTAACATGAATCCAAAAGTAGGAATGATTTCCCTCAGAGATAACATTCATTATGTCTAGATACCATTTTAAAGACAAGGGAACACAGGAAAGGCATGTTTGTGTACCTGAAATTATACCTGAGATTGAAACATAAAATGTAGGCATAGTATACTAAGAAACCGAGGTGCTTTTCATGTAAGTCTTCATCTTAAGAATTATACTAATTTGTAGAGAGATTTGGATGGATGGTTTGTGAGAAATCCCATCGTACAATATAGTAAACATCGCCTTCATGCTTAGCAGACCATTCTGCGACATGCAACAGATGGTCACTCCCCAAATGGAATGGAAGTACTGTCTCCTCAGAACGCTGTTATATTGAATGGCATTTACTTTTCCATCTAACCATCTTAAACGTTCTAAACTATGGCAGGAGAATGCAGTCCTCACAGAGGCGCCAGAAGCCGTCACTCTGAGGGCCAGGCCCTTTAGCGTGAAGGCTTACTGTACTTTGGCGTTCTGCTGTTTGCTTGTCCAGGGCTGAGTGGAGGATGAGTCATCTGACCATGACTTTTTTCCACTGGTCTTTATTCCACTGGCTGTTCTTTGCGCCACATTACTCTCAAAAGTGCATGTAGCGTAATGAGAGATTTATGCACAGAAACTGAAGCGAAGTATCCATCTCTGTGGAGCCCTCAATGCATTATGCATTATGCATGATAAAATTGTCTGTTTAGGCCTTTTTAGATCTTGTCTCCTCCAAAACCATTTCTACTGTGTTTAGGTCAGGTGACCAGGTCATGTGATCCAACACTATCGTTCTCCTTTATAGTTGACTTGGCATTTCCAAACTTTTGACAGATACTGTATATGCCAACTTCACCTTAGCCATTGTTCCATGGGAACAGTCATCGTTACTGATAAACATGCCTAAACCAAAATGATGGCCAGCTAGGCCTTCCCAACTATTTTATACGTGGCCCTAAGTACTCTGGGACATAAATTACTTCATTAAGTAATAACTACATCTATATTGAAGCACTTGATTCCAGTATACTATTTATCTGTCATTTACACAAGGGCTTCCTGTAGTTTATTGCAATATTTTTCTCCTCATCCTCCTCTAGAGACATCCGGGGTCATAGTTGGATGGACCAATCCGATTCCATTTGCTGCTGCATTTCACACTTGGAGAGGAGCCCCTTGGTAGCTTAAATAGTGCACTGAGAGCCAGACACGTCTAACAAGCCAAAGTTGGAGCTAATGACGAATTTCCAGTGACATGACTGGAACCCATTCAGCTAAAAAAAAAAAAGCATTAATTGGTATGAATCTTTACAAGACATGTACAAAGTTGTGATGAGTTTCAAAAGCTTTATTTTTAGTGAGACAAGAAGTAGTTTTGTATACAGTGTCCAGATGAATGATTTTAACAGATTGATGTTTTTCTGTTAATAGGATAGTTTTGCATTCTGCGGCCTACAGTAATTGTGGTTACTTCTTGGCAACCAGGCTATATTTCCTAGACCTCTAGCATAAGGCTTTGGCCACTGTATAATTTGCTGTAGAGCGGTTTCCCAGGTAACCATCACATTTGCAACTATGCCAACCCTCTGAATCATGTTGCCAAGGCAACAGGGAAACCAGTGTGACCACACCCTGAAGTCCAGTTGTTGACTCACTTCCCATGCGTCCTTCCTCTCAGTGTGCGTTGCCTAGCAGCTAATTATGCTGCTGCTTTTTAAATCCATCGTTCGCTGTTTCTATGCGTCTTCCCTGCCTTGTTGCTACAGAGGACTTCCTGTTGTTTTGAATGTAACATCATAACCATATTGTAATCTAATGTGAAAACAGGTCATTTATGTCGTGAGTCATCTGCTTGCCCACATTTCTGTTGCGGTGTCTCAGCAGCTTCCTCTTCAGTGGAGGTTTGCTGCTTCAGAGCTCCTTGCATGCCATCTCCACAGCACAGGTGCCCTTTGCAGCAACTTTTAAAACATAAAGTTCTTTATTACAAATTGCACTTGTGCATGTGTCAATCTATACCATTTTTATTGAATTATGAGTTTCTACATTGGGAAAAAAAAACAATTTTATTCATGCTGCTCTTAAACTTTTTCTTTATCTTAAATCAAGAAGTGAAATTTGGCCAAGTTTTGGTGTCTCTCTGCTGTAGTTTTTAAATAAGCGGTTGTAGTGTGGATATGACACATCAAGTAAATTCCTTTGTCAAACCTTGAGTCATGGTGATTATATTCTTGGAATAATTAACCCCTTTTGGCCTCAGGGATAAAACACTGGATTACTATGGTATGTTTTTTGGATATTTGGATGACAGTCTGATTTATGATCGCCTGGGATAAAGGCATTACCCTACTGGGCAAATTTTCAAAACTGCTAATAGTAACGTTGTTCAGCGGCTTCTTTTCACTTTATGTTGTGGAGTTGTGACTTGCAGGTGGTACAGTTGAATGAATCTCACCACAACATACTCTGTAACACGAGTGTGCACTATGTTTGCGTGAGAACAGGCTGCACTTGTGTTTCTTGTATCCACAGCATCATGTCTTCCTTGAAGTTTTCCTTGAGTTGTTACATGAACTTCCATTAGCCAAGGACATGCGTGTCCTTGTGTGGAGGTGTGGTTATGAGTAGTTCATTTCAAGCATTGAAAGCTGGCACTGTAAGTGCACTATCTGTGTCCAGACCCAATGTAAGCTGTCAGAGAGTGAATGATTTTCACAAATGTAATATTAAACTCTTCATCAAAGAGACCTCACGATATGGCTGATTGCTATGTACAATGGCCAATGTTTCAGAAAACGAATCAATTACTGTGCATGAGAATAATCCATCACAGCTGCGGGTGGCCCTTCACTAGCTGTTTATTTGTGTCTGTATTGTGTCTGTGCTCTTTGATGATTTCTGTTGGTGGATATCAAGGAGGCCATGTGCTTCATGCTAATATCACCTTCTTTGGGGTCTCCGGGTGGCATTGAGATGAACCAGACGCACGCAGGTATCGCTAAATATGAATCAGCAGCCCAAGAGGAAGTAGGATTCTGCCTCCTCGCAGCTGCTGTAATCTATCTATGGTGGGATGTTCCTTTTCTTTAGTTTATTATGCTGTGGCCGGTGTTTCCAAGGATCCCAGTTTCTAACGTACTGGGAATCCTCGGGGGTCAGAGCTGCTCCCAGTCCTTCCTTTTGCTTAAATGGCAACTTTTGAGTTGGATGGATATTGCTTATTTAAAATTATATTTAAAATATACTCCACTTATTGAGTAAAGCACCTGGGGGAACTGATCCCTTAGTCACAAAAGCGCATAGCTACTTTTTTGTCATTTAATAATAATAATAATCAATCCTTTATTGTCCCTCATGGGGAAATTCTTTTTACACCTCCCTCAACTTGCTCTTTGTGGAGCATGACAGTGAGAACACTTTATTTCACTGAAAAATTCAGTTTATGTCGCAGGACTCTCATGTTCCTGAGAGTGACCAAGTGTAAGCGAAGCAGCCTACCGCTTTCATTTTCAAAATAAAAGTCTTTCTGCGGATTTCAGTGAATGTAAATGAAATAGTTCATGATCCACGTTTTGCCAAAATCATAGAGGGCGTAATCCTCTTTTGTCGCTTGATGAATTAATTATACTTGTTGCACGGCCGCACCTTCCTTTTCAGGTTGAATGCAGTGGGCGTGTCCATGCTGAAGAGGGGAGAATATGTGTAACTCAAACGTGCACAACTTTTTAAGCGCTTTTTTGACTTAAGCACCTGATGGGGGAATAGATCCCTAACAGCCTGTAAACATAAATAACATGTGTGTCTGTCTGTGTTCAGTGCCAAAACTTTCTCCTTTTTTCCTCCCTTTCCCATAATGCCAACTTGCTTCTAATGACTTGGAAGGAGTTCATGTGATACAAACTTCAGCCCATGAAGTAAAGAATTAAAATGTAGTCCAGCATTGACGAAAAGAGAAGCATGAATAGCTCATTATTTACAAGCCGCGGTGAATAGCCTTCCTTTGAGATCCTGACAGGCTGGATAAGTAATCTGTTACTCCTGCACAGCCATCCCTGCTCTGTCCTGCGCTCTCACGCATTGCGTGATGACATTTTTACGTGCAGGAGGTGCCCCATTCGAATGTGAAGCAGGTTAAATGTAAGCTAGAGGCCGTGCCCAGGGCATTCTCCAGACTGGGCTCAGAGATGGATGCTAGGCAGACTTTTATTGCCAAAGGGAGGAGCACACAGTAGCCGTTCTGGCTTTGTGGAGCTGAGATTCATGGGATTACTGCTGATGTTTTTTTAGGGGCGGGGGAGAGTGTTAAAAACATCTCTTTGTGCTGCTGGTAACCACCCCCCATGCTCCAGTTCTCATCTGGGGTTCACCATATATTATGGAGAACAGTTGCAGATGCAGTTATGACATGGGCTTGCCGGGCAGACAAGGCATGCATACCTAATAAATCCCTATTGTTTAGAGAGCATTAAAGCTAGCAGACGTTAAATGAAGGTGCAGAACTTCCATCTCGAGCCAACTTGGCCAAAGTTCCCTTTTCTCTTTAATTGGATTTTGGTGATTAGTCTGTAATTAATGTCTTCAGCTTCCTGGCTCCTGGCACGTTTGCTTTAGCTCGGGAAAATCACTGTCTGTGAAAGGTGCATTAATCGTGCCGGCTTCACAGTAGAGACATTCTTACTGTTCCGACCCGAAAGATATTTAGTGGAACACTGACTGAACACAAAGTCTCCAAGCTGAACGAGGGCAAAGCAAACAAAATTGGGTCATGCAGATATATTGCTCACAGTGGGAAAATGGGGACCTTTTCCTATTTACACAGCCCTCATTTAAGACACTGTCTTCAGCATACGCAGCGTGTGTTTCTCTGGTTCTGTTGAACCCCAAAGTGTTTTTTTTTTTCTAAAAAACACTCATCATTTGACTGCTGTTTGGCAGCGATTTAAAAAATTTGTATATTGTTCTGATTTTTTCCATGTTCTAATTATATTCTGAGTCTTCTTTCCTCAAAATAATTTCCAGTGGAGGCCTTCTGAGTCTCCTCTCACCGACCCAGTGAGCTGCAGAGGGCAGTGTCTTCATTTTGTGGAAGCCAGTCCATCCCTGTATGACGAGCAGTGAAAGGACCATTCACATATGTGCACCAGATATTCTGCCTCTGGGTGATTTTGAACTTTCTACAGTATAAGTTATATGAGAAACAGCAAGGCAGTGAGTTAAAAAGTCTTTTCTCCTTCAGGTTTTCCATATTTATATGAGCCACCTGTGCCTTCATATTTCTTTCCATGCTGGACAGGAAAAGCTGATTTGATCCGTGACTCATGTAGCTCAGAACACCAGTTTGATTGTCCTTATTCTCATAGCACATTTTATGGGCTTTCCATATGTGCAAGTAAGCTTTGGGTGGGGGTGGGGCTGGGGGTCTGACCCTATGGGGTTGAATGTGAGAGGGATGATTCTCGAATTTACAGGCCAGGCTCAGCAGTTTCCAGTTTAATGTTGTCTTGGCAATAGCTCAACTACACTGTTCTACACTTTTCCAGAGAAAATCAAATACAGAGGATATAAACCTAATTGAATTGATATAGTGGGTAAAAAAAAACATTCCTTGTGCCCTGTGATAGACTGGCATCCCATCCAGGGTGTATCCCAGCCGTGTGCCCTGTGATAGACTGGCATCCCATCCAGGGTGTCCCCCATCTTGTGCCCTGTGATAGACTGGCATCCCATCCATGGTGTCCCCCATCTTGTGCCCTGTGATAGACTGGCATCTCACCTAGGGTGTACCCCTGCCTTGTGCCATGTGCTGCCTGGGATACACAGCCCTGATTATGATAAGCTAAGATAATTAAATATTCCAGTTTTTGAGTTTTATTTACTGAGAAATGGGAGTTTGATGTGTGGGATTATTGTCTAATGTCAGTCAGTGCCTGCTTGCCTTCCCACTCTTTACTCTATCGTTTTCTTGTCGTGGCTCCCACGCACTAAATGAACACTGTATAGGTCACTAGGTGTGGTCTCCCTCTCGTCACAGCACTGCACCGTGTGTCCCGGCCTTTCAGGAAGACTGCTGATCTTGCTTCTTGATGGCCGGCTGTGATCTTCAATTTTATGACGTCTCTGGTTTATGTAACTGGACCCGGCTGAGGGCTGTAGCGACCCAGCTTCCTGGGCGGCTGGAATGCACCCGTCACAGTTATGACAGAGCAAAACAGTAACGGTTCCAGGGCAAAATCTGGCACAGTCCTCCAGGCACAGGCTGACCCTGCTTTCGCAGTAACACTGCATGCTGCTTTGGGTAAAAAAAAAAGCATCTCCTAAATAATTCCCAGACTGGAGGCGTGTCGTACGAGGAGGAAGATAAAAATGGATTTCAGCATAATTTGGAAAACTGACTTACTGCTCTGTTCCATTACCTCCTGTTGCACTTTGTACTCACTGGTAAATCTCCCAGCATGCACTGTGCCCTGGAAGCTGACCCCCGGTAGACCTGGACTTTACATGCTCCATCCAAAGGGTCTGTCCATTATCGACAGATACATAACATGGCATGACCTTGGTCAGAATCCCCCCCCCACACACACACACACACTCACATTTCCACAGCCAGCAGTGAAGAACTTGGAACACCATCACACAACTCCTCAAAAGACTGGAGTCAGTCTCATTTATATAGGTAACCCCATTAGCTCCCTGATGACTCTGCGGGGGAAGTCATGTGACAGAATCTGGGCCTGGCTGCAGCCCTCTCTAATACAGTAGCACTATGCTGTCCAAAGTGGGGCATAAATCAGCCAGAACCTGAACCAGGAGTCCCACTGGAGAGAGCTGTAATCATTCCAGGCCATGACCTCACTCTGGCAGACCATTCGTATTCAATTTTCACCGATGCCAACATTCACAAAACAGTTAAAATCCATATCAACCGATATGACAGTTGGAGACAAAAACAGGGAAGAGCCGTGTAGATGCTGAAGGTTGCTGAACACGGCCCCGGGGAGGTGCTGAGTCACTGCTCTTCCCGGACTGTGTACTGAAATGGGCGTCGTGTGCACAGCTTCGCTTTAATTCAAACCGGCTGTAAGACGTTTCCCGTGTGCAGGAGACACCCTGGAATGATAAGCTGCTAAAGCGGCATTAGCACGAGGAAAGCCTTAGCTACAGCATATCAATGGCGAGCCTCCGCATTCAGGGGCCACTTAGCCGGCAGGGTCTCCTGTGACACTTATTCAGGGCAGACGGGGCACGCGGCCTGCGGACAGCTGCTAGCTGCCTCCCAGACTCCCGCTCAGCCGTGCTCTGCGGTTCATCAGGCGCCTCTCAGAAGGAAGCCTGCAGTGGTCAGCACTTTGGCAGGCAGCTGCATGCCATGCCTGCCGTGACACTTGTGACAGTAGTACGGGGTCAGGACTAAGCACCACATACAAGCTGCTTTTGTGTTTTCGGTTTAAACATGTCCTCCAAAATATTGTTTGAAAAGACTGCAGTCGAGGTTCCTGTCATGGAGAGCCCATTGATTATATGTTTATTAGATGTAGTGGAAATGTGTTGAAGCACAAACACCATCAGAAATTTATGGTGTTTCTTTCTCTGTTTAAAAGTAGACATCTGTTCCAGGTCTAATCTCCTCCGCTACTATTTGTTGTTGCCCTCATTTGAACCATCCGCAGTGGCTTTTTATAGCCTCCGCAGTACCTCATGCGACGTATCTCCAGACGAAAGGGCCTCATTTCATGTGGACACAATGGCCTCTTGGACAAAGCAGAGCCTGTTTGTGGATTGCAGTACACAAGTGATACCCTCTGCCATTCAGTCTGTTCCTGTTTTTTTGCATTCGCAAAGATGTTCTGAAGGTGAAAATTATCTCAGAAACACAGTATGAATAACCTCATGCCCAGAGGAGCAAAATAATGTGATATTGACATAATTATAATTGATGTGGGGTTTCCTCCGGGTACTTCAGTTTTCCACATGAAAATGAATGGAGATTCCCCATAAAGATTGTTACAAATCTGTGTATGCGTGTGTGTGTGTGTGTCTTGTCACCCCATCCTGGGTTGTTCCTTGCCTTTTGCCCATAGCCTCCAGGATAGGCTCCTGACCCCCCCCCCCCTGCAACCCTGAATAGGACAAGGAGGTACAGAAAATGGAGAGATGGTTATCCATCGAGTATGAATGTTTTGTTGCGCATTTTATTGGTATTTATAACTTTGTCACCAGTTTTGATTACCCAATCAAAATGAGCTTGACCACAGGTTCCTTCTCAAGGTACCCCCAGAACTATTGCAGAACAATTGTGCAGATATGGCAGAATCCATTGACCACTCTGTTCAACTGACCTCATCTTACATGTGGCCAGCCTAATCTCAGCATGCTAATGTAGAAGTGAGCCCGTCATGGAATCAGTCCTGTTTGAGTCTTGAGATGTCTGCGGCGTGGAGGACTGGCATGCGAGTCTCCCGCTGATGTGCCTGCCCATGCCGACTCAGCAGCTATTAGCCTGTCTGGTGGTTGCCAGGCCATCTTTATGAAGAGTGCGCTCAGCACGGCACTGTGGCTGCTCTCTGCTTATGGGAGATCTGCAAGCTGAATGGCTTGCTTTAGATTGTGTTAGTTCTGGGATGAATAAGCAAAACTGGGGATATCCTGCAGCTCAGTCATAATCATGTGCACTGGAGGCTTGTCTTAAAGATGCTCCTGCAAGCTAACTGAGCTCTCTGGGTCATTAGTTCACTAATAGTCTGGGCTGAATTATTGTCATGTTCTTAATATCATCCCAACTGAATCTGGTTGCTAATGTTAGCATTTCAGATGGGCAATCAATAATCCAAGCCAACCTTCTTAGCAATATGCAAAATGCCTAAAAAGTATTAAACCACCGCAGTATGTAACTGCTTGTTAAAATAATACATATGGACAAGCAGGTACAGTAAATGTATGCATGGATCGTTGGATGGATGGCATAGGTGTCCATGCCTCTCAAATTATTATTATCAGATTTCCACATTTCAGCCAAGTAAATGATGGACCACAATGCATTGCAAACCTTTTTCCGGGAATCTGCTGATTCATCGGGGCAGAGGCTGCTCCCTACGCTCTGCATATTTGGGCCTGGTTTGGGTCTGTGACCCCCCCCCCAACCCAAACCAACATGACTCTGCTGAGCACCAGTAGCAGGAGGGCACTGTGAGCCGACATGACGGAGGATACACCGGTGCTTCAGCCACAGTCACTGCATCGAATCTTATATCTGCCCATCGCTGTCATCAGAATTTCAATGCTAGTTATTCCTAAAAAGTGGGACTGAAAGAGGTGTCCGGCCATTGGCTTCAGAGGAGGGTGACCCGACTGAAAGACAGAGCAGGTGTGACAGAGTTGCATGTCATTTTCCATGTCTCAGAGCCAAAGCCTAACCTTCTGCTTGAACTCTGCTCACTAGTTACCCAGGGTTCCTGACTGCCAAACACTGTTCAGTGTCAGCACCGAAAAGCTGGCAAGTTATGTGCAAATAAAGTCATTATAATTTGGAATAAATATTTTCCTTGAATTGGCTTCTAATCTTTGACTGCCTGTAGAGCACATTAATAAGGGTGAAAGCTCTGAGCTGTAGCTGGTGCCTCCTGACACTGCTCTTCCCAGGGTGTATTCAGTGGGCAGTGATCAGCGGGCATCGATCAGCGGGCATTGATCAGCGGGCAGCTCGGCGTACTGCCACAGCCATTGTGCTGTCGAGAAGATCAGACCTGACGCTGCAGTTGTCCAGATAAACTGACATAACAGATGTTTACCACTGTGCTAAGAATCTATGTGTGCCGTGGCAGATTTATGACCGTGTCTGTTCTCCGCTGGGAATGCTTATCTCTTCTTCGGGATCAGTATTTCCTTTGTGCCAAAAAAAGAAGTGTGAAGGTATTGTTTAAGCGCCGTGGAAGTGTGTGTTTGTGGGATTCTTCAGAGGGTGTGTGAATTATTCACTCCAGCTTCATTTTTATTTAATTCCTCCCTCGTCAACACATGGACACATTGGCAGGTGATTTATATGCTAGATGTCAAAGTTTTATGTGCTAAATAGAGTGAAGTTATACTAATTCCACAGTTATAATAAGTCCTGGGCTCCAAATGCCAGTCCTCCTCAGTGAGGTAAGACTGCATGTGAACACTCTGCCGCAGCAGGTTGCAGCTTATACTGTACCAAAGACTAACATTGTGGTCGCTAATGTAATATACTTATCTGATTATTGTATTATTGTGGGGCATGCAGGACCATGAAGACTGTTCAGTACCTGATCCCTATATATAAATATAAAAAGTGTTTTGTATTTGTACAGTAGCTGTATATGTTTGAATATATTTTTAATTGTATAAAATAAACCTCTAGAGCATATTCTTGTTACTGATAATATAATAATATATAAATAAAACGGTAGCACAAATAATGCAGTAGTACACTCTTACTTAAAGTATTAATTAACCATAAACTAAGTGTTAGTTACATACTGATCATGTGTTCGCTCGTCATTAAACAGTAATGATGGTTCATGTATTTCATGCAGTCACTATATTTGTTCATGATTTGTACTTGAGTAGTAACTGACTTACTAAGTTGCTTGTGCTTCCTCAAGTAAAGTGTTACTAATAAAACTGAATAGAGTAATAATTATGCATCAATAAAATGATGAGCAGAATAATGTTTTAATTCTAAATGCTGTGGTGCACCTTCTAACAACAGTTGCTGACCTTCCCATATGACAGAAATTAACTGTTTGCGAAAGTTTAAAATTGATTTATTTTTACAGCAGGTCATTGCGAAATACCCGAGGTGAGAGTAACACATGGTGAAATATGGTCTCTGGGGGCTTCATCAGACGCATTGTAGTGTGATCCACCTGTCCCTGCTTCTGGACAAGGACAGGCACGTTATTTACGGCACAGTGCATGCTGGGGGGGGGGTTATTGCAGAAGTCTAAATTTGTCAGTGTGTCAGCAGTGCGGGAACAGGGGGCGCTTAGTGCTGGAAGGCCAGCAGATGCCTGTTAGGGCTGCGTGGGGCCTGAAGTCGCAAGGTGGACTCCTGCTGCCTTTGCTTTTCTGTGAGGCCGCCCCCATTCCGCCGTATGTGGCTGTAGGTGTGTATTTGGCTGTATGATGTATGTCATACATTGCCATCGAGCTAACCTACTCAGTGTGTTGAGTGTGTGCAGAGGTCCACCACTGGGCTTTCCCAGTTTGCTCTCTCTCAGTTTTGCATACTCATTTGTTACCCTGCCACTCCTCCTTCCTCTTGCTAGTTCTTCTGCCACTGGAGCGCTGGGTAGGAGGAGCTGCGAGCTTGCTGTGGCCCTCCCCATGCAGCACGCGGCTCACTAGACCAGTGCCTGCTCTGAGACCAGTCTCATCCTGAGAGGTTACATTTGTATATTCATTACCTTTGAGGACTGCTTTGTGTTTTTGAATTTTACTGTTATCTTCGATCAGGGCACAAGGAACAGTGTTCTTTTTGCTTTCAGCAAATTCAGAGTACGTGGCAGCTGGTTCTGCTCCTGCACTTTTCAGACATTGTGTTTTGCGGTAGATTTCTAGTTGTCCATCAAGCTGTGCAAGGACAATGGTTGCCGGAATGTTAATGCCTCTGGAGAGCCTAAGGGCGATCTATGAACTGCTGTTTCGAGATGGAGTTTTGGTGGCTAAGAAGGACAAGCGGCCCCAGAGTAAACACTCTGAAATCCAGGGGGTCTCCAATCTGCAGGTGTTGAGGGCCATGGTATCCCTGAAGTCCAGAGGCTATGTGAGGGAGACTTTTACCTGGATGCACTTCTACTGGTACCTTACCAACGAAGGCGTCGTGTATCTGCGAAATTACCTCCGACTTCCTCCGGAAATTGTCCCGTCATCCTTGCAGAGAGTGCGTCGACCAGCAACTACCTTGGATATCAGAAGCAAAGCTGTGTGTACCCAGTCCATAGACGGCCCAACATCTTATACTCCGAAGCCTGCTGGAAGGACTCACTCTGAAGGCCAGGAGTCACTAGACCGGCAGGCCTACCGGCAGGCCTACCAACAGCGCAGGAGGGATGCTGCTCTGGATGAAGAACAATCTAAGAATGCAGCAGAAGATAAAGCTACCACAAAATTAGGTCATCTGTTTACATCTAAATCCTTAAGGGGGTTGGATGTACAGGATCAGTGTGTCCAAGGAAGTGGACGAGGATATCATAGAGAAGACACGATTGAACCAAATCCTGTAGTCAGTACCTCTCATTCTCTTTCTGTTGTTAAATGTGCCATTGCTGACACAGAAGAAATTTCAGTGGAGAGGTTTACTTCTGGACTCCATAAAGAGAGTCCCAGACCAGATGGAAAAACTCTTCGGAAAAAAAGCACTTCATCAATAAAGCCAGAGATGCCTGCAGAACCAGTGACCATTGAATTACCACTGATGTCTGAAGTACGAGTAGGTACAGCAGGAACAAATAAGATGAAGGGCAATGCCATCAATGATTTGGAAGAAAAATCTGCTGAACCTGATATCCACAGAGCCTGTAAAGTATGTCCAAAACCTATTACTGGTGGTTTGGAATTGGAGGCATTCCATGCTGATGGTCCCGTGGTAGGCAGTCACCAGGGGACATGTGATGTGGAAGTGGCTGACAAGGCAGTTTTGATGGTGTCACCACAGTCTGAATCACCTGGAGACGGTTTCACAGTAGATGAAGACATGGTGCTGATCAACCAGGACATTCCTATTCTAGCCAAAGAAAACACTGATTCTGGAGCAGCACAAATAAATGTTATGGTACCTGGCAAGCAAATGCCAAAGATTAGAGAAGGAGCTTGTTTAAGTGTGACCATGGAGGCTTACAAGCCAAAGAAGCCTGGAGAATTAATTGTGCCTGTTTCCGAACAACAAAAGCCAAGCTCTGGCATGGCACCACTAGTGCTGGTGGGAGAGTTAGAGAAAGAGGGACCATTTCCCAATACAATGGCTCAAGATGCCTCCAAAGGAACTAAAAGCAAGCTAACGTTGTCATCAGCATCCACAAATAGTGATACCAGCTTCGTTTACAAAGTGAAGGAGCAGTGCAAAAGTGTTGTGACAAAAGTATTACAAACCAACAAAATCCAAAATACGACTGAAATGAAGTCTGCTGAAGTCAAAGAGATCACTGAGTCTTCTGAAGCATCTTCACAGGAGGTAGAGACATCCGTGTTGAAAGAAGCGCAACTGGGGGAGTCTAAAGCTGTCCCAGATGCATTGCCAGTCCTTGGGGAGTCAAAGAAAATGATCATTCCTGAAAACTGTGACATTGAGCCACCTGAAGCACCTATGACAACTGCAGCAGCACCTGACACTGAAGCTCAGGAGGAAGAATCTCTTGGGAAATGTAAAGAGACACAAAAACAGAATCTGCACACTGAGACAGGATTCCCTTTCCAGCTTGAGAAGCATGTGGGGGCCTCCCTTGACTTCAAACCTGTGGAAGACGAGCTCTCTAAAAGCCACGTGCAGGTGGAGGATGCTGGAGAAAGGCCCCACCCAAACACCACAGAAGGTCTGAAAGCATTCAAGTTCTACTTCCAGTTCTCTCTTCCAATTCTGCTTCTGTCCTCCCCTGTGATTTCTCTGCTTCTCTTTCAGGCTGTGGCCATCTTCCGCGGGTTTTATTTGGGTTTTAGCTGCTTATGAGTCATTTACCATAGGAAAATTTTACTGGTCATAGCTGACATTTTTGGACCGTCCTTAAATTGCTGTTCTGAGTAGAAACCACAAGCAAAAGACAAATTTGTGATTTATATGTGAGATTTCAGTGAGTCACTTGAGAAGTAACTAAGATTTTACATCAATATTAGAAATAAGAAAATATTTGTTGTAATGAGCATATGTACAGTAGTACAATTCATCTTCTCCTGATTTGATTTGTGTGGTGCTGTGATCTGTGACGCATGCGACTTCCAATCACACAAAACAGAGATGAGATTCTGCCCCCCATCCCTGGGGCTGGCAGACCACAGCACTGCTACTGAGGCACCATGAATCCTATATTTTGAGCCTAGCACCCTTATTGTTAACAGAATACTAGGAAGATACAGCTCTGAAGTAAATGATCTATAACAGAATCCTTATATTAAGTCAATGATTGTTCCCGGAGCCAGTGCCCTATCTCCTCCATTTCTGCTGCTTGAGTGTATTATCCAGCCGAAGCATTGGGTGGGAAGTCACATCTTCTGCCCACTGTGTCAGCTTTGGGAATGGTGAAGCATGCTGTTAGTCCCCAAAGTCTCTATTGCCTGTTAAAGCCTGGCTCTTCTGCTGAGAGCTTTCTAAAAATAGATTTGCTTCCCTGCGCGAGGGATGGTCCTGTGCTCTATAAGTGTTTTGTTGGCATTGTCAACTACAATATGCTCAAATAAGGATCAGAACTGCGTGAGTTTGTTGGGGGAATATTTGCAGTCAGATGATCCGTGAGCTTGCCAACAGTGACTTGAGGCTGCAGTAATGTATGTATGCTGCAAATGTTTATGCAGGCATGCAGGTCTCCTGCTTCTTCTCTTTCATAGCCAGCAAATATCAAGAGGGCACTGAGCGAGCAGAAGAATGAGTGGCCTGTTAGGGTGCTTCACAGCCGCTTTTGCTATTGGTGGAAGTCCTGTGATCTCATGAGTGTCACATTGCCTCCTCAGATTTACTGATGTGAATCCAGCTGTTTATGTGTGGGTGCATGTGAGTCCCTCTCTGTTTACGCATGTGATCTTACCATTTTGTAACATGTACATCTGTGCCTTTACGTCCATGGTGGCCCCTGTGATGCGCCAATGCTCTGTTATACCCCACAGGATATTTTCTGGATTATCCTGACCCTGAATTTTTGAAGGCATCATTGTGGTTCAGTGGACAGATAACTGTGTGACCTCATATGCAGGATGGGAGGGTTAAGGAGCTTGTGGAGTTTGGATGCTCTGCTTACTCTGATCAGGTTTAGGCAGAGCGGAATCTCTAAATTACCCACATTTAAGAATTCTTAGATTTTGTGGCTGCAAAGCATAAGTCAGGACTTCTCCTGGATGGGTAATGGTTCACAGAACGTTATAATGTTGAATTTTCAAATCAAACTATAGCATTTCACTCAGTCATTCTACTTTCATTTAGCACAGTGCTTTGTTCAGTTGTGTGTGTGAGTACATGTGGCTGGTATCCCGTCCACAGTGTCCCCTGCCTTGTCCCCTAGCATTCTGAGAAGGGATCCAGGATTGCCACATTCCTTTCCTGGATGAAAGATCTGATCAAACATTCACAGTATTTTACATGTAATATCTTTATGAATTATAATCGCCAGACATTATGTACCTTTAATTTGTATAATATTCTATATAAATAATAATCTATACATCTATAATTGATGTAATAAATGATTACAGGAGTGATGTCCAGGCCCCCACCCCAGCCCTTTGCTGAGAGACCATGCTGCCACCTGCTGAGAGGATGTCTGCCTTCTGCCGTTATTCCTATTTAAAATTCCATTGATGGTGCTCTGGAGACGTGCCAGGCTGAGAGCTGAGGCAGTCTTATAAGTGCTGACTCATTTTTATTAGTTGTTATGTTCAATCCACACAGGATGTATTCATGGCCTTAATTGCGATGTGGTTCATGCTTATAATTTAGCTGTCCGGAGCTCGCAAAGGCCAGACACTCAAAAGTCTCCCTGAAAAAAACAGGGACCTCATCGGTAACAAGGTGTACTTCCTGTGAGTATGTGAGTAAGGAGTACTTCATCAGTTAGGAGGTGTAAGGAGGTGTACTTCCTGTGAGTAAGGAGTACTCCTTCATCAGTTAGGAGGTGTAAGGAGGTGTAGTTCCTGTGAGTAAGGAGTACTCCATCAGTTAGGAGGTGTAAGGGGGTGTACTTCCTGTGAGTAAGGAGTATTCCATCAGTTAGGAGGTATAAGGGGGTGTACTTCCTGTGAGTAAGGAGTACTCCATCAGTTAAGAGGTGTAAGGGGGTGTACTTCCTGTGAGTAAGGAGTACTCCATCAGTTAGGAGGTATAAGGAGGTGTACTTCCTGTGAGTAAGGAGTACTCCTTCATCGGTTAGGATGTGTAAGGAGGTGTACTTCCTGTGAGCAAGGAGTACTCCATCATTTAGGAGGTGTAAGGGGGTGTACTTCCTGTGAGCAAGGAGTACTCCTTCATCAGTTAGGAGGTGTAAGGGGGTGTACTTCCTGTGAGCAGTCGATGTACAGGTTCCCATTTAAGGGACAAGGATTTCTCATTTTCCTAGTTAGCCACCTGATAAGTGCCCATGTGCATGTAGATGACTAAGTGGCCTGGGAGAGCCTGCGCTGAATCACCTCACACATCATTGTTTCCTGCCTTTTTAAACAAGTATTAGGAGAAGTTTTGTCACTCTTACACAAAGTGGGCAATAACAAAACAGGGCCTGTGGGCACCCAGCTTCAGACACAGGAGATCACAGAAATCCAGCAGAGCCAAGCGAAGCTCTCAGCCTGGGAATCCACGCGGGGGGGGGAGCCGCAGACGGGCTGTGGTGTCCTTTAGGGTACAGCTGTCATGGAGAATATGATTCAACACGCTCAAGGTAGGAACTTATTTTTCTGGAAAAAGATTCCCATAGATCCAGTGAAATAAGATCCATGATATTACGTCAGGTGGGACCTTTTCCATCTTTGTGAAGTGGCGGGAGGCCTCTAGCTGTGAGAGCTTATTGACCTGCAGTGATTTTTGGTGGAACTGGTCACAGTATGTGTGTGTGAGTACATGTGACTGGTGACTGGTTTGAAGGATCAAGATTAACCACATCACCAAGTTCACAGTTTCCTCCATCATTTTACAACCAAACTATTCTAACTGTAAGGATATTATTATAATATCTTAATTTGAAAGCAGTGGCTGCCTCACTCATGGTTCAACAAATGCTCATGAGCTATTCCTATGCAGAAGTTCTAAAAATAACACTTGTATAATTATCTAATTTTTAGCAATTATTATGAGAATATTAAAAAATTAAGTTGTGTTTCCCGTTCAAGAAGAAATTGTGCCATAGTTATATTTATTTGACTATATAAATCAAACAGCAAATGATTTTCTTATTGATGTTTTTCGTGAAGTTAGCTTTTTAAAAATAGAGTTGAAAAATTGCGCATCCTTTGTGTATCCCTTCAGCTGCCTTTTTTCTGGTCATGTGTTTTTATATAGTTGTTAATCAGATCCTCATAGGCAGAAGCAGAATGATAATTATGACGAAATACATTATACAGAAAGCAGTGTGTCACATCTACGACACAATCAGCATTTTGCACACAGTCTGTGGAGTCTGTGTTAGTTGCCTCGAAACATCAAAATAATTGTGTATTATGCAGACAGCTGTCGAACAGAGCAGTGGCACGCGAGCCCAGCCTGGGCTGTGTCCGGCTGTGGACAGAGAGAGCTTTGTGAGGGACACTGGCAGCTTAGAATGCTATGCTCCATCTTTATAGAAATCTAATATGACCGCTGGTGTTTGGAGGATCTGGAAGCGCCTCTGCATTTTGGATTGTGGTGACCAAACAGCCGCCGCGAGCGGGGCAGTATTTCCGTCATGGAGAGCACTTGACTACACACGTCTGGGGTAGTTTTCCTCTTTTTTTTTTGAGTTTCCTGCCGTTTTTATTCTGTGCTACGCCCTTCTGCTGCTGATCAGCATTCAGGCGCTCAGTCGTAGCTGAGCTGCGGCACAGCTTGCTGGGAAGGCCAGGAGGGGCACCACGACATGGACCTCTGCTGTTGCCTGTGTTTCGGCCCGTTGGACGGTAGGTTCTGCGGCCGTCCCGTTGTCGGAAGCGTCTCCTGGCCGGTGACACCATACACATATGCTTTTCTCATTTTCGGAGGGATGTGTTTTCAGCGGTGGGGCAATGTGATGTAGCTCTGCCACTTCCATGAGGTACAAAGGCGTGTGACGTGATCCTGCACAGCAGCATGGAGCTTCTAGCACAGCTGGACCTGGGAGGGGCACAGGGCTGCTCTGAGACCACTGGGTCACTGAAACACCAGGCAGCTGTGCTCACAGACATTATGGAACCAGAAAGAAAAAACATTTCACTCAGTGACTTCCACATTCACCCTTGGGTATGTTCTGAGACTTTATTTGTGAAAATATAACTTGGTATATCAAGGGATTGGTGCTACATGGAATATGGAAAATTTAAGAAAAATGTCACATGCACAACAATTAGGCAGGTGTACGTGGGAAAGCGTTTGATCTTTAAGCTGCCATTTTTCCTAAAGGCATTCCTGAAATGGGTGTGGTGCAGCATTACCTGATCTCTGTACCTGTGTGGGTGTGGCCTGCATTGTCTCTATATCCTGAGCCGTCCATCTGTCCTGTCCATCTTTATTTCATGGTCATTCAATCTGTCTTCCCCATCTCTTGAACTTGTGCTGCAGCCAGACTTACAGTATATGCAGCCTGGTAATTTCAGTTTCTGCTCTTCTGGCCTTACACCATTGTATTTGTGCTTATTTGTGACTTTAATAAGCCGTGCATTAATTGCAAGCCGGGACACAAGAAAAGTGCCATACGTGGTACGTTTATAGGGAAAGTGCCGTCTCATAGCGGTCAGGGAGATGGTAGGTAGAGCTGAGATACCCAGCACTGTCCCCTTTCTGTCACATCTCTACACTGCTACAAGTCCAGGCCCACGTTCCTCTGCTTCAGAATCAGACCTTCCAGTCTGCCTCAGGTGTTTCTGTCAGGCAAGAAGAACTTATGTGCTCTACACTCTTCTGCCCACTAGACAACTCGCAGTGGTTTGGGCTGTAGCTGATAAAATCAGCTTTTCATCTCCCTCGCTAACATTGTCAGAAACAGATTCTGCAGCTGGGGCTTGTCTGCACTGTCCTTTGCGCATGTGCAGGTGCTCCACATGTCTATGGTCCTGCAGCTGGGGTTTGTCTGCACTGTCCTTTGCTCATGTGCAGGTGCTCCACATGTCTATGGTTCTGCAGCTGGGGTTTGTCTGCACTGTCCTTTGCGCTTGTGCAGGTGCTCCACGTGTCTATAGTCCTGCAGCTGTTGAAGGTGTGGTGTGACTGTTTGCCTGGTCATAAGGGTGACTTTACAGAAACTGTGAC